>NC_067231.1:22676458-22988958 GCF_019924925.1 Ctenopharyngodon idella
AAACAAAGCGAATTTGCAACACTCCAATGAGCTTGATTAACCTATATGCTACAGAGGCACGGCTTTAATAAACTTCAGACATAATATAATTTAAAGATAAGGCACCTCACCGGAGACGATTCGCTCGTGGTGCGATACAGCATATAGAATCATGAAATCAGCTTATTAAACCTGGAGCTTAATAGAACGATTTGCGCTTAAGACGATGTCTGCACAACATTTACAAGATTAACAACACAGTGAATTCTGTGCAGATGAAAAAACACCACGCATGAACACATTTAGTTTCAGCGCATACCTCTGTGGTTTCCTGTGCGTCTTCCCCTGACAAAGACCCTGCCCTTGTGTCCTCTAAAACAACCAACACCACCAATTAAACAGCAAGGTGAAGGCGAGTGCGGTTTCATTTCCTAAACTGATAAAAGTTAATTAACGTGGGTGAGAGGGATGAGGTTAAGGAAGACGTTTATGGGTGTGAAATTACTAAATGAGTGCTCTCACAAGATAAACAGAGCACCAGGCCACAGCTCAAGCCCTGGGCAAAAAACGACAGCAAGCAGGAAAAAAAAAAAGTCAAGAAGGCAGGAAAAGACCAGCGGAATTACAGGTCTGGAAAGACGTTAGGCCGCTGGTGCCGGGGTGGATGCTGGGATCACAGCCGTCAAGACACTTTGTCTCCGCTCACCCACTCACTCGCCTCAGGATGAAAGTAGCCTTTTTGCGCTGGTCTAGGAACAGTTTCCCGCTACATGTAATTGTATAATCGAAGCTGCAGAATTCCCAGCACATTATACAACCGTCTTCTCCTCCCAAATGTCCCTACCACCTTCCCACGGGTTCCTCTCCCGAAATGAAAGGCCTGTGCACTATTCACCAATGCATTATGGGTGTGGTTTCAACAATTCTGGCAAAATCCACCCCTTTCAAATGCATAGGGTCTTTTCCAGTTAGTTAGGTCAACAGTTAGGACACAATGTAAGACTTTTAAAGACTTTTAATTTATGTATATATATATATATATATATATATATATATGGGCCAGCGCCACCCAGTGCCTTAAGAAAAACAATGAACAGTGGGCGACATGCATTTAAGCAGGTAAATATAGGAGAAATATTGCCATGTAGATGTCTTCATGTCAGGACTATTATCAAACATGTTAAGTTTGGAGCAAATCGGACATATGCCTGAGTTACAACAACTTCCTGTTTCGTGGCATTAATCGCACACATTAGCACTTGTTGCGTGATTTAACATGTTTCTAACATGTTTGGTACTTCATGGCATATTTAAATGTGTTTCTGGGAGTGAATCACAGTGTAAATTATGACATTTCCTGTTGCCAACAGGTGGCGCTATGACTAACTAAATATATATATATATATATATACATATATATATATATATATACATATATATATATATATATATATATATATATACATATATATATATATATATATATATACATATAATTTAGTCAATATTTCCTCATCACATTTATTATAGTCAATCTTACTCTAACTAAAACAGCATCTAATTTTACAGACACTGACACAAATTATCTAGTGGACAATTAAATACTTAATTTATATATTTATGTAAACTACATTTTTCTTTAAAATACCAAAATATCTTGCGTTTTTTTTACTTTATATTTTAATGAACTGTATATTTGAATTAAAATCGATGCACATTTTTCATCTCGATGAAATAAAAAAAACCTTTAATATACATTTTTGACAGTAATTTAACCCTTCTTAATACATATAAATAGCTTTTTCACCCAATATTTTTGACCTAATTATTTTGTGAATTTTATATTTTAACTAAAATCGACACATTTTTTTTTTTCTTTTTTTTTATTTCAATAAACTAACAATTCATTTAACAAACATTTGTCTAATTCGCCTGGCAAGATTAGCACATTTTATATTACTAGAAAAAAATCTTTCATTTTTTTTCATATCATATTTTCATAAACTACTTTTAATTAAAATCGATTCACATTGTTTATCTCAACAAAATAAAAATGTTGACAAGATTAACACAGAATTTTTAGGGAAAACAATGGGAAAACACAGCTAATTCTGTCCTGAACTCCTAGAGACTTGGAGAAGCTAAATATTCAATCTATGATAAATTCAAACTGAACGAATGAAAGCGGGTATAAAGGGAAACCTGATCCACCCTTACGTGAACCTAAATACTCCTGCATGATTCAACTCTGCCGGTCGCCATGGGTAGCCTCAGACAGCACACCCACAGACCGCCGACACTGACCGTCTGATGGATAACCTACTGAACACAAAACTGGAAAGCACATCTGAAACTCACAGCAACAGCAATGCAAGTTCCATGCACACAGGTTCAGCCTGGAGGGTAACAAAACCGTGTTTACAAGGCACCAGGTTAATATTATGAGAGCTTGAGAGGAAGAACTAATCACTGGATTTTAATCTAAATTGCACATACAAAAAAAAGTGAACTGTATGCATCTTTCGATGGGTGGTTTTTGGCCAAAATATGCAGTAAAGTGGACCAGACTTTATGCCGCAAGTCTGGTTTGCACTACACCCACCATACCCAAGCATCTGAACAGCACATAAAGCCCTCGCTCCTCCTCTCCTCTACGCCCTCCGCCAACTTCCCTTTAATAAAACGTTTCCTCTTGTTTGCTTTGCTTTATTGACTTTTTTCTCTCTTTTTTCCTCCGTCTCGAGCACGCCGTGGGCCGAGCGTCAGCTGCAAAGGCTGAAATTATTGCTTGCGCCCATCCTACTACCTTCCCCCCTCCTTCCACCACTTCTAATAAACCAAACTGCAGAAATGAAACGCTGTTGATACAAGAACAGAGGGATTGGAGGAAAGGAAAGGATGGCGGGAGGTCTAAAAAGAAATGTAGCTGCCAAAAAAAGCCCAAACGGCGTGTGTGGGGCGGCACGCTGAACCTGGGGAAGCCCAGTCACTGTGAAAAGAAAAAAAAAAAACAGCGGTAGAGTCATTACGGCGGGAATACAGTGAGCTATAAAGGATGATGCTGTCTTGTCAGGCGGATCCCCAAAGGGAATGTGTGTTTATTTATGTCCGCGGCGCGAAACGCGGCTGAACGAGAGAGAGTGACTCTTGTGCGAGTGCTTAAGGAAATCGGGTCATGTGCATACTAATCGCCTGATTCCAGGCTTAGAGCAACATTAATCCAATTAAGGAATTAAAAGGAAGAATCCTGAAGAGTGGGAGTCCCGAGTGTGTCTGCCACACACAAATACACACTCACGTAACTGCCAATTGCACAAGTGCATGTTCAGCCTTGTCATCAAATGAGAGTCCCCCAGCGCTGCCCTTTAGTGGAACAAGACGTGTGTGTGAGACAGACAGAGAGAGAGAGAGACAGAGAGCATGATGTGGGAAAAAAGTCGAGTCAGAGGTTTGGATTATGTGCTACTTGTTTAAGTCACAGATCCAAATGAAGTGCAATCCATCAGCACACACAACAGTTCGAGGTTCTAATGGGTCTGTGTGTGTACATTACAACAGCTGTCTCTCTCTCTCTCTATGTCTCTCTTCACAGGAGGATGTTTATGTCTACTGGTGCTGAGTACTCAGTTCAACAGACAGAGATAACACAAGTGCGGCTCCAACTACGGTGGAGAAAAGAATAGAGAAGTAAGTGTAACAGGAACAAACGCAATGTTTTGACATGTACCTAAACCATATAAACTTGGCAAATTATACATTGGTAAAAATACATACATACATACATACATAATGTAGTTTAGGTAAAAGGTAAAAATATACATAAAATAAAATATAGTAAGAATAAGTCAAGTATATTACAAATATTAAAATATTATATAAATATTATTTAAAAAAATTACAAAATTTAGCTTTGCATTTTTTTGAATAAATGTTTGAATTTTCTTGAAATAAATAAATACTATAATTTAGGCAAAGTATAAAATAAATAAAATATAATAAAATATAAAATATATATTTTTGTAACCGTTTTAAGTTAAACTGTTCATTTTTTACATTTTAGATTTTGCTATAATAAATAAATGAATAAATAAACAAATAAATTACATAATTTAGGCAAAATGTAAAATATATAAATATATATTTATTTTATATTTATTATATAAAATATAATAAATAAAATATAAATTTTATAAAAAAATATTTTATATTATAAATATCTATTTTATTTTAGTAAAGATTTTGGAAATTAATATTTATACACTATATATAGTCATGTATGTATGTATGTTTGTGTGTGTACACATACATACATATATATATATATAATGTAAAAATATTCATTTCCAAAATATTTACTAACATATAACAATAAAATTATTTATAATATAAAATATTATAACTATCAATTTAATTTAATTTAATTTAATTTAATTTAATTTAATTTAATTTTATTTTATTTTTGTAAACATTTTGGAAATTAATATTATAATGCAATATATAATACATTATATATTGTCCTGTATGTATGTATGTATGTTTGTGTGTGTACATACACGCATACAAGAAAATCTACAATTTAACAAATTAAGTTTTAGGTAGTTGAGGCAAAATAAAATATGTATGAATTTATTTTAGTTATTGCCAATAGATTTTTGACAATATTATATCCCCCAATAAACAGAAAGAAACATGTGGAATACTTGATTCTGATCCACAATTGACAACACTCGATTTCAAACAAAAGTGTGCCAGTTTCATGTCTCTTGTATCATTCTGTGTCCTCTTTCTCCTCACATAATAAAACAATTTTGCTCATTCTCATCAATATTGTATGTCCATTATTTACTTGATAATTAGTTGTGCAATAAGAAGGATAACATATGCTCAGACAGTCAATATTTAAAAATAAACCGATAAAGTGAACAGGACCCCCGCGCATATGGTACATGAATCCAGTACTAAATTTAAGAACAACAGAAATCCCTGCAGGGATAACTAGGTAAACTTGTAAACATGAGTGACCGAGCTGTAAGCAAGCTCCACAAAATCACAAATACAAAAGTCTAACTGTAAACATCACACACACACACACACACATACATGTTGTAGCTCCATTAGTGTGAGAGCTGAACATGTCTTAGATGGCAGAGTTAGTGGAGGAGGGGCATGAGAGACTTCATATTAAGGGTTTTGTCAGGGGAGTGGTTACCGCATATGTGTGTGTGAAGTGAGGGAGTGTTTACACAGCTGGGTTCCACGCTCTCACACAACCCCACATCTCACTGTCCCCCAAAACATGTGCCTCTCCAGAAAAACCCCAATATTTTTTCTCTTCACAGTCAAAATAAATAGCCTTTGGGAGGGAGGAAAGGCAAGGTCTGCAGAAACAGCACACTTCTCTCATTGCCTGTTTGTTTTGCGTCTCTAAGCCGTGACTCAGTCAGTTTGGGATTGTGCCGTACAAGAGGATATTTTTGAAGTCGTTTGGTTTTGGCCCGATCGCTTGTGCGAATGAGTCTAAACTGACATGGGAGTATTTAGGGTAATCCACATGTAAAATTAGCATTAGTCATTAATCATTTCTGTTCCTAAACACAGAAATGGCAGAGACCGGAAAGATTTAAATGAACATGGCACCGAATGTGTAACCCCGCTCCCGCTGGAGGCCTATCCCCAGGTTGCGCTCTAAAATTACATTTGTAGGTATGCTGCTAGAAGAAATAGTGATATGATAGTTTTGCGTATTAAACAGACTGAAATTTAAGGCATCCACTGATAATCTTCCCCTCCAGTGAGTTGTTACCTCCTGCGACCGGATCACTGAGTCATTAAGTTTAACTCAAGAACCAGATTAGTCCAAATGATTCAACTGGAACAAATGATTCATTCAAAACACTGGTGCTTCTCTCATAAACTTGCCAAAGAAAGCTGAGGCAGATGTCAAGGTTTTAGTGGTTAAAAACTTACATTTCAGTCAGTTTCTCACATACGATTTTTGTCATTTCAAAATGTTTACAGTAAAACAAACTGTAAAATAAATTTTAATTTTATGTTATACTGAATTTTATGTTATACTTGTGTTGTGGGGAAAAACAGAATAAAAAAGTATAAAATTAAGATCATAAAACAATATCTGTGGAACACAAATTTACCTAATCTCCTCAGGGATAACTAGTTTCATCCAAACAGGGCTTTAGAGAGATCCACTTAATCATATCACAACTCCATATTGTACTCTACGACAGGAAGCAAGAATCAAGGTCAGCTTACACCTACGATGATGGCTGCACATTTCTAATTTTTTTTCTTCAAATCTTGGAGTGAACACCGAAACAGGCAGGAAATAAAAAAAGTGGACAGATTAACAACTACAGCTCAAACTGTGAAGAACATGCTCCATTTTTCCAAGAACCACTAGAGACTGGCTGCTGTTGTGGAATTTCCTCCCTGATATCATTTGTGAATATTGTGCCAAAAAAAAGGCAGATTTGCTATTTTAGAATTAAAATTTTAATTTCATTCGTCATTGGTGTGTGCATAAACGTTTTTTTAACTTTCACTGTTATGTGTGTGGATATGCCATACATGGTATTCCCTGGTCATGAATTAAATTATAACTCAGAGGAAGCGTCTTCCCCTGGGAATCGGGAAGAGGCCGTATGAGTGGGTGTGTGGTCTTATAAGTGTGTGAGTGTGTAACTCTGCATCTGTGTATTTTAAAACAGGAGGTCAGACTGGAAGTGAGTTAATTCCCAAAGGATTGGGACACACCACACCCCAGATCCGCCACAAACTTTTGGCAGCAATCAGTTGCAGAAATCACAATAGTGTGTGTGTCTGTGTGTCACGTGTGGGTCGTCACTATGGCAGGATCATTAAACACAGCTATGCAGCTTTTCAAGATGAGGTACGTCAAACCACACTAAATAACTCACACAGAGGCATGAAATAATATGTCGCAGAGGAGGAAAGGTGATTTGAGAAAAAGACAAATAGGAGAAGGGGGAATTTTAAACCGGCAACAATGAAAGAAAAGAGTAGACAGAAAGTGCACGGCACACGGCAGAAAACCAAAGGCCCAAAGATCTATAGCCGAAGTCCGACAGCCAGGTCTGCGGGTCGGAGTGTTTGTGTAGGCACAGACAGCACAGCTGGCGGGAACAACGGAGCATCGTTTGCTGGACAGTAAAAGTGCATCGTGCATGTAAAGAAACGGGGAACTGCACACCACCCAAAGAGAAAAAGAAAACAATGACGGATAGTCTAGAAGCAACACCATGAAGTGAATGAGTAATGCAAAAAATACATTTGTTTTTATGTATGATAAAGGTTTAGGCCTGAAACAAATGTGTCAAAAACAATACATAATGTTTTTTTTTTAGATACATTTTTTGTCGTTTTTGGCTTTATTACCATAGGATTGTATAGAGTAGAGTCGGAGAGAGGGCAATGGGACCAGGAACAGTCCACTAGCCGGGACTAAAACTCGGCTCACCCGAAGTGCAATCGCGCTACATGTTGGAGCGCTGCCTACGAGGCTATCGGCTCCGACTACGATTCATAATGTTAAACAAGTACATGTTGCATTCTCAGTGTTGCGACAAGGGGCACTAGAGTGAGTGTGAACTGTCTTCTTCTCTGGTCAGTTTTCTCATTCAGGTCAACTGGTTTAAAAAGAATTGCTAAGCTATGTAATGTAGTGATGTGCCAACATTTCCATTTTGTAAATCATTGACTGAAACAGTGATGTTTAATTAGCACTTCTCCATATTTTGACTGTTTCAGCGTATGGTTTGTGCTCACAACATAGATAAGGTACATCAGGTAAACATGTCCGCAGTGTGGACGCAATTTACTCTGACCAAAAATGATGATAGAGTAGTAATATGTAAAACTGGTTTGACTGAAATATCGAGAGATGGCTTGTGTTCAAGAATGTTATTACGACTGATTTAATTTATCAAGATGGTCCTCACTGCAGAACACGAGATCCAGGGGGCGAGGTTGGATCCAGATCCAACTTCTCCCACTTTACATACCCCTAAACCTACCAGTCTCCACCCCCTGATCCCTAAACCTACCCATCTCCACCCCTTGGATCTGGATCCAACTCCTTCCACTTTACATATCCCTAAACCTACCCGTCTCCAGCCCCTGGATCTGGATCCTGGATCTCATGTTCTGCAGTGAGGAGCTACTGAATTTATCACCTGAGAACACAACACCCTCAAGAGCATAAACAGATCAATTCCCCAATTACCCAAATTTAATTACCGAAATTTTGATTTAGGTTTTGTTTTTTTGGCCAAATTAAAACTTTAATTTGTTTTTGTAAAAAAATAATAATTTTGCTGCATCGCTATTATGTAGATATTAAATTACTGACATGTTAAAAAATGCTGGGTTGTTTAAACCCATTTTTGGGTCAAACATGGACAAACCCAACCATTGGGTTAAATTTCTAAATTATTTTTTAACAGTTGGGTTTGTCCATATTTTACCCAAATTTGAGTTGAAACAACCCAGCATTTTTTATAGTGTGAATAATACCATATTCAGTCTATGCTATTTGAACGTAGATGCTTCAAAAGTTGCGAAATGCGTCAAAATGCATTTCATAACATAATGCAATTGTTTGTTGCCACATGGAGGCAAGTTAGCGAGCATTAGCATAAACTTTCTTCTTCTATGATCAGTTTTCTGTCATGGCAGAGCAACAATACGAAGATAATCTTGCTTAGCAACTTCAAAGTAAGTTAAAATAACAACCACCATTTGAATGCCACATGTCAATTTAACCACCATCAATCACCATTAATCACCATATTTAGTACTGACACTTGTCCCTGTAATACAACAACAACAAAAACAACAACAACAAAAGAGTACAGGAGTTGCACAGTTGCCACAAGAGGCACTATAGCAATAATTAACATAAACAGTCTTCTATGGCAATTTTTTTTTTCTTTCCGGTCAACTACGAGCATGGCCGAGCAACAGTTTGAAGATAATCGTGCTGAGCAAGTTACTTAAAGTTAGTTCAACTGTAAACATGTTTATAGCTACCTGAAAAAATAATAAATCCAGTTTTACGGCACAGACATTTAAAGGTAACTCTATCGCCCTTGAGTACTGGCCTAAGATTATTTTCAGAGAGATGGTTACAGTGTTTGGCAAGAGCAGTTTAGTCCTGGCAAGAAACTAATGATTTTACTTTCTGATGAAAACCACAAGGACAAAACATTAATAAGCCGGCATGGCCACAAAACACTGGTGAAACTGAACGGCTGTCTTTCTGTTTTTTAAAAATTAGTAGGTGCTATTCATCAGCTCCAGATGTTGGATTCAGACTACATATAATTTTGGTTTGGAAAACCGGGAGGACGTGTCCAACCACATTTTCAAAGATGACAAATAGCTGTTACGTCTCCATTGCAGATCAATTAAAAGCATTCCCACAAGCCAGCACTCACACGGGTATCACTTTAAATCAGCGACAGGTTTTCAGCCCCCTTATTAAGAACCCAGTTCATTCAAACACTAGCTGTCAATCAAAAATCACACCCAGACTATTGAAAGTACATATCCACATGAGTGTGTGTGTGTGTGTGTTTGTGTGTGTGTGTGTGTGTGTGTGTGTGGAAGTGTACATGTGAGACTCAGAGATGAGAGTCAAACCGAGCAGACGAAACAAAAGCGGTGATGAGCAGACGTACACACACTCCAGGACACAACACACACACAGCTCCCTGCTGGCACTGCCGCCCTTCCATTTCCATGTATGAATGTTTGAATCAACCCCCCTGGGTGCAAAAACACCCCTCTATGATCAGCAGGTCTCTAAAATCACTCTACCTTCAGAACAAAACAGAGAGCGAGGGAGAGGGGATAAACACAGCAGTACAAGGTCAAACATTAAAGCCATACACACAAATAAAAATCACACACATACACACAGTGCTTTACAACGCAAACACGGCAGTCTGGGTCAACTCAGGGTTCTCAGATAGGACAACAGCTTCACACAGACAGAGCGTTGTCCAAAAATGAGTTTGCACAGACAGCAATAACCTCCTTCACTCCTAACCATGGCATGGCAGGAACACTGGGTCAGGAGGGGCAAAGTCATCTTTTCTTCTCTCATGCTATTCACGCTAATCTAACCCTGCTAAAAAGACCAGCATATTTGGCATTTTGGATGCTACCGTGCTGATTTCTACACCAGGATTCTAAACTAGAATGACGAATGAAATTCCTAGGCCATCGGAGAAGTGGTCTAGTTCGAATCTGACTTGAGCTGTTTCCCTGCTTCTCTCTATCGCACCTTCGCTGTCCCATTTATGGAAGCATGTTTCTGCCTCAGAGTAAAAATAAAAAGGAATTTCTGAGATAAAGTTTAAAACATGAAATAAAGTCACTTTGTGAGACAAGCTGTCGCAATTGCGAGATATAAAGCCACATTCCCAGATATGAAGTCAAATTATACCATATAAGGTCAAAATCAGGAGATATAAAACCACAATTTCATGAAACAATGCTGAAAATATGAGATATAAGGTCACATAGAGAGATTTAAAGCTGCAATTATGCAATATAAAGTCACACTGAGCGACATAAAGTTGCATATATGAGCAACTAAGTTGCAATTACGCGATATAAAGTCACACTTTACAGGTTTGGGACAAAAAAAAGCCATGTCCAATACTGAATATTTGAGTGACATCTTGGAACGTTCATGCCAGTAACAATTTATGCTTCTTTCTCTTCTACTACTTTAGTACTCTATTCTTAATATTTTTTCTGACACATCAATCTCATCCTCAGTAGCCATGTTATCTACATGGATTTCCACCTGGCCAGATCACAGGTCCACTCGCCCGTCACCCTCCCTCCACACAACCCTGGCCTTTAATGAGGAAAACCTGCCCTCATTCCCCCGGGATCAGCATCTTGCTGTCGCCATCACTTCATTGTTATCTTAGCAAACAGCAGCTATGTTGAATTGTCATTTTTCGTGCTCTCTACCTCATTAAATCTCTCTTCCTCCCTTTGCTGCTTCCTGCAGCTCCTCTCCTGCTAAAAATGCTGCGCTAGTGGCTAGCGCTCTACGCTCCAGCGCTTACGGTAAACTCACACACGCTCTCGCACCCTCTCAGACATATGGATGCTGTCAGCCCGCCTCGGCTAGGCTAATTACATGCAACAAGCAAAGCCACCATTTGTTCCAAACAGGGAACGATTCAATTGTCTGCTACGAGCATTTGTTTTCATGCTAATCGGCCTGTTGTCACAAGAGCACTTTGGCTCAGGGGCCGAATATCATTCCACGTCCCCGCGATCCACCCTCTGTTCTATCCTGAGTGTCGGCATGGGAAGAGAGGCAAGAACTTATCCAGGGAATATCAGATGGAGCTCTCAGTATTAACTAATGACAGGACACCATCCAAAACCTGGGGCTCAAGCAAGAGCCGCTTCCTAACCCGAGGGGCGGGTGCGGAGCAACCAAGAGAGTGGGAGGAATTAACATGGAGTCAAGCCCTTCTGCTCTCTGGATCGACCTGGCATGCCGAGCTGGAGGCAGAGGCCGAAGCTTAATAGATCTCGGTGGGCTACTGGACGGGCCAAACGGGTTCTGGACAGATGACTGAATGATGGTTTGTGTGTTTTCTAACAGTCCTACGGCAGTCCCAGTACAGGATTCCTGATGTAAAGACCAGCAAGTGCCTCTCTCGTTCTCTTCCCAGCATTCTTCTATCTTGTTTTGATTCGAGTTCTTCTTTTCCACTGGCACTGTATGGAGAAAATCAAATTCCCTTTCCCACTGGGCTCATGCAGTTGCACTGATATGGAAAATTATTTCAGAAGCAGCCTGAACCGTAAACGCTATTTTGTTTTCTCTTTTTTTTCTCTGCTTCTCTCTCTCTCTCTCTCTCACACACACACACACCCACCTCATTTTTTCCCTCCCTCTCTTTCAAACTCTTTCTCTGTTTCTTTCATTCTTGGTAGGGAGGATATATTCCAAGGCCTTGAGAGCGCACTCAGTGAGGGCGATTTGGCCGGTCTGTCCATTCCACAAAGAGCGAGAGGTGAGAAATCCATTTAGCATGTACAATACCCTTCACACACACCTGAATCACACCAGGTGCACGCTTTCAAATCGACTGGCTCGGCTAACACTCCTCCATTCAGTCCATTCATGGGGTGAAGTCAGACTCGCTGCGCCTCTCTTTTCTGGATTATGTTTTGTATCATCCACACTGCTGGTGGAGAATTTGACCCACTGTAAGCAGAGATTCTTTGCCAGGTCAGAGCCGTCTCCCGTGGGCAGCGAGTTTCTGTGAGCTGAGTCTGGGGGAAGAAAGCCGCTCTATTTCATGGGTGGAAATTCACAAGGCATCCAGCGAGACTGGAAAACAGGCCCAGTGTGAGACTGATTCCTGTAATAGATGACTAATACATTGCTTATCCTCACGCCACTGTGTGTTTGTGCATGTTGGCGGCGTCTCTTTGGTTTTAGCTCAAGCATGTGCGTGCATTACAGTCTTCCCCTTTGGTTTTCTGAGCATCCTACCATTACGCTTTCTCCGGCACGCTCCTGACAACAAGATGCCACGTGGCATGGCAAAGAAAAATTACAAATGAGATTTTAAATGTGCAAGTGTAAGACTGCAATGAAATTGCTTAAGACTCCTGCTTCTAAGGTTTTCCTTACAAAAAAGACCCCAGAAATCTCAGGTCTTCCAACTTTGTCAAAATACCAAAGTCTTTACTGAAGAATGTTCTACTCAAAAGAGACTAGTCAAATATTTAATATGTAATTTTTCAAGACCATGTTATCTGAGCCATCAATGTCAATGTTACAGAGGCCAGCAAGTAAGAGTTGTCCAAGTAAACCTCACTCCCCTGGCCGTCCCATGCAGGAGACGCCAGTTTGAATCCCGCATGGATCAAGTCAAGTAGGGCCGGTTACATCAATATGAATAGCTTTATTATAGTTTTATTTCTATTGAGAAATTCTTATGGAAGTTTAGATCAGTGCTTCCCAGACTTGAATTGGGTGTGTTCAATGAGTGAGACATACAAAAATATGCAGTGGTGGGGACAGGCTTGAGAAGCACTGGTTTAGGAGAAAGATTCGACACAAAGTTGATATTAAATGAAACATAAACGAGAACTTAAGTCTCCTGAGCTACTACAGAAGAACCTCTAGACCTATAGAAACATATGAAGAATTCAGATGCAAAAGCCTCTAAGTCCATCTGACGTTTTTCTTTAAAATTAGCATTTTTGTCAGGCTCCCATGTATAGGCTTCTACCTAAGTACTGGTACTTCTGATTGGGCTGAGGCTGGGATTTGGCGGGTAAAAGTTTTTGATGAATGTATACTATGAGTGGAGTGTGTTCACTCAGTATTGTTATCTCATTTTTGACAGAGGTGGCTTTTAGAGCCTTTTGCACCGGAACTCTTCATAATAATACTAGGGTTATACTCCATTCAGAATGTAAATTTGAATTTGAGGAAATAGAATTACAGTTCAAATTTGAATTTAAGAAAGTATATTATAATGAAGAAATTCATATAAACAAGTATGATTTTTGAGACAAATCTTGAATTTCCTTGAGAGCCTTGATTGAAAATTAAAAACAAAAGGTTTAAAAAGTCTTAAAGTTTGAAAAATTCATAGGCAAACAGTCAAAAAGATTTATGAACTGGGGTGGGAAAAAAAATGTCATACCTGTTGAATTAATTTGACTTGTAATTTAGTAATTTCCACTTCCTGTCATTCAAATTCCAGTTTAGCTTTTCCTGTGAGTCGTGGCCTATTAAATTTAATCTCATAAATTAAAAGGAGGCCGATTTTTCAATTCTGAATTTTGAAAAACCTTTATACACACATAAATATGCCAGGCAAAAAATAAAATACACATGACATATGTATAGCCACATGAGCCCACTGATGTATCTGAAGAGTCCTGGGATCAGGTGGTTGGGTGGTCTGGCTGGGGAGGATGGGACTTTGGGCTGAGCTAGACTGTCAGCTGGGTGGGCTCCCAGCATGAAGCCTCAGGGGCCACTCAGCCAGTACACACACACACACACACACACACACACACACACACACACACACACACACACACACAGTATGTCCAGTGCACAGGACTTAATTCTCCCCAAGGAACAACACATTTCAAAAGCAAGGACACACACTGTCTGAACAGCAAGGGAGAGAGGGAAAACAAGTGTGATAGGGAAGGAAGAACAGACAGGAAAGCTGGAGCAATTTATGCGAAGTGTTTTGGTATTGGTAGGTTACAGATCGAGAACGCTACTTATCCATCTATCTTTCACTGCCTTTCTTCCTAATTCCCAGATCCTGTCTTTTTCATTATCATTTCAATCTTTCATTTCATCCCTTCTTTCCCAGAAGCCCTTGCCCTTCCCATCAGGCTGATTCTTACACACACAGCACATCATCATTGTTTTTAATCAATGTCCATCTTGATTATTTTCAATGTCTTCACCAGTTCTACCAAGAGCATTTGGTGCACGTGCTCTTAGTGCTCATTAGGCCCACATGCATTCTGCAGACATTCTGCACTGTAGAATTCTGTGGGATGTATTTAAATATGGCAAGAATGCGTTTCTATTGTCGTATTGTTTAGCCAAAAGCATAATTAAATTAACCATAATATTAATAAAAAAAATATATGTGCTGAAATATTTACATATTTATATTTAGGGGATGGAGTGCACTGATATTAAAATTTTGATGAGCTTATAATTATTTTCATGTTATGCTAATAAGTACATTTCAGGTACAATAATTTTTTTTAAATCATTTAAGTGAATTAAGGCATCACAGCAGTATCATGTACAGTATGAAAAATCAATATTCATTTAGAAATTTGACAATGTTTGTCGGCACCAATAGCCTTGTGGGCAGCACGCCGACATACAACGAAGTGTGTCCCGAGTTCAAGTCCCAGCTTGTGGACCTTTCCCAATCACCCCCCCACCCCCTTCAACTTCGCTTCCTGTTAACTTACTGTCCTGTCATAATAAAGGCAAAAATAAATAATAAAACACCAAAAATAAAAAACAAAAACAAGTGAGTGTTAGATAAAAAGGTAATTTATAAATAACAAAAATTGGGGAAAATGAGCATGAACAATTAAATATCCAGCATTGACTTGCCGATAAATTAAAAAAAAAACTGATATGGCACAGATAGATTGTGCATCCCTATTTTAGATATGCCAATGTGCAGACAAGAAAAGATCTGTAAAACAAATAAATAATCATTTTTAAAATCAAAGCAAGGGTCTATGAGGCATATTCCATACTTTTCCAGTTTCCCAGGCTTCTTTTCTCTGACCCTGGGCCACGTCATCACTCCAGAGGCCTTTTTGCAAGACTGCAGCCTCACAGAGGAACCAGAGATCCCACACAGCACTGACAGCTCACTGAGAAGTCATTCCTGCCCTTGAATCACAAGACCTTCAGAAACTTTCCATAAAGCTGTAAAGAGTAAACCAGGTCAAAAGGAATCTAAAGGGAGTCGGTACGCCCAAGGTTCGACCCTTGACAAATCGTCAGCGGTCAGTATTTACACAAGCAACTCAAAATGCATGTCAAAGATTTCAGACAGACGCAAAATTGCACAGTCACTTCCGAAAAGCTGGACGAAGAAAGTTCATGAAGAATCTGCCGCCATTGTATCAAGAAATAAACAGGACATGAGACAAGTTTTGCCCAAATAACCACCCATTCCCACCATTAACACAGTCCTAACATTTACACAACTTTGAAGCACGGGCCAAATCAGTTTTTGGACCGGTGGCAAACATTCATATGCCTCGCGCTGGTATCAAGACCTGAGCTTTCTCAGGGCCGCACTCCCACTTCTGTGAGTGAGAAGATCCAGAGCAGGCCAGCAGACGCAAGACAGAGCTGACCATGGCTCGACACCCGCCTGCATCTGCTCAAAGCCCAGCCCTGGGTGGAATCTCCCCGGGGGTGAGAGAGCGCTCAGATTGAAAGCAGAGCTGAGAAGATAAGACTGCCGGCTGCACCGGCCAAGGACTCTCTGCCCCACGGTGCAAGGTCTGGTGCTGGAGTGTACTCTGGGGGAGGTGAGGGAAGATTCTTTTGAGGTTGGAGAAAGAAAGACAGGAAGAGCAGAAAAGGAAAAGCGAGTCAGGAAGGTTAGAAAGAGAGAGGAAGGGAGTAAAGGTGGTCTACATGCAGGAGGATGAGGTACAGATGACCGGGTACAGGAGTGACCACTGGTTTCTGTACTCAAATATGCTTTTGTTTGAATGCTCTCAGAGGGGGTTGTGCATTTGCCACGTTTCCATAGGAGGAAAAAAACACAAAACAAATGAGAAATTCGAAATATCTGAATTGTTTCTCCAAGAATGCAAAGAGATCAAATGCAAGTTTTTCTGCCAGTAGTTCCGATGTAATTTTTCATTAAATTGTTTATTTTTCATTAAAAGTTTTTTTGCCAGAAGCTGGAAATAATACAGCTATAATGACGCTCCATAAATTCATAAACTAAGTTTTTCTGGAAAACATTATAAACTATCAATAACTATAAAACTTTCTTAAAGTCTATTCACACCAAGAATGATAACTACACTCTAAAAAATGCTGGGTTAAAAACAACCCAAGTTGGGTTGATAATGGACAAACCCAGCGGTTGGGTTGTTTTAACCCAGCGGTTGGGTTAAATGTTTGCCCAGCGTGCTGGGCAGTTTTATTTAACCCAACTATTGTTTAAAAATTACTATATGTCTGGCTTAAAATGAACCCAAAATAGGTTGGAAATTGAAAATCAGACACATAATTACTAGAGGCAACGATAATAATCAAAAGGTGAACATTTATTAATAAGCAATTTAATAGATGCTTAATGTTTAATTATTATTTATTAAACTTATTAATAAATGTTAAACATATTACATTTCCAACACACTTCGGGTTCATTTTAAGCAAGCAATACAGTAATTTTTAAACAATTGTTGAGTTAAATAAAACGACCCAGCAGGTTGGGCAAACATTTAACCCAACCACTGGGTTAAAATAACCCAATTGCTGGGTTTGTCCATTTTCAACCCAACTTAACATTTTTTAGAGTGTAAACACAGAAAAAAAAATTATGAATTCAGTGACAAAAATTGAAGAAGAAGGAAAAAAAAAAGACTTTTGCTTAATCATGTGCTTCTCAGATTTTTTTTGTTTTGGGAAAAACTCCAGTAATCAGAAGAGATTCAGAAGATTTTTAGAATTTTTAGGGCTCAATGTCACATGATCTCTTAATTTATGACAACTAGTATCTCATTAGTGGAAACCTCAGAGAGAAATCTCATAAATTCTAATGCTGCATCTGAATATCCATACTGTATAGTAGGCGAAAAACAGTATGAGAGCTAAGTAGTATGTCCAAATTCATAGTATTCATAAAACAGTAGGCGAAAAGTACCCGGATGACTTTGTACTTCCATCGAGATTCTGAAGTGCACATTCGATGGACACTTTACTATCCTATGAAGCCAAAGGGAGAGGATTTATGAATGGAGGTGAAGCGACGCAACTAACGCCGTAGGTCACATCAATGACAACATGGAGAATGTAGTATGTCCAAATTTCATTCATACTACACAGAGTTATACTATATAGAATATACTTTTTTAATGGTTGCCAAGTAAGTTTCAAACCAAATGCAGTACCTATATACATTCAGATGCAAAAATTTCAGAAACAGCATTAGAAAGAGTAAATGACGACAGAATTGGAATTTTTGGGTGAACTGTCCCTTTAAATACAACTGAGAGCTCCATTATGTCTCCAGCCGAGCTATAAAAGAGCAACCTCTGAGCAATAATTTCCTCTGCTTGTGTTTGCATGTGAGAGCTTGGAAACCACATAGGTTAAACACATGCAGATGAAAAGGTTCATATACAGAGATCAGACAGTCTTCTTATCTTCCTGTACTCATCATTGCTCTACTGAGGCCTAAAGATTACCCCCTTATTCCTTACAGTGTGTGAACCTGCCCAGGGGCCTCTTTCATGTTTTTCCATCCTCTGGACTCCACCAGTCAGGGGCAAAACGGAGAGTCGGAGGCGGGTAAAGCATTACCAGAGACACATCTGAATCTGACTTGCACTAAAGTTGAATTACGCCTTCCATCACACAGCCGCATTCATCCGTGGCGTTCAGATGTCTGCTGGACATCTGGTGAAATAAAGCAGCAAGGCTTCCCAGCTGGGGAGTAAAATTAGGGAGCACTTCCTGCAATCTGTACACTCACAGCAAAGGTCATCTTTACAGGGGAGCATGCACAGAGAGAGGTGTCGTTTGACCCCGTGACGTTACTGCCAGAGAGACGTCAGCCAATACCTGCACAGCTCAGAGTTTGCTCTTTCATAGCTCAGTTGGAGATATAATGGAGCTCTCAGTTATATTTAAAGGGATAGTTCACACAAAAATGAAAATTCTGTCATCATGTACTCACCGTCAAGTCATTCCAAACCTTTACATTTCTTTCTTCTGCGGAACACAAAAGGAGCATATTGGTAACCAAACTGTTTCAGTTTCCATTGACTGTTCTATTGTATTTTTTTTTTTTTTTTTTTTTGTCTAATAGAAGATGGAAGTCGATGGGAACCAAATAGAAATCAATGGGGAAAAAAATTTGTTTAGTTACCAACATTCTTCAAAAATATCTGCTTTTGTGTTCCACAGAACAAAGAAAATCATACCAGTTTGGAACAACATGAGGGTGAGCAAATGATGACAGAATTTTAATTTTTGAAGGGACTTTCCCTTTAAGTTTCAACTTCTGCTTGTGTTTCTCCTAATATTCTAAAAAGGGGATGTGTGTGATGTTGTTGAGATGTCTGAAACACTGAAACATTAGACAAATCTGAAATTACTAAAGTTATTTTCTCAGGATAAAAATGTGAAAAGAAAAAAGTTTGCTCTCCATTTAATCTCATTGCAGTCCTGGAGGGAAAAACTGACTTTTTAAATCAGTCTTGTCTTCCAGTAAAATAAATCCAAAAATATTTCAAACAAACAAATTTACAATTATATTTTTATAAATAATTTATCAATTTATTAGCAATACTGTAAAACATATTAAGACGTTTTCATAGTCTATCTTCAATAAAAGTTAATTTTATTTATTTTAATCTTTCTACATCAAACTGCCACACTTTTATCTTATTTTTAACTTGTTTATAGTTTAAATAACCCAAAATCTGTCAGCGAGAAAATACACTTGTATTAGAAAATTATACATTCTCTGAAAACAAGTCTAAGTAAATTTATCTTGCATCAAAGATTTTTAGATATTTTAACTGGAAAACAACACAAAAACACTCTTTTCTGCAGTAAGGAAAGATTTTTTATTTATATATGACATCCTTTTGTCAGGAAAAAGAAAACAAAAAGCAAGAATCCCAATATTTTCTCCACTTTAATCTAATTACGAACAATGTGGCAACAATTCAGATATTAAAGAGCTTCCTTTAGCCAAAACTATTTTCACTGATTAAAACCAATTAACACACACACACACGTTTGTTTTTTGTGAATTGTGGGTACATTCCATAGTCGTAATGGTTTTTATACTGTACAAACCGTATTTTCTATCGCCCTACACTACCCCTACCCCTAAACCAACCCAGCACAGAAAACATTTTTACTTTCTCACAAAAACTCATTCTGTGTGATTTATAACACACACACACACACACACACACACACACACACACACACACACACACAGTATGTTCAGTCATGATGCGGAGTAATACTCTGCATATTCGATCCCTGGCCGATCTGGAATCAATAACTGCCAGTGTTCTATTGTCACAAATGCTAATTAACAGGGTCTCTACAAATGCTGACTTGTTGATCTGGCACTCCTTCTCATTCTCGCTTTCTCTCTCTTTCTCTTCCGTTCTGTCTCATTCACTCTTTTCACACTTAAACACAGCGTGTGCACGCACACTACCTGTGTGTTGAATTACTGCGTGCTTCCAGGCTTGTAAGGTAAATAAATCTGTTGGAATAAAGTGGGAGGACCCGAGCCAGTTGCCGTAATGGAGAGAAACTGCTGCCATATTTCAGCTGAAGAAAATCTCAGAATATCCTTTACAACATAAAAAAAAAAAAGTCAGTTTAGAACACAATAAAAAGGTAAAAGGCTTTCCTTACGTATCTGACCAAAGCTTTCCGTATTTGCACCATAAGATGGGGATGAGATAGTGGCTGAATCTGAACGCTTAGGCAGCTCGCCTCGCTGCTTTATCAGGCAATGACTTCGAAGGCATCATTTGTGCATTAAGGTTCCTCACAAAACTGATTTCGGACAGACATCCTGAGGCAACATAACAGTTTATTGATCTACAACAAAATAGAGAGTGCTTTGGTGATAACTAAGCAAATATTTAATTACTACAATAGTAATTTCTATCTAGAAAATTTCCATTTACACGCAAAGTGACCACCAACCGCAACTTTCAGATGCCATATTTACTTTTTAGCCCAACTATCATGAAATGGAAAGCACAGGATTGTGGGATATCAAAGGCAGCAAAGGATACATCTATGCTGCCTTTAAAAAATCGATCAGATGAAGGTATCTCACTAGACTGAATGTGAGATGAGAATTGGATTAGGACACGGCTTCTTGCCCTTGTATTTTACCTGTTGAGGCAACTTTCAGGCGCAGGCATAGTAAGAGTTTGTCGCAATGTATTCTGGGACTGCCTTCTCTTCAAAGGCTACATGGAATCTGGCCAAAACAAGGTATCTTAGGAGGCAACATAATTAAGTTTGGACCTTTTTGAAAAGCTTTCGCTCTGGGAACGCACCTATGATTGCTTAAAATGCGGCCTACGTAGGCAGCTCTCTAGGTTTTAATACAGAATGCATGTGTGTGTTGCAGGCTGACAGGAGTGCACAGGGCCTCTGTGCGGTGTGCTCAGATCAGCACCTTCCCAAGAGTTCAACCTTTTAACAGGTTGAGCTCTGTAACCACCCAGAGACTTGGCAGCATGCTGCGTACTGACAGTGTGTGTGTGAGTGTGTGTGTGTGTGTGTGTTGAGAGTCAGAGCGCAGTCCCTGCTTTGAGATGTTTTGACATAAAGCAACAACACAAGTGACAGGGGTACTTACTCAGACAGGAAGCCTGATCTCATATGCTTACACACATACGCAAACATGCACATAAGCACACACACATACGCGATAGGCTCATTAACGCAGGACTGAATTCTTATTAACACCAGCGAATCCCTCTGTTAAACGTAATTAGGAAAGAAATCGTTCATTTTCACTTTTTGTTTTGTGGGAGCGGAACAAAAAGCGTTAGAAGAATTATGTGATATAAAAACCCACAATGGGTTTTATTCATTAATAATTACGTACACATTGAAAAGGTTCAAGCAATATTTCTGTCAGATTCACTACAGGTGCATAGTGTATGCGACATGCGCACATCAATTTGTTCTTGCTCTTGATCTAATGTTGGTGAATATGGATTATTTTAAATGAAGGAGAACATAATTAGCACAAAACACATCAACATCATCTGCATATAAGGGTATTCTTCATGACAGCCATTCATCGCTCAATGCAAAGTATCCTTGCACTCTTTAAAGATGCACTGAAATATTAATTACAAATAAACAGTTTTGTTTCTCTGAAAAAAGTAAGACTTATTGTAGGATCACTTTGTTATTCAATTTCTGTAAATATTATTTTCATATATTCAAAAGCTTAGGGTGAGAACAATATTTTTGGGAAAAAAAAAAAAAACTCAGTAAGAATGCATTAAATTGATCAAAAGTGACAGTAAAGACAAAATTACATTTCTGAAGACTGGAGGAATGGCTGCTGAAAATTCAGCTTTGCCATCACGGGAATAAATTACATTTTAAAATATATTCAAATAGAAAAGCTTTTTTAAACTGTAATAATATTTCTCAATATTCCTATTTGTTCACACTTTAGATTAGGGTGATTCTCACTATTAACTAATTATTAACTTCGACTTTTGCCTCAATAAACTCCTAATTACTGCTTATTAATAATAATTAGTAAGGTAGTTGTTAAAGGGTTAGTTCACCCAAAAATGAAAATAATGTCATTTATTACTCACCCTCATGTCGTTCTACACCCCTAAGATTCCAAAACTTTGCTTCTGAGCTTTACGAATCTTTTGTTTCGAATTAGTGATTCAGATCTCCTATCAAACGGCTAAGCTGCTGAAATCACGTGACTTTGGCACTCCGAACCACTGATTCGATTCGTAAAGCTTCGAAGCAGTGTTTTGAAATCAGCCATCACTAGATATTGTTGAAAAGTCGTTATTTTGTTTTTTTGGTGCACAAAAAGTATTCTCGTCGCTTTATAATATTAAGGTAGAACCACTGTAGTCACATGAGCTGTTTTAAATATGTTTTTTGTATCTTTATGGACCTTGAGTGGTTCAGTGGCTTTGCTCTCAATAGAGGCCTCACTGAGCCATCGGATTTCATCAAAAATATCTTAATTTATATTCCGAAGATGAACGAAGGACTTACGGGTGTAGAACGACATGAGGGTGAGTAATAAATGACATTATTTTCATTTTTGGGTGAACTAACCCTTTAAGTTTAGGTATTGGGTAAGGGATGTAGAATATGATCATGCAGAATAAGGCATTAATATCTGCTTTATAAGTACTGATAAAAAAACCAAATGTCCTAGTAACATGAATACTAATAAGCAACTAGTTAATAATGAGAATTGGACCCTAAGCTAAAGTGTTACCTACTATTTTACTGTGTTTTTGTTCTAATAAATGCAGCCTTTGAGCATAAGAGACTTCTTTCAAAAGCATTTAAAAAATCTTTTGATAGTGTATTAAAGAAAATAAAGGTATATTAAAACAGAGGACGTTTTATCTACATATACAACTTCAGAAATAAATAGTAGATAAAGTATAAACAACATATTGATGAATCATTATATCTGCTTTCTCACACAGGTTTACACCCATTGTCAAGTCAACATCAAAAGCCACATGCGGGGCTTTACAGCCATCACAGTGCGATAAAAGAGCTGGTTCTGGTCCAGCATGGTTCTGATCTGTGTAATGTTTGTTATGTGAAGCTATTTGAAGGGATGAGCAGTGGTATCAGTGTGGTGCAGGTTCAGAGCATGTGTATCTGGCTGGGTTGGCTTTGGCCTGCAGCCCTGAACGCTCTGCTAGATCATTAACTTCTTGTTTTATATCTGCATGCGACTGCGCAGGCTGTAGTAGCGTGCTGTACGCGCTATATGGACAAGTTAAACTCAGTATTTTCTCATTAGAGTTGGGCGCATTACCACACACACACAGACATACACACGCACTCATGCACACAAAGGACTCCTGTGTTAGGAATGTTTATTCAGGGCTGACCGTGTGCTGCTCTCTCTGATAAGGCAGCAGTTAAGTCAACAGTGGACAGCGGGTCTGCCGGTGAGCATGTTAGCCGCTGTTTGTTCAACAATCTGTTTACAGTAAACACTTTGACCGCAAGTCTGACCCCCTTCACACCTTGCTGCCTACAGCGCCCTCTAGCAGAGTGTCGCCCCCTGTTGATAGCAGTCTGGATTTGCAAGTCAAGATTAGGAAAAATATAGTTCCCTAGAAATCTATTACACACCATCACTGAAGAGTTTGGACTCAACAATTAGCTTCTTATGATCGTAAAAAACTTTTGATGTAAAAGCTTAGGCCTATGCTTAAATTACAATAAAACATATAAATAAACAATAAAATATACAAAATAGTAGGCTATTATAGGCCTACGTTTAATGACATGACATGTTGATGGTACTAACATTCATGTGACAAGCTTATAGACTACTTATTACTAAGTCAAAATGTCTAGCTAGTATAAAAATGAAATAAAAACAGGGCTATCAAGAACAGTGGAAACAGCGTGACCACTGTTCGATACTGTCCGAAAGAATAACTCGTATCAACCGGTTCTTTTTAGTGAATCAAAAATATACTGTGCAACCAGTGTAAAACGATTCCCTAAAAAATGACTCATTTGAGTTGGTTCTTTTTAGTGAATCAACACACAACAAACAAACAGCGCAGCCATTGCACACTGATTGCCAAATGAATGAAGAAAAAATTCCATAACAGGTCAGTCTCAACCATCATCTTCATCCTGGCACCTTTTTTTCCTCATTTCCATTAGGACGACTTCTGCCTACTCTCTCGCTTTCGTCTTCTTTTACTAATGTTTCTCACCCTGCTTTCTCATTCTTTTTCAGTCTCGCAGTCACTGAGGGAATAAAATAGAGAAAAGTAGAGGGAACAAGGCAGAGAGCAGATCACCCAAGAGAACCAAACCAAGTGATCTGAATCATCTTAAAGCAGCAACAAAAGGGGAGAAGAATGGAAATGGAGAATAAATGAATGGAGGAAATGGAGAATAAATGAAAGGAGGAAAAGGATAAACCATTGCAAATGACAGATTTCCATGGCATAATTCAAGAGATGTAGACGCCCAGTCGTGAAGGATAGAGGCGCTCCTTAGAATTTGACTTTCGGCCACCACTTTGAAAGCACACACATTGAACAACCCAACGGGACTGCTGTTGGTCCAGAACTGGGATGAGCGCTTATAAAAATCAATCACTGCCCAAATTAGCTTGAAGTTTCAAATCAGTCATCTGCACTACAATTGGCCACCATAAGCTCAAATTAAACACATTAACACAGCAAGGTGAATGAACAGAAAGAGGCTTAGTGCGATTATCAGATCATTCAATTTGTTTATAAATGGGGAAAATGTTAACTTAGCAATGGCACAAGCCCATACAACAACACTGTGAGTCTGGGACGGGACTAGAGTTGGGAACCGAGAGCAGGCTCTTATTCAGAGTCATTCCAGTGATGTTTTGTTCTCGCACGTGCAATCTTCTGCTGGAGTTGGTGGAATGCCTTAGAAAAAAACCGCGGACAGTATCTAATAGCCACTGTGTAACTGCAGCAAGGCTACTGAATACCACACAAACAGTGTAGTCTGATTCCCGAACAAATGATTCTTATTAGCCATCTCTTTTTAGTGAATCAAACACATACAGTGCTCCCCAATACAGCGCAACCAGTGAAGTTGCTCAACAACAACAAAGTGGGAGAATCTCCCGCAGCCAAATGACGATTGTCAGTAACGGTGTTTAGCCTTACATTGTTCAAACTGGAGTCGGACACTGATGGAGAGACTCAGGAAGAAGTTACAACTTTTAGAATGCATCTGGATGTTTCTGGATGTGTTTCTGAATGGTTAATGGATTAAATTATGTAGTTGCTGTGGAGTTGATTCAACTCATCGACTAGCATGTGCCGACATGTTAATCTTTTGTGCAAATCCAGTGTTGAATTGACCCTCGTTCGTGAAGCAATCCGGCGTAAAATGACGGCATGTCAACAACGCTCATCTACAACAACAACTCTTCCTCTTCTCTAAAGCAGCCCAACATGACCTCACCCCCTTTGTTGCATGTTTTCGGGGGTGGGTTTATGTAAATTTGGGGGTTTGTGATGTCACCAACCCAGAAAGAAGCTTGTTGTAGTCCCTACCAGCCGTTTGTGATTTCTGTAAAAGAAAATATCACCCTTTGCATTGAATGTTGAGCATCGTGACTTTGCAGATGTTGTTTATGCTCAAACAGCAACATTACACACTAACTAAAGTTAAAAAAGTGAAATCACAATCAAGGACCCCTTTAAATAGGCTGTAGGCCTACATATTATTAGTTTTGTTTATAGTATTTTATAAGAATGAATGAATGAATGAATGAACGAATGTTACCATTTTTATGTTCTAGCTCAACTTCTTTTACCATCCTTTTCCCAAATAGTTCTTAATTTCCATTTGGATTATTTGGATATATTTGACTAACCAATGGCAATTCCATATTTGAAGCAGTCTTTATTTTTCCAGTTCTTTTTAGTGATGCAAAAATTACACACTTTACCTTTAACACTACATCTTTTACAGTTCTTTCTTTCCACATTTACAACTCTCCTGTTAGTTATTTGTATAGGTTCAGCAGCTGTCAGTCAAACCTTTCTGGCACAAGACTGGAGGTTTCTGAGAGTTCACTCCAGGTATCCACCCCTATACTCTCACACACTGCCACAGAAATCACGCCGCAGTCCTTCAAGCACTCATCTGTCTGCCTGTCAAGAGACTGAAAGACACCCCAAACTATAGAGCTCAGAATCCCCCAGAGAAGAGAGTGACAGAAGAGACAAAGAGAGAGAGATGAGTGTAGAGGAAGGGAGGAGCAGAGGGTGGATGAGTGCGTCTGGGGAACTGGGGGACGCTCTCACATCATCAAGGGCAGAAGTGCATGCTGCATCTCTCACACACTGAAAGGTGGCTGTGTGTCTAGACATGCACACAGATATACATACACAAGCATTTCCATTTACACAACATAGAATTGCAAAGTTATGCACTTACAAAGACATCAGCATGCAGGAAAATGGGCACGCAATGCATAAGAACCAACACACTCTTTATACAAATAGAATAAACATGGTTCATGCAAAAATCAACCCATATGTGCGCACACACACACGCACACAAGTTCTACCAATGGCCTTAAAGAGAGCTGAGTTGATGATTGGCTGACAAGCCAGCTGGGGTTTGTGTTCTTCCTGTGATGGCGGAAGAGAGGAACCAATCAGAGGCAGCCGCAGGGGGCCAGGCACCAGGCTGATTAGATTCGCCAAAATGGCAGTTAGTATGGAGGTAATCATAACTTGTAAGTCAACACAACAAAATTTACTTCACATGAACACACCCATATAGAAACAATTGTGAGATATAGGAAAAAGAAAGTGCATTATATGCACCTGTCAAAAGTTGGGAAACATTACAATTTTTTAATGTTTTTGTAAGAAGTCTCCTATGCTCACCAAGGCTGCATTAATTTAATCAAAAATACAGTAAAACATTAATATTGCGAAATATTATTACAAATCAAAAGAACTGTTTTCTATTTGAATATATTTTAAAATGTAATTTATTAAATATGACAAGATCTCAGAGTTAAACTGTGTCAGAAAAAATTAATCTTAATTATGTCAGATAACACTTAAGCAAAATATGGTCAGGTCAAAGTGTCTGAATAATTTTTGGTTCCAAATTTTTATCAATTTTACTGGTAGTCCACTGTATGAAGAATTTTTGGGTATAATATGTCACAGTTTCTTTATTTTGCTATCCTCATTTACATAAATGAACTATAGTATCCTGCACCCACTAGTAAAAATATACAAAAAATATCAAAAATGTTTGAATAATTTTTGGTTTGGCTGTATATGGTGTTCTTTTGAACTTTCTATTTATCAAAGAAACCTGAAAAATAGTATCACAGATTTAAAAAAAAAAAATTGATAACATTGATAATAACTTTAAAAAAGGACTAATTGCAGCTTTGCCATCACAGGACTTAAACTGAATTAAAATAATTGAATTAGCTTTATATAAAAAGTAATAGGTGGTAATTTACCAATTAGATAGCAAGTAAATGTGTGTTTTACAGTACTGTTTAAAAATTTGGGGTTTGTAAGATTTTTTTAATGATTTGAAAAAAGTAGCCTAACTTATGCTCACCAGGGCTGCATTTATTTGATGAAAAATACAGTAGCAGTAAAACTGTGAATCACAGGAATACAATTGTAATTACATATTTAATTACAAAATTAAAATGTATTACAACAGTTAGTATATATATATATATATATATATATATATATATAAATTGTGACTACATCAAATTGTCCCTCAAACAAGCTGAGAATGTATGAGCGCAATCACCAGAGACATCATTTAAAAGTAACATTGATATTAAATGATGTTTGTTGTAGCAGTAGCGCAGTGCTACCAGGCTGCCAGAATCAGCAGTTACTCATTCTCACTTTAATCACAGACACTGGATATGTAGGTAAGCTGCACGCCTCCTTCCTGGAGAAGGAGCGAGCCTGCTATAATCCAGCAGCCTAATTACACTGACTCGTCTGAACATGCCACAAGAATCAACTATCAGTATTTATACCGGCACAAACAGACATTGGCATCTGTCACGGAGCTGGCAAAGATGACCAATGAAAGCACGACTCACATTTGAAGGGAGTCACACAAGCAGAATGTGGACCCTGAGGAGACGTACCTACAACTCATTAGTTTCTTGTACGGTGACTGCGGGAACAACAGGAACTGTGGGAGAAGCCATGTTCAGCATGTGTATGTTCATCTGTGTGTGTGTGTGTGTGTGTGTGTGTGTGTGTGTGTGTGTGTGTGTTATGATAAGGCTCTGATGGTGCTGGAGGCGACCAGGGGTCAGACACCTCATTAAGCCAAGAGGAGGAGGAGGAGGAGAGGGCAATTAACCATGATGGGGGAGAGAAAAGCAAACACACTTCATTCACTATACTCACACACAAATATGCACTCACACACACATGCACAGAAACCAAACAAAACAGGAGTGGCTGGATAGGCCCTGATCATTAATGAGTAATCACAGAGACAAATGACTTTTTCCGCTGCCCTAGGTACGTGTCCACTTACACACACACGCATCCAGAGCTTGTGCAAACAGGCATGCAGAGACCTGCAGATTAATTACTAAAGCTATTCTCTTCTGAACTACTTCAGTCACAATCGCTAATTCCTCCAGGTTGCTCTTTTTTGGTCTTCTTACTCATCTTTTTATACCCATAATGATATATCTGTGCCCTGCCATTGTGTGTGTGTGTGTACAAACCATGTGTATATATAATGTGGTTGTGCTTCTTTTGTCTTTTTCAGTTGGCTAAGACTGTACTTGTTAATCTGCTTAAGTTTTTCTTGGGTTGTTTGGTTTATGGTCTTCTGTGTGCTAACGTGTGTGTGTGTGTGTGTGTGTGTGTGTGGTCCTGGTAAACCCTACGTTATGGAAAATGTCCCAACAAAGACGGCAATATCTGAAACCCTTGTTCTTGACCTTGTAGGGATATTTTTTGGTCCCCCTGAGGAAAACAGCTTATAAATCATATGAAATTATGTTTGAAAATGTAAAAATACAGAGTTTTCTGTGATGGGTAGGTTTAGGGTTAAGGGATAGAATATACAGTTTGTACAGTATAAAAATCATTATGTCTATGGAAAGTCTCCATGAAACATGAAAACTCAACGTGTGTGTGTGTGTGTGTGTGTGTGTGTGTGTGTGTGTGTGTGTGTGTGTGTGTGTGTGTGGGTGGGGGTGGGGGTGGTGGGTTGTTGCTTAGTAATACTTTTGTCCCTACAAGTTAACAAAATATGACAAAACCTTGTTTTGGTAACGTCTTCACTATACTCCCTTCTAAAAAATGCATGATTAAATTGGAATTCTTTCTTTTCTATAAAAAAAAAAAAAATCTTAACCAGATATTATTAAATAATAAATTAATAAATACTTTTTCCTAAAAATGTATAAAGGTTTTTTATTTACAACAAACATACACTCTAAAAAAAAATCCGGAAAAATAGGGCAGAATGTACTGTACTAATTTGACAGAATTTTCCGTATTTATTTTTTTACAGGTGTTTTACCTGTATTTTGAATTTTGAACTTCATTGCGTTGTGTTTAGGGTTAACAGAAATGTCCGTAAAATTACTGGATAATGTCCTGGCAATTTTCTGCCAGTACATTATCCGTTTTTTTTACAGATTTTGTTTCCTACATTTGATGATGTTGTCACTTAGATAAATAATAATGCAAAAAGTTTAAATTGAATATAAATAAATCATTGAATTAGCTTTATATAAAAAGTAATAGGAAGTATATTACCAATTTAGTGTTTGAAACACTATTGTTCGAAAGTTTGGGGTCGGTAAGATTTTTTAATATAAGAAGTCTCCTGTGCTCTGCATCCTAAGTCTGCATTTATTTGATCAAAAATACAATAAAACAATAAAATTGTGAAATATTATTACAACTTAAAATGACATTTTTTTCTATTTTAATATACAGTATGTTAAATGTAATTTATTATGGTGGCAAAAAATTGCAGCAGCCGTTACTCCAGTCTTCAGTGTCACATGATCCTTCAGAAATCATTCTAATAGGCTGATTTTGGCGTTCAAGAAACATTTATTATTATTATTAATGTTGAAAACAATTGTGCTGCTCCATATTTTTGTGAAATCTGAGATAAAAAAAAAAAAAATCAAGATTCTTTGATTAATAGAAAAGTTCAAAAGAACAGCATTTACTGAAAATAAAAATCTTTTTTAACAATATAAATGTCTTTTCTGTAATTGATCAATTTTATGCATCATTGCTGAATAAACCTATTAAGTATTGACTCCAAACTTTTGAACGTTAGTGTATATCGTAGGGATCAAAAGATTCAACAAGGATTAAAAACCTGAAAAACACCTATAAAGTGTGCACAACAAAAAAATGTAGAAGTGTGAAAGTGCAGAAAGGTTTCTGTGAAGGCTAGGTTTAGGAGTAGAGTTGAAGGATAGATAATATAATTATCTCAGTATAAAAACAATAGAGGTTAAAGGAAAGTCCCCACCATGATTTGTGTGTGGTTGTCTGGTGTGAACCTTATCAGCACAATATCAGTACATTTTAAATGCTGAACATAGATATTAAATTGCCCTTTTTCCAAACACAAGCGCAACTGAACAATGGTTGTTTTTGCAGTTTTGCAAACAATGACACACTTTTGTGAGAGCAAATGAGGAGGAGTGAGGGATGAGGGAGAAAGCAGACACCGAGGAGCACAGGGGGTGAAGTAGCTTCCTGCTCCTTGACGCCCGTTGTAACGGCTCACTATAGATCAGATATACATACACACAAATGTTCTTTCTGTCCAACATGAGATTAACCTGCACATGCGCTCATGACATTAAAACCCTCCTTACTTTCTCTGCCACACACACACACACACAAACTCAAAAAGCCCTTGCTAAGCTAAAGCCACACAGCCGGTTTCCTGTTGGAAAGTGGAAATAGCAGCACTTGTTGCAGAGGGGTCTAGTCTGGTCAGGTCTGGCGGTGTCTTGCACCCACACTGGAACAAGCCTCTATATTTGGCCTCTCCAAGAGAGCGTGAAGCACGCCTGAAACCCCAAAGCTGAGGTACGGCAAAACCCTAGCCCTCCCATGTTGAAAATAAGTGATGGGAGAGAGAAAAGGCAGCAGTTTCCTTTGGGGGGGGTTTAACAGAAGTGTAACCAAAAACCACATCTGCTTGGCTTGAACACACAAGCAGACTCATATCAAATGGAAAGGGCTGCTTCTAGGGAATTGTTCAGTATGGTTTGGGCTAAAAAAAAAAAAGATATATAGAGAGAGAGACAATGAAAGAGGGGACACGTTCACATCACAAACCAAAGAGATTTTCTGCTTGAATTCAGTTTTTCATGTGGTTGTTCGCATGACTTTTTAAATGTGACCCATAGAAGTCAGTTTGAACAGGTGACGCTCCTAGACCTGCATGTGTTGAACACTCTAACCCATAGGCAGAGTTTGGGCACAATATATATATATTTTTTTAAAAAATAACAGAATTCATATTTTCTCATTTGTTTTGTCTTATCATTTTAGTGTCGAATGAGTAAAGCTGTTTGTTAGGATAACAAAAACTTTTAAAAGTTACATTTTTAGGCTGATTAAATATTTAAGCTGCTTTACCTCAGCAGTCTAACAGTGTTCGCCAATGTCAAAATGATCAAGATGGCCAATCAAATCAAAGAAGGCGGGTCTTACTGTCTTCCTGTCACAACGCAGCGAGAGTTTGTGGAAAGATGTAGGCTATGTAGATGTAAGTTAGACTGTTTTACGATAGAAATTTTCAGTGATCGAAAGCAATAGACTATCTAGTGATGCAAACTACTCAACTTTTTGAGTACCATACTTATTAATTCCCTTAAATCCCTTTTAATCCTTTAATTATCTAATTCCTCTATTATTATTATTATTTTAAGCAATAAATGTGCCTTTTAGTTTACTTTTTTCCACTGTAAAATTCATAAAATGTAGTAATATCTTTTTAAAATACTTAAAATATATGTTTTTAAATGTATAGTTTTGCTCTGCTATAAAACTGGCTAAATATTGCTCTTTAAAATTGTTTCTATATACTATAATTTGAAAACATGAAACCTCATTCAGTGCGTTTATTTGAGAAATTTGTAGACTAAATGTATAAAGCTTTAAAATAACTGGTTTCAAATATTTCTACCTCATACAATTGGAAATCCTGTCGCAGTAGCTATTTAATAATAATGTTAATCTTTATTATTATTATTATTATTATTTAAATATCTGATTTAAAAGAAAAAGTAAAGTGTGTGTAAGAAAACGTTCCAAACTAGTATTCATGAATAACTGAAAAGGTCATAGAAAGTGCAGGAACCATGAATGTGGTTTTTGCTGTTCAAAACTGTGTCACATGAGGAGAAAAAAAATCTGATTTGGGGCACGCTCAACTGCAGTGTGAAGAGTGAGAGAGAGAGAGCAGTCAGCAGTCTGTTGTGTGATCCAATCTCTGATCATTCTGTTCATGCTTCTCTGTGCGTGCACGTGACTGTGTCGTGTGTGTGTGTGTGTGTGTGTGTGTGTGTGTGTGTGTGTGTGTGTGTGTGTGTGTGTGCGCGCAGTGGTTAGTAAGAGTCAGGTTAAAGTTGATGAGGTCAGTGAAAAGGTGAGAGTTCCCACGTAAGACCACTGCTTCCTCTGACAACCCAACACTGTCCTCCTAATCAGACTCTTTCAGGACACACACACATGCAGGTCACACAGTTCTCACTGTCTAAAGTGACCTCTCACTCTAGCTTCCTCTCTTTCACATCTTCTAATTTTCCTTTTTTTGTTCAACAAAATGTTTGAAAATAGTATAAAAGCCATATAATGTAGCAGGTTTCCTGTAAAAAAAAACAAACTCACAAGTAATGCAGTTGAAATTGAACTTTTTATGAACGTTCATAAAAGGATCAACCATGGGCAATGGGCAACAATTTTTAATATTAATATTTTATAATATAAATTAAATATAAATGTAACAATATAATATAAATGAAATCAAAAACTAAATCAAAAATTTAAATGAAAAATAACTAAACAAGTTCAAGTTGATTAATTATGACCTGCAAATCTGGAAAGCCTAAAGACTAATAGAGAACATCACAGTTTGACCTCTTGAATCAATTTATTATATATTATTAATTTTGTGAGGAATTTATTATTATTTGTGACTTATTATTTCTAGTTTGACAGATACAGAGAAAAGCAACGCAAACAGCTCAATTTTCTGGCGTGTGTGTCATAATGTTCTCTCCCTCTCCCTTTCCTCCTTCATTCCTCCTTTATTCCCTTCTGTTCATTCCCCTCCCTGTCATCCACCTCCATCTATCTGCCTTCTAAATCAATGTGTCTAATAAAGCCATCAGCTGCGCTGAAATATTGGGCAAACATGCACTCAATCAATGCATGCAAATGCCAGCCATCCATTCAGGGCCCTTCTGAATATCGACGGCGCTGCATGGGCGCACCGTTCCGGGGGTTTGTGTACGTGTGTTCAACAAATAAAAGCAGAAGAAAGGACACATGAAGGGTTGAGAGAAGAGGAAAACCCAAGATAAATGTGTTTCATTTTCTTCTCTCATGGCTCCAAAATGGAGAAAGAGTGAACGGCAGGATAACAGACTTCCTCTCGATCCGACCTGGAGGCCACAGACATGCCCCTGTTTGAACTACTGCAGAAGCGATGTGAGGAAAGGCAAGGCTGATCCCAGATCTGAGGTTAAACGCCTCTGAAAATGAGAAGATTGGAGTGGTATTGCAGCATTCTAACCTTGAGCAAATACCAGGAAAGATGAGGCTGTGTGCGCTCAACTAAGTGCTATAGAGGTGATTTCTCCCTCAAAACCTAACAGTAAGGAGCAAATGTAAGATTCATTAGAAGCAAGGGTGAGCTCAGCTTAAACCCTGCAGAGATCTGCAGGAGAACCTGAATAAGCCACCTGCAGACAGTCCTTCCAGTCCTGGACAATCACACACACACACAGAAAATAACATAAAAGAGTAAACATGGCCGATTTACTGACCTCATCCTAACCCTAAACGCATTTTCCTGTTGTATGATAGAGGCAGTCATAAAGACTTTGGGTTTAGTAACCTCATGGTGGAAAACCATCAGAGAAGCAGCCAGTGTGAGAACTCTCTTTTATGACCCTAATCTAGAGTCAACAGCTGAGCTTTTAGCTCTTTCTCACCCTAACCCCACTTCTACACTCGAATTGATCATGAAAGCTCAATAATTAAATATAAAAAAGAACTATACACAAACATGTTAACAGTGTCAGCGACTTTACTGTAGAAGCAGTGCTCTACACTTTGGAGAGACAGGACACATTTTTCTTTTGTTTTTGGAGATACTTTGCCAAATGATTATTTTGAACAACAGACAAAGATATCCATCTGAGGTATGTGCACATGAACTGCAACAAATAGCACAACATGACAAAATAGATTGCAACTATCATAATAGTTTTTATTAATTTATTCTACTAAGAAATAATAGTATTAAAGGCCCACTGAAGAGCCTTGAAAAACACAGCATTATTCAATGTGCTGACGTAATTTCCACTGTAACAGGAAGACAGGGCGGGACATATCAAACAGCTCCTCCCTTTTTTTAAAATAGCCAATAGCATTTTTTTAATATCACAGATCAGCCAGAGCTGTTGAGCTTGGTAAAGCCTCAGTTTCCTTCTAATCTCTTACCGTTTCTAATCCTAATCTCCTCCATATCGCTTTAAAATATAGCATTCTGTGCAGAATTCAAATGGGTCTGATATGTTTTGTGGTCTGCGCCAACTCGCGCATATGATCCGCTCCGTGCTATCGTGTCTCTGGAACGGAGCAGATTTGCGGCGATTCGCGTGACTCTACCGTGAAACCAGACTTTATTCGCCTCAATGTAAAGAATATTTACAGTCTTAATCGTTCCCTATCCCCTATGTAGTGCACTATGTGCCATTCACCATGTAGACAATAGTAAACGTGTGAACAAGTGACCGATTTCAGCCGCAGCTTCAGCATTTATAGTGGAAGGGGCGGGATACTTTAGATTCTAGAGAGCTTTTGATTGGACAGAAAATTTGATGAGAAGCTAAAGTGCAGCGTGACGTCATCAAAATCGTTGTTCCATATTGGTAGAAGTGAGAGACTAAGTTTTGAATGCTTCCAAATACAAATTTTGTCATTGTTTTGGAGCACACTAGCTTACAGATAACAGTAAGGCTAACATATTCATACTAAAAGCCAAAAAAACTTCAATTTTGATTTCATGGTGACTTTAAAGATTATGCCAAACTTCTTGTCTCCTTCCCTGTGTACTGGCTGCAGTGTTTACAGGCGTTACGTTTTTCTGGCTAAGGTTGCAGACTTGCCTTCAAGTGGCTTTGGTAAAACCATTGCTTGTTTACACTCTTGTTTTTGGAAGTCAGTCACTAGTCCCGCCTCTTCAATGACATCACATACATCGTTAAAGACGGCAAGCGATGATTGGTCAGGAAGCAACATGTAGTCTGACATGTTTCTTGTCCACAACACAACAAGAATTTAGTAGTCAAAATCGCATAATCTGGCACAGTGACTATCGTAACAGACAAAAATATAATACAGTCTGAACCTGGCATTACGGCTCAATACTCCACAAAGAGGATAAAGAGTTTTTGAAAGGGTGTTAAAGAGCGACAACTCAAGGAGAGACGTACTAAAAAATAAAGGCTACGAGAGATAGAGGAGAAAAGAAGTGAAAGGCATAAGCAGAAATTATGCTAGTAACATTGAGTGGGAAGTGGATGTGTGACTATAAAGGGAAATGAATCACTTTTGTAGATTGTATGTTAAGGATCAAGGCTGCTATACAAAGGTGTGTTTGTCTGCACATGTATTAGTATGAGACAGAAAGTGTATTGAAGGTGCTGTAAGCAATATTTGGAATACAACAAATAAATGTGACATCAAAACAGGTGTCCAAAGAAGCCACACCTGTCTCTGTAACAGCTCTAGGCTAAAAAATAATGCCTTTTAGCCAACCAGAATAATTTCTGACTGCAAATCATTTTGCAGGTTTGGGTTTTGAAAATGTGAGAATGTAAGAATTAAGTTAGAAACAAGCAAAACAGCACCTTTAAACTAAGTATCAGACTAACAGTTAGAAGTGACAGAGAAAGAGAAAAAGAAAAGTATGAAGTGAGTGAAAGAAAAAAACAACTTGCATAGTCACACGGAGAGCTGAATCGGAGCCAAAGGGAAGTGTATATCAGCCAAAGTGTAATCATAGGCCGGTCTCTCGGCTATTAGGAGAATTAAAGGCTGATTGAATGGTCTTTACAGTGGAAACATAACATTGGGCTGCCTCACCATGTTTGTCTACTCATTGCAACAGCTGGCTGAAAAACTCTTCTGCCCTACTGAGAGGAGCAAAGCTATGAAGAGCGTTTAAATCATTAAAAAGATCTGAATCACTAGCTTTCATAAAACCCGGCACTCGTTCTATCCTTAGACATCCGTCAAGGAGCGAGAGGAGCAACGTTTCTGGCACCCAAGACGTGGAATCACTATAGCCTCGATTCACGCCTCACATCTTTCCCTCTTTCATCAGGCTGGACCGGCTCCATGTCCTGAACGTATTTGTGTGTGTGTGAGAGAGGGGGAGATGATAGGGGAGGACTGTGGGACTTTGACTGCCTCTGTGTTGTGTCCACAGCTGTGTGTAAGGCTCCTGACCTCCAAACAAAGCTCAGCACAGAGGAGCCACTATCTGGCAGGCATGATAGAGGACAGGCCTGCCCAGCCAGACGTGCTGAGGGAACGACCGTAAAGCCAGAGAGACAACACAGCACCCGCAAGGCCTTTGATAACCGCTGACGACTGGAGCCAGCATGACACGCATACACTCATAGCGTTAATGCAGACAGACACACACACACTAACAGGAATGGATTTAAGTTCACGTACATATATAAGAAGTGGAAAAGCACAGACAGGTTTAATATGCTGTCTATAATGACAAGAAAAATCACAAATGAGATCTGTTTAAAATCTCAAAATCTTATTTGTTTCTCACAGACAGCAATTAGATTAAATGAAGAGCAAATAGAGTCTTCTGCTTAAAGAGATACCAACAATTTTTTTTTTTTTTTTTTTTTACAAAGTAAGATTTTTAAAGAAATTAAAGCAAGGATGCATTAAATGTATTTAAAAGTTACAGTAAGACTTTTAACATTGTTACCAAAAATAAATGCAGTTTTGAACTTTCTATTCATCAAAGAATACAATAATACAATAATAAATTATTAATAATAAATGTTTCTTGATCACAAAATCAACATATTTGAGTGATTTCTGAAGGATCATGTGACACTGACAACTGGAGTATCACATTATTAAATTAAATTTTAAAATATATTAAAATATAAAACAGACGTTTTAAATTGTAATAATATTTTACACATTATAAAATACTTTTTTTCAAAAACATTGTCTGTTTTTTTTAATATCTGAGAAAAAGTTGCATTAAAACAAAAACTGAGAACTAACACGAACTAAAAAAAAACTATAGAAAGAATTGTTGGTTTAACTTAAAAAAGTAAGTTACTGGGTTGCCTTAAAATTTTGAGTTCATTGAAAGTAAAAATTTGAGTTAATACAATGAAGGCGATTGGTTTAATCAACAGAAATTCAAAATATTATGTTATCTGAACCACATTAATTATTGAAGTTGATTTGACAAAAGAAAAAATGTTGTGATGACAAATTTTTATAGTGAAGGCATTAAAAAAAGTTTCCTCTGGAAGGACTCGACTTTAGCTCAAAGACAAAACTATAGGGAAAAAAATGAAGTATTTTCATTATTATTGCAAATACTATAGCAAACATTCACTAAAACTGTAGGCAAATTATTTATGTGGCTATTTTATTTTCTCCTGATTTCCGCCAGCTTCCTGAGAACTGCTTATTTCCTCCATAATCAGATGCAGGATGTTGATTTGAAGGACAAAAACAGGAATACAAGAATTATCCAATCAAAATATGCGTGATGAATCCCATAATCTATTGCGTAGTGTGCATGAGGCTCTTGTTGCAGCAAAAGCAGCGTTACATTGATGTGTCTCAAGTAAACGCATCTTATAATTACAGCGCTGTAGTAAAAACAATGCAAATGCTGTGAAGAGAGAGATGAAGGCTTAGAGCTCCTCGCATTAATGAGCATGCACTGCGGCTGATGTCATTGCCGTGAGCCCTTTAGAGAGTCATTATACAACTTTCCCTTTCATTAATCAGACACTTTGCCTTTCGTTTTTCCTGTATTTCTAGCTTTTCCTTTCTGTTTCCCCGCACTCTCGCTTTCTGTTACTCATTCTTGTTCTCTCGCTCTTTCTATCTTTTTCTGTCACTGTCTCTGTCTTTCATTTACATGGTTCCCAGTACCCTGTCCCACCGTCTCTGTCTCTCTCTCTCTCTCTGCAGTGTTTAATGTGCCGGCAGTGTTTACACCCCAGACAGCGGGTGCAGCACTTTAATCTTGGTAGTGTCTACATGACATCAGCACTCTCGCTGAAGCATAAACCTAGCAGAGAGAGCACACACACACTCACATATACATTATATTTACACATATATCACACGCTTTCTTTTTTGTCCGTCTTTCTCTTCCTTCCTTCCTTCCTTCCTTCTTTCTTTCCTTTCTTCCTTACCTCCTCATTTCCTTCCTTCTGTCCTATCTGTCCATCCCTCTTTCTTTCCTTCCACCTCATTTCCTTAATTCCTACATTCCTCCTTTCCTTTCCTCCCTCCTTCCTTCCATGTTCCTACTTTTCTCCTCCTTTCCTTCCTACTTTTCTTCTTCCCTTCCTTTCCTTCCTTTTTTCCACTTTTCTTTCCTTACTTCCTTTCCCTTTATTTCCTTCCTTCCTTCCTTTCTTCCTTTCCTCATTCCATGTTCCTACCTTTCCCCCCTTTCCTCCCTACTTTTCTTCCCTTCATTTCTTCCCTTCCCATGTTTCTTTATGTTTTCTCCTTTTAATTCATTACTTTTTTACTTTCTTGTCAATTTTTACTTCCTTTGCCCCACCTTTACTAATATTTTTTTTCTTTCTTTCCATCCTTCCAATTCCTTTCTGAATTTTGTTTTCCTTTCATGCATTCCGCCTTTTTCCTTTTTATTTGTTTTCTCCTTCTGTCCTTACTTCATTCTTTTTTCTACCTTTTCCACCTTTTGTTTCTTTCTTACCTTCCTTTCCCTTCCTTTGTTTGTTTTTTCCTTTTCTTTCCTTACTCCCTTTTTTCGTTTGCTTCACCTTTCCTAATTATTTTCCTTCCTTCCTTGCTTCCTCGCTTTCTTCCATTTCCTTCCTCCCTTTCTTAACTTCTTCATTCCTTCTTTCCTTTCTCCCTCTTTTCACCCTCACCCATACCTCTATTCTGGGGTCCAGTGAATGATGAAGTCCTCTAATCCCCCTTTAACCAGCCAGTATCAGAGTGAGAGCGAAGCTCAGAAACTCAGAGCCCAAAGAGGGATTACCAGCAGCCCCAAGCCTTATTCTGCTGCCATGCAAACTCTAAAGACTTATAACAGTACACGCTATCATGTGCGCCAACCCCATAAGCTGCATCATCTTTAAAAAAATAAACGTATTACACAAAGAAACTTGCTGTATAATTGGTTACTTGTTGTCAGTAAGCAGACACTTTTCATTCAAAGCAGTTTACAGTATTAATTACAGGGACGATCCCCTGGAGCAACCACAGGTTAACCGCCCTGCCCAAGGGCACCATGATTCTCAGTAACGCTGCAGTTCGTGGGTCACCCCTATCTGGGATCACACCTGTTTGGTTCGCCAGCCCAGAGCTATTATCACCAGGCTACCAATACCCACGTATATGTGTATGTGTGTGTGGGTCTGAATGTGTAATTAAGTAATTAAATAAACAAGTGTACTGACGTTAGCCGATTCGTTTTCAAAGCTAGAGATCTGTTTATGGGAAAAGAGCGATAATAAGGGTAGGCTCTTTAGACTTTCACACACACACATCCACACACTGACATGCCACTTTCCCTTGTCAACAGCCCCTCTGTATGTAGTCATGCATTCCTCTTCAATTCAAATCACAGTCATTATGTTGCCATGCTGCAGGTTTGTGTCCTAATTGAGCCGGCCGTGACCACACGGTACACCTGACCAGAGATCAGCTGCACAAGCTAGACAGAACAAAGCAGGCCAGCCAAGCCATAGTCGTTTAAGCAGTTTAGTGTTAAATCAGTGCATTTTGGGGGCCTAGGTGGTGTGGAGAGGGAGGACTCTTTTAGATTATTGGAATGAAACCCACATGTTTTGACATGTTGTTAGCTTTGCAGAATTTGACTTGTGGGAGGAGTGAAGCTGAGAATTCATGTGGTCAAATAAGGCTTCATTTTTCTGTGCATTCTGGGTAAAAATGGCAAGGCCAGAGTCCAGAAATAGAACAGGGGCTATTATGGGATGCATGGAAGGCTGGCTCCGTGTTCAGGCATGACTGTGTGGTCACGGTGGTCACGGCACTGTCTTCCCCCACAGCTAGCCAACCTCCTGCTGAGTCTGAGAAACGCTAATCAGAAACAGAGAGACAGACAGATAGAGAGCAAGACAGAGAAAAAAAAAACAAGCAAGTTCTTGCCTAAAAAATAAATAATAAAAATGCAAACAAAAAGATTCAGGAAGACGATTAGGGAGGGATGAAAGTGAGCAAGGAAAACTCAACAAGCAATCAAAGCACGGGCCAAAGACAAAGGCAACGCGTCAACCGGAGTTTTGTTTTAATCAGAGAACATGAAAATATTCAGACATGCGGCTCAAAAGCAACAAGTCCCTCTCGAATTAAAGCCTTCGCTATAACAAGAGAGAGGAGAAAGAGAGGAAAACAGAGAGAGAGAGAGAGAGCGTGTGTGTGTCCCTCGAGACTGATTAATATTGAATTCCTGATGCTAATCTTTGTTTTGTGCTTTTTTTCCTTTACTGGAGTAGAAGCGACGTGTCCTTAAAAAGCATGCTTTATGTATATTTAATGAAGGCTCTGCATACATTTGGAGCGCTCGTCTTGCTGTGTGGTATCCCACCCTCGCATGATCACATACTGCCACATACTGCTCAAGATACCTAAATATCGAAATATGAACCGTGAGATAAAATTTGTTTAATAATGCAAAATGGTGACAAGCATAAAAAGTACTATATGATAACTGCATGAATAAGGTAGTCGGATTCTGCTTGGATCTCGACTGGGAAGTGTGTGTGTGTGTGTGTGTGTGTGTGTGTGTGTGTTTGTGACATATCAGGACACAAATTTGTATAATGACATGGGTATGACATAGGTATTACAATGAGAGGGTGACTTATGATGACATTACCCCATGTCCCCATTTTTCAAAAGACTTATAAATCATACAAAATTCGTTTTTTTGAGAAAGTAAAAATGTGCAGTTTTCTGTGATGGTTAGGTTTAGGGGTAGCAGTAGTGTAGGGGGATAGAAAATACGGTTTGTACAGTATAAAAACCATTACGCCTATGGAATGCCCCCACAATTCACAAAAACAAACATGTGTGTGTGCACCTGGTACATACAGGTGTCAGATGCTATTGCAGCATAAAATCCTTGATGATATTGCCTGATATCATCTAAGTATCTGATGGTGATGAGCTCAGCACAACTGTGAAATTATGTGTGCAATTGTGTGTACCAAGGCGGGACGATCTGACCTTGGCGAGGACACACAGGCTGATCGATTATTGATCACTGTATGCACACACATGCACAAACAAAAAATTATACAGCATCCATGATTCAGAACACACACATTCCAAAAAAAAGAAAAAGAAAAGGGAAGTGGATTTCCCAGTTCCTCCAAGCACACACACTCCAAGCAGTCAGGACTGTCACTAGTTTCCTTGTCCAATCACACATCCTCACCACAGAATGGAAGCACTTTCAAGGTTTTGTTTTTGCAGCCTATTTAAAATGTCATTTCTCTCTACTATCAGACATCAAAGCCAATGTGGAGGGCTTTTATTTTCTAAGCCAAATCCCAAAATTGTTTCTCATTTACAAAAGCTGGCTGCAGGCCGAGTCAAAGTTTGGACTTAATAATGACAGCAGTGGAAGAGACAGTGCGAGGGAAAGAGTGCGGGAGGGAGGAGAGAGAGATTCCCCACATGGTTATAATATGCTGTGGTAGTTGAGTCCATCAGTCGAGGTGTCACAATGAAAAGTAGCTCACAGGATGTAGCAAGCAGCATGTAAGCGCACACACGTACACATAAAAGAATTAACATATTTTGCTCAAACCCTGTACAAAACCGGTAAATTTACAGGGTTCAAAAAAAAAGAGATGGTCCTGGCCCGGACCAGTGTGTTATGTGAATTTTTTTTAGATTCTCATAAAAAAATATATGTTTGTAAAAAAAAAAACTCTATATTATATATATTTTACAGACATATAAAAATATTAAAAATATTTTACATACATAAAAAATAAATATAAAACATATTTTTTTTTTTAATTTTTTAAAATTTAAAATTAATTTTATTTTATTTTATTTTATCAATAAAAATAAAATAAAAATAAATAAAAATAAAAAAATAAAATAAAATAAAATAAAATAAAATAAAATATGCCAGTGGAAATGTAGGTATGGCAAGCAAAATCTGACCTATTGGCCCAACTAGGATAGCAGAAAAAATCCTTACTGTTCAGCATTGATTTAGATTCAATTCAGAGATTTTTTATAACTCAAACATTAGACACTTAAACATTGCTGTTTCATGCTAAATTAACAAGAACATACACTGCATTTTCATATCTGCAGTATAAACTAAATTTCAAAGCGCTGAAGAGACCCCTTACAAATTTCAGAGAAGAAACGTGTAACCCCCTTAAGGAAATGTGTAAAAATGAGTGAGACAGCTGAAAGAATCACATACACATGCTAAACAAAACAATAAAATATAAAAAATGCTGGGTGTTAAACTGATGAAATCCAAACAGCAATGTTGACGAGTCAGGAGGGCTGTTTTCTTGTGAAAATGTGAGCCAGTAGGAAACAGAGAAGGAGGAGGAGGAGATTGAGAAAGGGAGGGAGAGAGAGAAAGAAAGAGGGAGTCTGACAGCTGTATAAATGAGCTCTGTAGCTCATGGCGCCCCAGAGTACTGCCTCATTGTTGTGCTGATCCAATGCACAGCAGATGAACCCAGGGTTTAAAAGTTGAACTGTGTGTGTGTGTGTGTGTGTGTGTGTGTTTGTGTGTGTGTGTCTACTGACCCTTATTTGCTTGCATCCGTTATTAAGGATAGCTTATGTGTGTTTGTGTGCGATTGTGTCTGTGTGCATATTACAAGCCCTCCCAGTGAGCATTTTTAACCCAGTCAGTTCTCAAGTATCAGTTGCACAAATCCAAGTCGGAAGGGCAACAATTTTCAGATTTGGTGTGAAAACACCGTATCATATGTCAGGTGTGTAATAGGGTGCATATTCATGTCTGAGTTGCCATGCATGCCAAAGAAGAGTGTCATTTACTCTCACTTCCTCATTTAAACCCTCCTGCTTTGCATTAAATCTATAGCAAACTGTAAGGAAATATCTTGTCAGCATAAAACAATCACATTCATTTGAGTAAGCTAGATTTTAAATTACATATCCAGTGCTTTAACATTTTAATTCCATAATCATCTTTTCAGCCTCATGTTTTTTCTTCTGTGGAATACAAAAGAAGATATTTTTTTTATCCATAAAATGAAAGTAAGCGACAAAACAAAATTAGACCCCATCGATTTTAATTGCATATATGTCCAAAAAAAAAAAAACAGAAAAAAGAAAGTCATACAGATTTGGAATGAAATAAAGGTGAGTAGGCCTAAATAATGACAGATTTCTTGCGTGAACTATCCTTTTAAGATGAATGCAGGTGATCCGGTGTTGTGCCGAATTTCAACTCCCTGCCTAATTACTACCCCCTCGTTGAAGTCGCTACCTGATTGCCTAACCCTAACCCCACACCTAATCCTAAACCTACCAATACATGGGCGGTAATAATTTGGTGGGTGTCAGAATTTGGCACAACACCGGCTTCAACGTTTTGGAAAGCACCATATCGGCCCTCATGACGTTCATGGCCCAGCTGTGCTTTTGGGAAATGCAGCCCTGATCAATAGTCACAGACATCGAAAGTGATGATATTCCAGGCGCTGCAGTGGGTAATACATTTTTTATAGGTGTACATAAGAAGGTGTACATATCAAATATTAATAAATGATTTTCTGCCGCCATTGATGACGTGCAGATGCATTGTTTGAGGGGCAGCGGTGATGGGTGCAGTCGGGCCAGGGCGTTGGGACTCTCTCAGCCTAGTGAGGCACATCAAACAGTGAAAGAAGAGACTGTGTGGTGGAGGGGAGGGGGAAACGATGTCGCTTCTGCCAACGAAGCTCTGCTGAATCACACACACACACACAGAGCGCCGTATACACTCGCGCACAGCACTCAGCTGGCAGGCATAGTGAGTGGCGATGGAACACGCCAGGCTCTGTGCTACCAAGCAGAGGTAATTGGGCCAGATTACCAACCAGGTGGAAACATTCAGCCGCTCTTTTTCCTGTTCTCCCTCTCTCTCTTTTAGTCACTTTCACTCGTCCCCCCTATTTTGGAGCAGCGGAAGAAAAGCATGCCATTTCGGAAGTTTAGAATTAAGATGGAATCAAACAAAAACAAAACAAAAATCAAGGTAGGGATATTCCAAAAATGCATTTAGCATTTAGGCCTATGTATTACAAGTGATCCAGGGATGATGCAGAGACAGACACAGGTGAAACTGAGAGAGAAAGAAAAAGAGATACTAACTAGATTCCAGCAAACGCAACTAATTTAAACTACAAGCCCTATCAAAGGCGAATGGCCCGGGGGCAGCAGTACCTCAGTGCGGAACAGGGCTGCACCGCAGAGGAACGAGTGGACGGGGAGGGTGAGACAGGTTAGGATCAACAGCAGCGCAGACAGCATTGTTAAATCAGGACTCAAGGCACACAGAAGCAAGAGGAAGAAGTGATATGAAAGAAGGCCGACCAAGGTTTGACAGGGCAGACCACTGCTTTTGCAGAAACATGACTGCTACGACACAAAGCTACAAAATAACTCTCTGTAACGCCGAGGGTGAGGCCAAACGGCCACGTGGATGACTGTGACAGACGGGGTGCCACCTAATTGAACTGCGGGTTAGTGTTTGTTCCATCTGAGAATAACTAAATTATTCTCTCTCTTAATCCATCTACCAATCTATCAGTATTTGTCAGAATCAAACGGTTAGAAAATGGTAGCTCTGGCTAAAAGAGCATACCATAATGCATTTCTTACTTAATTTCACAAACATTAAGGGACTTTTACACTTTCCACCAATCCTGCATGTCTACACTCTAGGGATTTCACTTTCTGTGTGAGTGTGAGTGTCTGAAATAATCCAATTTAATTAAAAGGGAACATATATTAAATAACTGATAAATGAAGCAGGAAGAGAAAAATGTAATAATGTATATACAGATGAAAGGGAGGAAAATATGATAATATCTGCTTATATGTATATATATATATATATATATACCCTGGACCACAAAACCAGTCGTAAGTTGCAAGGGTATATTTGTAGCAATAGCCAACAATACATTGTATGGGTCAAAATTATCAATTTTTATTTTATGTCAAAAATCATTAGGATATTAAGTAAAGATCATGTTCCATGAAGATATTTTGTAAATTTCCTACCGTAAATATATCAAAAATGTATTTTTGTGAGTGGATATGCATTGCTAAGGACTTAATTTGGACAACTGTAAAAGCGATTTTCTCAATATTTAGATTTTTTTGCACTCTCAGATTCCAGATTTTCAAATAGTTGTATCTCGACCAAATATTGTCCTATCCTAACAAACCATACATCAATGGAAAGTTTATTTATTCAGCTTTCAGATGATGTATAAATTTCAATTTCAGAAAATTGACCCTTATGACTGGTTTTGTGGTCCAGGGTCACACACACACACACACACACACACACACACACACACACACACACATACATATATATATATATATATAGTTACATTCCATGCAAACAAAAAGGGCAAGGTCTAAAACTTAATAATAAATTATTGCATATGATGTAAAATAATACACATAGTATCATCTTATACTGTCTATTCTGTATGAGCAGAAAAGACACCTGTGTTGATTAAAAAAGCCTCAGCGGAAGAACAAGAATTTGATACGAGCGCACACACATACTCATACACATACACACAGACACACATACACAAGTAAATGATGCACCTGTATGGCATGAGCTGGCGTCCGCCTTGAGGCAGACGTTACAGACATCTGCTGAGGATATGGGGGAAAGAAAAGAAAGAGAGAGAGGGGAAAGAAAGAAGAAAGAAGAAAAGGAGATCCTACTGTACACATTATCCGCGCGCACTGCCAGAGCAGCATTTGATGTGCACGCGAGACCTGAGCAGCACAACAAAATCCATCAATCTACCGGCGGTGCGGCTTTTAAAACGCATTCAGCTCGACGACAGTCGTCGAAGAAAGAGACAATGAACCGATTCAATACATTAGAGATGAAAAATAACGACATAAGATGTAGGATACATTTTCTCGAAAGCAGCTATCGTAAAAGAGGATTATGGAGTTTATTTTGTGGACTTTCGTTGTTTGTCTCTGTGTGGGGTATTAGGGCGAAGTTGTCTGAGTAAGGAACAAATAAAAATTACTTTTAAGAAGGCAGTGGGTGAGGGTATATAGCAGCGGGAGGCCGGAGAGAAAGACAGCCGCTAACGACCCCATCAGTACCCGCGCGCATTCACCGTGGGCCGGGGACCATCAGGGTCAGCGAGCGCTGTGATAGATCTCGCTTCTGAAATTTCAGTCTACAGCACGGCGAGCGTCATGCGTCGATTTCGAATTCGACCGAAAATACGTCAGCTGAGTTTAAATCACAAGGAATATAATGTCACGAATTCGACTGAAAATATTTAGTTTGAGTCTAAAGCATAGCAAAACCAAAATCGAAATACATTTTAAATGCACACACCTAATTTCATATAATGTAATAAAACTAAAAAAAAATTACATTTTAAGCCTATAAAAAATATATAGGCCTATATTTAAGCACACCAACTAAAACAACACCAAATGGAATTTATTTATTTCATGAATTGTTTAGAACTATTAAACTGCTGAGCACATTCTTAAAAACAATACGTCAGTCAAAAGGGTCAACAATACCTCAACAATATTAAAAGTTATATAGCCTACAAAATGACAAATTATGGAATTATGTACATATGATTTTCTCAGTGATTAGTAACAAATGAAGCATCCACAGACTGATATACATATACGAACTTATATCACATTAATAACCAAACTACAATGTGTACCTCTACCCCAAAGGTACTTTGAATGCTGAAGACACTTGTTAAATCTAATGCATGCACTGTCAACTCATTCGCACCCCGTCACATCACCGCTCAATATAGAAACCGGATTTTCTGGTATTACAGACGCCTCTTTTAGCACACACACACACACACACACACACACACACATACACACACACACACACACAGAGAGAGAGAGCTACTGACCCTAATCTTGGAGACTTCTCGAACCACAGCGCAGACACACACACACACACACACACACACACACACACACACCAAAGCTTGTGTTATTAACTTAAAGCAGCTGTGGCAGCAAACCACTCAAAGATGCACCCTAATAATTAACATAAAATCATAGGGCTTTACTTGAATAGATATTACCAAACAACTTATTTTGTCAAAAGAAAAGTAGACGTCTGAATGAGCGCGAAACAAAGAGGGCAATCCAGCTATGAAGTAACAGTTCGTTATTAACAAAACACTATAATAATTTAACCATCAAAAATATAATTAACAAATATAAATTCCATTTTCCTATATAGTAAAAAAATCCCAGTTAAGGTTGAAGGTAATTTTCTTGTCCGCTTTCTTATGATACGCACTGCTATCAACTAGAAACGACCAGCCTTTTCGCAGCTCGTGTCAGACATTTTGCAAGTAATGTGTTCAATAAAACGCTATAATTCTGTCAGAAGCAGTCCGTAGCAATAGCTTATCCCCAGAAAGACCTTAATTTCCCAATAAAAAGTAAGTACAAGTACACGTCAATGCGCTTTTCTAAAGTTAGGCTATTTAATTCTGCTAAAAAAAAGTATGTTTTAAAAGCATTCACTTCTCAGCGGGGGAACACAAACACTTACCTGAATGTGGAGGCATCGCTATATGTGAGGGGTAATATTTCCCAGGCTGAAAGTGACCGGGATGCTGCACTGTCGTGTGCCCGGTAGGAGTGATCCTCGAGGCGGCTCTGTGAACCAGCGCGCCTCGCTCTGCCAAAAGGTGCGGCGGAGGAGCGAAATCCCGTCCTTCCATCCCGATAAAAAAACGTTAAATCCGAAATCCAGAGCGGGAAACCACGAGAACCGAACCAAACGCCGCCCAGATGTTATAATTCCGTTAAGAGTTTCGGTTAGGTCTTGCATTCAGCACAGTTTTGGCTCTGACGGCCAAAAAAGTATGTCCCAGTCATGTTTTCTGCAACACAAAAATCATAAAATGTAGTTTAAATTACAAACCACTTACATGAATGAGTGATGCAAATCCACAAGATCGTATCATGTTAGTATCCTTCAGATGTGTAATGGTAATCCTTCATTGTACGTCCATTGCTGCGACTGCTGCCTAAACTACACATTCTCCGCTCGTCTCTCTCATCTCACCACAATTGCGCGAGCTTGCAGCACACCTCCACTTTTACACAGAAGACTCACTGCAGGCTATATACCATTTACAGAGAGATGCCAAGATCAATACATTTTTACAGTATCCATATGAAAACCCAAGGACGTTTTAAGCAAAAATAATGGAAATTGGACGAAGCTAAAGCAGTCCTTTCTGTCTTTCACTAGACGAGATAAAGAACATTAAGAAAATCGCTGACGTTTGGTATGACTGCTTCCATCGAACGCATCAAACTATAAATGTAATTTCTTCGGTCAGTTTTTCTCATTCGTTTCACTTAATTAAACTGCTTTGTTCGTCTGAACTAGGTTTTCTGTAACCTTTGTATATGGGGTAACAACACATGGATGATGGCGTCTATATTTCACCTCTGGCCTCTAGTCCTTAAGTTTCCGAAAATCAAGGGTAAAAGCAACATCTTACGCTGTTGCAGATGGAGTCCTGTCATGGCAAAATGGTGCATTGAGAGAATTGTCATGCGGTATTACTAATGCACCAGATTTGTTTCAAAGCATCCTCATAACATGCTTGCGTAAAGTACTTTTGCCAGACTATTGAACATTGAAATGCAATAATTAGAAAGTCTGCCCAACAGAATTACAAAAGCTCGCGCGAATGGTGCTTATCACACCGAATCCCAGATAAGAAAACGAAGACATTTTAAATTTCAAAATATAAACGAAAGGTCGTATCTTCAGATATTTGACGCTCAGAACGTTGAATGTTTCAGCGTTTTGCTAAACGAGGCCTTAAAACGTTGGAAGTTCCCATTTGAGTGTGAGGATGGTTGCAGTGCCAAATTTCTGTAGCCTTGGTGCTTTCATTAAAAACAAAAACTGAAAAGAGAGAGGTTGTAGAACAGTGAGTGAATTGACGTACACAACATTAGCTAGTAAAAATTTCTCAAATAATGAGCAAACGCTAAAATACCTACAGAATAAGCTCTCTGAAGCGCAGAATTAAATGCAGTGCACCATTTTTGCGCTGACAAAGGACATTTTAAGCAAATATGTAACATGTCTCTACATCATGAAAAGAAATTGGACAGAAATTTTAAAGCATGAAGTAATTTGAACGCAGCAACCTCCCACTATTAACCAAAGCCGAACGTTTAACATTTATTGGGATCTGAGATCTATTAGGTTTGGCTCGGAGGACGGATGGGAGGTGAGGAGGAGCACATGAAAGAACAGGTTTCCTAAAGAAGGTTTTGAGTGTTAGGAAACGCCATTTCAAACTCTGATAAAATCCAGACAATTTTAGGAATCATGGTATTTCAATGTAAAACATGTCGACGTAATAAAAGCATGTGAAAACTAAAAATTTAGCTAGTTAACAGGCCTATATGGTCAGTTGTAATTTCATAATCAACTGCCCAATATTCATTCTACAAGTAAGGTAAATGCGCTTATGTTCTTCTGCCATCGCGTCCATTGCATAGCAGTTTGCAAATGTAAGTGGAATTAAGTCTTTTAAAAGATATAATGTGTATAATTTTTTTTTTCCATTATTAGACAATAAGACATTAAGGTCTTCTCTCTAAATGAAATTCATTCTTTATTCAAACAAAATAAAGTCTTGAACTAATCTTCTATTATTATAATGGTAATGATTATTATTATCATCATCTTCATTGCTCAAACAAAGCAATAGAGTCGGATGAAAATAAAGGGATATTTTTCTTTCACCCCCTGCAACACAAACTCCCTAATTTTGTTTTACGCCAGATGTTCTTAAAAAAATAAAATAAGAGCAGCTCTTGAAGGCAAATGTTTATTATTGCACGCATATAAATACAATATAAACGAATTACTTACTGGTAAGTTATTCCTTGCAAAACAATAAATGGATTTAAAAAAACATGATACAAAAAATACGTAAAAGAGAGCAGAAGCAGAATAAAAACATATGGAAATGGTTACATCCTAGAGTCTGCTGATTGCAGTGCGTGTGCAGTGCAGAAGTTCGGAGATGCACCGTAGTAGTAAGAGCTTCTGCTGAATCGAGCCCCGTACAAGCAGTCAGAGGCTCTTTCCTGAATCTGCTAGTGCCACTCAAGGAGAAGAGGGGGAGGTGACTGTGGGAGCAGTCGCGCCCATTGGTCTAATACCTACATGTCAATAAGCTCGTGCAGCGCGCCCCAGGATAAACAGTGGCTCCGATTGGATGGCGCTCTGAGCCAATGGCGTGTCAGCTGGATCAACTAAACAAAACGGCGGGCGCTTTATTTGAGCTTTCCTGTCTCGAGACTAGTTCAGTGTGAGGCACGACCACATGGTTACTTATGCAGCCAAGAGTGCCATTATTTAAATGACTTCAAACTACAGAAGAAACGCAATTCGCAACATTTGAGTTTTTGACCCTGCTTCAAGAAAAGCGAGGAAGTAAGCTTTACAAACATGACACATTATTAGTTGACTATTGATTATTTTAAATGACAGACGGTGTCTCACTGAGTATAATAAAAACTGAAAACTGAACAAAAATTAAATATGTAATTGAACATCTCACCAGCCAAACGTAGGCTAAATAAACTCTCTATTTCTTTTGTGAAAAATACAGTATCATTCAATTTAAAGCATGTCACTGCACGTTAAGAAACAAAGCACCAGTCAAATTAACAAATTTAACCCTGATCACATCAGGATGGTAAATCACTTAAAGCCCAAACTATGGTGCAATGGCAAACAAAGAGTTAAAATCCTGGGCCTCGTTCTTAAAATGGTTTGATTGGTTGGCGTGTTGCCAGAACGCTGTCAATCATAGAATGTAAACAAGGCTCTGATTGGCTGCTGTCCAGTCCGCACTGGGCTGCCTGAAAAAAGCAATTACTGGCCTTGCGGTTTCAAGGCGGCCCAGAGCTGGATGATGAAAGGAGATAAGGAGGGGCGGTTTCAAGGCCTCCCCTAGGCGAACCTCGTTGGCCCCAAAGCTAAAGGAGAGTCAAGAGTGACTTAATCAAAGGGAATGCGTTAAAAAGGGGGAAATTACATGTTGTATTAAATTTAAAGTATAGATTCTCGGATTAATATCGCTTAATTCAACAGCAACATGACAATTCTAATACATGGAATCTAAAAGACTAAAACACGAGAAGGCTGGAAATGAAGGCAAAAGCGACCAAAACGAGCGTGCGTATACTGAGGATTTTTTATGATGAAATCTAAACAAAAAAACTTCACACTGACTGCGACTTATAACTTTGAGTGGATATTTAATAACAGTAAGTAGTAAATGGCTGTAAAATATAAACTAACAATTACACGCTAATACGAACTGGTATATATGCCGTTCTTTTTTCGGTACAAATGCAATTCAGCAAAAACCTGGGAGAGTGAACTGGAAAATGCTTATTAACAGAAATTATTAAATTATTGTTGTGTATATTATAATGTTTGTATTAGCACACAATGCATTATTATTAAAATATAAAAATATTTTTGATTGTCAAATGATTTTTTTTTTCTTTCTTTTAATCAATAAATATATACTGTACTGTTTTGGCTTTGTTGTATCGTTTTCTATAGGTTACTCTGCAATTTTTCCTTTTTTCCTTACCTCTTTAACTTCAACCCATGAAACTTCATCCAGCAAAAGCTTCTGCGTACCACCATCACAAAAACCTTAAGGCAACTTCAGATTAGAACCATTAGAAGAACTGTAATTTCATGAACGTGTACAATACGTTTTTGTTACCATCGTCCAAATGTAACAGCATGGATTTTCTTGTATCTATTTGTAAATAAATAAATAAAGGAGGGGGAGAGGCGTCGACCACCATTAGCTTTATAGTGGATATAGAGAATATTACGTTTTTAATATTTGCTCAATATATTTGGAAAAAAAGGCACATAGCCTTGTGATTACCAATAGTGTATAGAGAACAGTTACCTATATATTACATACCACATACTGAAGTAGGTTTCATATTTTATATATTTTACATAGCTATAGGTCTGCATATAGTTAAAAAAATATATAAAAACTGAGCTCATTGAGGCCATCTAAACAAAAAAGAGAGAATGTCAATAGACTTACTCAAATAAAAGCTATACAATTAATTGAACTTTTTAAATGAAACGATAAAACATTCCACAAGGTGGAATCAATTAATAATCAACAGTTCAGTAAATCATTCCATTAATGTATAAATTGTTTATGATCCTGTAGGCGTGGGGCTTGTAGTAAAGGAAAGAAAAAGACAGAGATAAAGAGAGAGAAATAAGGTCAGTCCCGAAAGAAAATGCCACTGTGAATCAGATTCAATAGACATTTTCGCCACAGAAGTATGAAATCAAGTTGCAAAACGACCCATAAGCAGAGGCTCTTAATATGACAAAGTACACAGTCATTGTATTAACCAACTCTACAGTAATTGTTACAGAGTGTGTGCTATGCCCTACCACCGACCTTTCTGCCCCCCCTCCAAAAAAAAAAAAAAAAAAAACTGGGGAAAAAAAAAGCAATAACATTGGGGCAATAAAGAATTCTGTTCTGCAATATACAAAGAGGTGCAGCGCTTTAAGCAGATATCGGAACTTAATTTATTTAGTGACAAGAAAGACCCTTTTATTGTTGGGTTTTTATTGGCTCCTTTTCGCAACTTGAAAGGTGGGGGTGGGGTGCATTTTTAGTGGTGTACGGATAACACACACACACAAGCAGCCCATGCAAACACACATTTACACACAAGCAAAGGCACTCTCCTTCTCGCATACAGGCTCGTATAAATACATATAGCCTACATATACCTGAACACAAACTCAGTGTATTTCTTCCTTTCTCTCTCTCTCTCTCTCTCTCTCTCTCTCTCTCTCACACACACACACACACACACACACACAATCTCCTCTCTCCACGCGCGCACTTACACACATTCTTTCTTTTTTTTCTTTCACTCACGCACACACAAACAGACACACACTGTCCATGTGCCAGCGCGAGCTGCCCTACTGTGGGACGCGGGGATAATTAATGCGGAGTGACTGATTGCTCTCGAAACAGACCAGTCCCGCGAACGGCATTGTCCGTGATCAATGAAGCGTCTCTGATTGACACTTTCCCTCCATCTTCCAGCCACATTCAAACTACCGGAACGGGGCGTTTGTCACCAGCGTATAGGCCAAGGGTGCGCAGAGACGCAGTTATTGTCAGGCCTAAGTTGCACACCAGTTTTAGATAGTGCGAGATCCCTCTAGTCTGCCTTTGGCAAAAGAATAAGGATGCCTGAATACTAGAGCCCACTCTGTCGAATGTATAAACGATGCTTTACATGCGCCTACACGTCCATGTAGGTTAGGGGATTTTATGTACGCGTCCGTTGGATGAATCATTGTGACAATGCACTCCATAACTGGTGACGAGGATGGAGCATGTTCAGTCAAGACATTCATTTCGCTCACTGGCCAGAGATGTCTGCTCGTAAAATTGCACGAGAAACACGATTTTAAAACATCCACTGTATTGAAAAAAAACCCAACAATTAATTAATTAATTAATTGATTATTGTGTTACTAGTTATTAATCTTGTATCATTTAACGAGCACATAGTGTAAAACTGCTCGTTCCTGCTAAATGATACAGGAACATCAAATTATTTTATTCATTGGTTGAAAAAGAATCGATTTGAGAGTGCACAGGCGTCTTAAACCTCCGACAAGATCTAAATTAGGTTGATTTGGTGACCTCTCCTCTCATGATTTAAGTTAGGCTACTGCATTTGATATCCAAGTGAAATATATTTGGAGCTACTTTTGAACATTTGCAACCATCAGAATTACAAAATTCTTGTGAAATGACTTGGCCTCTGGGAAGTGTCAGGCATCTGGGACGTGTACACACACGGCTTGGACAAACGGTTTAGAAGGCCCAATGTATGCAGTACTGGTTTGTATATATCTGAAATAGGGACTTGTATTTATAACGTTGACATTATAAATAACCATTTATAGGCGTAAGAATAGGCTATTTAGTTTAAATTTGTGTGTTTTGGGGTCTGTCGTCACTGATCGAAGCGTTAGGTTATTTGTGTCGATGACCAGAACTTTACAAGCAAGAACAACACGGTCTTATGAAATCATAGCGACGCAGAAAGACGTAGCACAGTTGATTTTAGCAATCGCATATGAGGGAGTAATGTTAGACAGACCTGACACCGAAGTCAAAACTCTACCTGAAACGATACGTTAAATCAATGTAAATGTAGCTATGGGGTTGGAAACCCAACCCTAACCCTAACAACCGAAGAATACTTTGGGTTTAAAGTGATACAGGCCCTGGGATAGTTTTGAATGATAAAAAACAACTCCCAATAAGAGTGAATACCGACTAGCTGCCCTTTATAAATTCCAGGGAATGGCGTTATCGATAGAAAAAGCCCATCTGTGTCCAATTAAGGGAAGTACTGCTTCACCCCCATAAATGGCACAAACCTACCTCATTACGACCTGTTTTATTGTAAAAGCTAGAAGTCAAACTATAGAGAGGTAGGCTAAATGAATCTAACAAAAATAAATTAATAAATAAAAACACTTAAATAACGTTGCTTTGATTTAATAAAAAAAAAAATACTCAAGAAACTTTCTGCTATTATCTTGCAAATCTTCTTTAGAAAAACGAAAGCACCAAACGGCGCAGATGAAGGGGAAGTAAATATGCCGTTGATATGCACCAATTCTTGACTGACCCATTTATAATGAACAAGAAACTGAAGACTTGCCCCCCATAGTGCTTCATTAATGAGACTGTCTTATAAATACCTTTAAAAACTGTTATAATTCGTAAAATGCTCCTTAAAGCTTATCTCCCAAATTTAACATGACTAAAGAAATTGAATATTAATCGGATGAGTGGTCTAATTACTAGGAAATTAGTGAATAATATTACGTCAATACCTATTTCAAGTAATCTCCTTCGTGTTGTACCGTTGTTCAAAATACGAGTTAAAAAAGTATCCACATACAAGGGAATGACTGCGAGCTGTTGATGCTGCCATAAATCTAAAACAAAGTAGGCTAATGCAACCAATTAAATACATTAGTCTATATAAAAATCTTGTGAGAGATGTAGTCACACAACGCAATATATGATTGTCTACACTGCTTGCATTAGCGATAATGAGTCTGTATGTAAAGAGTCAAAAAATCCTTAAGAGGGTGGCTCAGCACATGCTTTTAAAGGATTGTCAGTGGCCCACTCGGTTTTGACATGGGACTCGGTCCTGTCTTGATCTGAGTGTAGCCTATGTAGAAGGCCTATATCACAGCCTGGTGGGTGTCAGATCTTCATAGTTCCTCTCACAGCTATGTATTCAGTGTTTTACACGTTGTTATCAATCGACGTCTAAGTGTCTCTCCAGAAGTCCCTTAATACATGTTGATTTTTATGGGAACAAAACTAAGTCATTCCGAATTTAATTTGGTTGTATAAACAAATGTATAGCTAGTATTAAGTTTCACGAATGGCTCGATCCAAACAGACTGAAATAATATAAAATCATCTACCATCAATACATGTTTCGTTCAACAGTAATAATGTTTTGACCCTATAACCTAGTAACCTTGGGTGAGTAAAGCAATACAAATTACTAAATTCGAATCAATGAATTTCTTAATAAATGACTAAACGAGATAGTAGAGATGTTGTTTACAAAAGTACAAATATTTAACATGTGTACTGAAACAATAATTAAAAATTAAAATAAATTATATTTAATTTAATTTATAACTATTAAAATTAGATTTTTTTGTGAGGTAAACTATTTGATAGTCCAGCACAAACAATGAAAAAGTCAGAACAGTCAAATATCCGGTCAAAAGGCCCTTTCCCATTTTACACAGAACGGCGTGTCTTTTGTACCCTAATAAATAGTGATCTTCCGAGATATAACACATTGGTATCTTTGTAAAATTCCCATAGCAAATGTACATGTACGTATATTGATTAAGTCTTAAAATACTGAATTCAAAGCCAATGTAAAACCAGTTTTAGAAACGGGCTTCACTTCTCAAAAAAATACTACAAAAGTCACTTTTTTACTGACCGCTAAATAGTTCTTGGTCGAATGGTGTAGCTATATCTAAGATAAAAAAAAGTGTATTTTAATGTCAAGAACAGCCTTGTGGGAAGCCATTATTTATTCTGACAACCCATATACGTGCTGCATAAAGAACACAAACAAACGAGTAAACATGTAGCTATTGCACGATCTTCTCAATACTTCTGCAAAAGTCCTGATGGCTGCAATAAATCACAATCAGATGAGTAGAAAACACCTACCTATAAAAATGGAAGTCCATCCAGACAGAAAATATTTTTAGAATAAGAGTTGACTATTGATTTATGCAAAATGGGGAAATTCGTCCGTGATCTGGATTCAAATCTTTGATCAAGAAAAAGCCGTCTGAAGTGTCCTTTCCTCGTGCAGAGCTTTCTAACAAGTCTTTGGAAAAACAAATAGAGTCTTTTTAATTTATCATGACTACTTAATCATAGTCTAGTCCGGTAAAAACTCTTTAAAGCCTAAACGGTATATAAAAGACACTTGAATGGTTTCTGCTTGTTGAAGATCTATCTGAAGGTACGGAGCAAATCCGTCCGAATAGAGCCAACTGCCTCCTCGAGCCTCTATAATCACAAATTTATGGCTGGATGACGCGTCCTCTTCTCCCACAATGGAGCTCAGTGACATTAAACAGAAAATTGATGGAGAGGCGAACGAAATTTAATCTGCTGTCATATCCAGACCATTGCATTTTTGCCTCATTTAATTAGGGGAGAGGGCACGTGTCTCTTGAGCATACCCCAACTCCTTAGCACACCTTGAACTATTCTACTTTTTTGCATGTTTGCACCGAACGGGACCTTGGAAAAGGTTAGGGGGGAAGTGACCCCTTTCCTTTGCGTCGTATAGACCTTGGATACACTTAATCAGATCTTCTCCACCATATTGGACTTTCCACATGATCTGCAAAAAGAAACCTACCTTAATCGAACTAAAGTAGCCGGTTTCATGTGGTAACTTCAGGAAATTAAAAGACATCGCAGACAAACCACGAGTAGATCGTGACCGTGCGAAATTAGAAGACATCGAAGCAACTGTACAGAATATTGATAATTCAAACCGATTTTAACTCTTGTTTCTCAATGTACATACGCGTTTTGTTAAAGGTTCTGATACAATGCATTCGATAAATCCAAAGTGTCTGCGAACAGAGGATATGTAGGCTAGAGGTGGTAAGATCAGTACCAGAAACACCACAAACACACGTTCGCTTCAATATGTTGTTTACTTAAAGAACTACAGATTTACCTTGAGGAAACACAGGCAATCCATTACAAAATACATATGTTGTCCTGAAAGAAAAGCAATGCCCGACTCTTACAAACAAGTTATGTTTTTACATCCAAAACAGGCTATTCGCCTTGAAAGCGAGGAACATTTCCCACTCATCCCCGGAGCAAAAATCTGCCCCCACCCCTACCTTTAAGGTCACCGCCCCGGGAATGATGACGTCAGAAAATTAACGCTTTCAGTCCCGTGAGCACTGATCGAGTGAGACCTTTTTAGCGATGCAGGCAAGACTTTTAGCTTTACACAAATATATTGATAGTGCTACTTTTCATACCTTTACAACTTGAAAAGGGTTACAGCTGTGCTGCTAAACTGGCGCGCAGTTTTAAAGGTGCACTCGACTCGAGGCAAAAAAAAAAAAAACAAAGAAACAACATTTTTGAGAATATCATTAAGTCATACATTTTATTAAAAGTGATGTACAGGCAGGCTAAGCCTACTAAATATGTGTTCAAATGAACTTAACAGCAAAAGTGAGAATGTTAAAGTTAACTTCTAATGTGCATTACAAGCAGTTAATTAAAAATTATTTTCATGATTTATCACATTTTTTCTTTTGTCTTGATTTTACTTGGATAATCAATGTGGTTCAGATAACATAATATTTTGAGTTTCTGTTCATTAAATCAATCGCCTTCATTGTATTAACTCAAATTTTTAATTTCAATGGACTATTTAAAGGCAACCAGGTAACTTTCTACTTTTTTAACAATTATTTTTTACAAATTTCACCAATTGTTACAAAGAAACGGCAACTGGCATTGAATTAAATGTAAAAATCTGAAGTAGAAAGACTAAAACAGTAGTACGTTTTTTTGTAAAACTTACTCCAATAATCATTGTTTAAAAAAAAAAACTCCAAAAACATTTTACAGTGTACATATATGAGCATAACTGTCAGCAAATATAAAAAAAATCAAACTTGATGCAATCTTTGATTGGTTTAATCAAACTGATTTACATATTAGCCTCCCTGAAAAATTCCCTTGCAGACCGCCAATGCTTATAAATACCCAAAGATGCTTTACAACTTGCTCATGAAATTATTACGAAGTGCAGAAAGGTGCTGAATGCAACAGTTTTACTCATTACAGCTGTCATATTATATTTATCAGATGTGGACATTCCTTGAGCAGGCCTACTCCATATGACAAACAAATCAGAGACAGATCTGCTAGCATGCTTACGTCTGCACACTCATAATTAGCAGTCAAAGGTGTCTAAGTGTATTTAAACAGTTATGCATAAGCTGGGGACAACAGCAACCTGACAGAACAGAGCACATCTACATATATTGCATATACAGTGGCTTATACGGACGCTCACATGTGTTTATGAATACAATTTCAAAAGGGATCAATCAAGAGAGGACAAGAAAAGTCAGTTGCCTATGGTTTTTCATGGACAAACTTATTAACCCCAAATGACCCTGCTGTGCCGTTAAAAACAATGTCATTGGCATGACTGCAATGGCAGAAGTTATAACCATCATTTGCTTGTGTGGTGAATATTCTTAATGACTGTGTGTTTTGGGCACTTCCTTGTTTGTTGCATAAACATATGTGAATGGTAAGTGTTTGAAGGAGAGAAGCATGGAATAATTAACACTATTGTCTGCACTAAGAAAGCTTCGGGGCAGCTAACGGAAGATTAAAGTAGTGGAGCTAAACCTCTCCATATTCATGAAAGCATGAATGATGGTATCCTGCTACAAACTCCTAACCTTTATCTTCTATGGATGCGTTAATTAAAATTACAGTGTGACAAAACTTAAGATCCATGCTTCTTATTTGTTCCAGAGCAAGGAGAAAGTCCTACCAGAATATAAGTGTCAGAAGATGCAAATATGTGACTGATTCTGGAATGCTTTAATGCATGTTCCATTTATTTCAATTGAAATGTAATCTAATCAGTCCCTCTGTACAAAGATTTTTATTGCCCTGCCCTCATATATTGCATATTTGAAACAAAATGTATAAATCTATTTTAAAAATGTCATTTAATATAGTAATTTTCATAGGAGAACAAATCCTCATTGGCCTTTCAATCATCATTCAGCCCCTCCAGACCAGCATTGAGATGATGAGATTAACAGATTAATCAGAATGGTGGATTAAATAAAACACAGGCAAATATCGTGAAATGACAAAATATTTCGGGAAAAACAGGACATGGACTTATGGCAAATTAAATTTAAAGTAGATATGTTCACTAGCCTTAAAAGAAAATCCGTGTTGTAGGAAAACCAGTAAAATCTGTCCTAAGAGGTAAAAAAGTGCCAAAAAGAAAAGAAAGATCTACTGTTTATAAGTATATCTACAGATAGTACTTTTCTTCCTTGTGCCTGCAATTTTGCCTTTGGACAGACCTATCACATGTTAAGGGTGTATCTCTATCCCCACTGGAGAAATCACAGTAAACCTGTCTGTGCTTAGTCCGCTGTGATCACAGCTGTAATATGTTAGAAAAATAAGACTCTAAATTCCTCCCTGTTTTCGATGTGAAGCTGTCGACAATCCAATAAAAGGAAAACATTTTAAAAGATCCATTATTTCCAAAACATTTTAGATTTTTTGATAGTAGACTAAAGGCTATGCTTCAATTTACAAAAGAGCATGAACTGCCAAGAAATTAACCATTGAAAGCAACTCAAAGACCACATATAGAAGTGACAGTAGCGTTTAAATAGGCTACATACTAAGTGAATCACTTAAATTATCGTCCCGTGTGTGTACGGAATACAGGAGTCACTTCCGAAACAAGATGATTGACACAGGCCTGATATAGAGATAACCATAGAGGCATTTCGATTTTTCACAGACAATGAATAAAAAAATACAATAAAAACATGTGGCGGAGATGTTTACGACCATAGTAATATTAACGATAGAAATATTTTAGAAAACCGTCGATAGAGGCCGCGTGTTTTGTTTATGCTCGTTGGTCGTAAATCTGACGCTCTCTCGCGCAGTTTAAAAGACATGCGGACCTCCCTCAGACAGGGTTGGTGTGGGGAACTGTAGAAGGAAGAAACAGAATCAAAATTTGTGAATGAGTAAAGAAACGTACCATGTGTTTTGTGCTTTCCTTGCATCGTTACCCAGACAAGCTGTAAGTGTCCAAAATAGAGTGACGTCACTGCTATGGTCGCCCGCTTCAATTTGGTAAAATACGCGACTTCTTGAATGCACGGAACGATTCGGTACACTATGCGGATTTTCTATAGCTAAATGCGGTTGTCAGTACCTTAAGTTTTCTAGAATCATTTGTAGAACGCAGAGAAGAAATAGTTATGCAGAGTGTATGTGGTCTAGGTTTTTTTTTATATAAAAACAAACAAACTACAAGAGTATTTAGAAAACGAGGACTTGCATCAGGTGTGTTAATTCCCTGATCCTAATCACATGTTTATGAATAAGAAAATAAAGAGAAATACTCAGTGCTAAATTCACACCACCAAACCACAGTTCCAAATCCACAGCAGCATGACTTGGTCAAAGGTTGATAGATGTGAACAGGATTGAGCAGTGCTCATTCTTTTATCTTCAGATCAGAGCTAGAGGTCTGATTTAAACACTTGCATACATATGCATGAGGCATTAGATGTAGTACACAGAGAACGACAGAGACATCCCTTAAAAAGTCTGAGGCATTCAATTTCTTCTTTTTTCAGGTTTTTCAAATAAGCTCTTTATTGCAGCTGTTAAATACAGCAGCTGGGAGAAAGATACAAGGACAGTATTGTGACCCTCCCTTTGTATCTGACGCATTTGCTTTTTGCCCTGGCTGTTAAAGAAGTTCCCTCACCACATCTGTAGCGCCATCACGTGGCAGGGCAGGCATCTTCTGTGACCCCCGAAGCCATGGTTGTTGTTGGGAAGAAGAAAGACAGTTTGTGAGGGCATCAGAACCCAGCTGCAGGGTTGAGGAGTACCACAGTCATCAAGTGATGGGACTGCCCACCCAACAATGAACCATCTCTTTTCCTCCCTCTCCCCACTGTCCCTCGTTCCTTTCTTTCTCGCATTCTGCTGCCTTTTATCAGTCTCTATCTCCAGGCCTTGGGCATCGCTTTCTTTTTAAAGATGTACAGAGAGAACGAGACGACCCTGCGTTAACCCTCTCATACACACCAAGGTCCCAAGACCACTGCTGATTTGATTTTATGAGAAGAATGAACAACCGAATCCATCAGCCACAAAATGGATGGGAACAGATTTAAGGAAGAGAATGTGAGAAGCAGAAAGAGAGGAAAAAAATAAGTGAAGGGAAGGATAAAATGAGTTTGTGGGCCTAGACCTCCTGATCTGTTTGTTGACTTTTACATCACATTCATGCCTTTAATTATCTATTAACTATTTAATTATCTTGAAAACAGCACTTTCCAAAAGATTACTAAAAGATGAAAGTCACTTAAAGGGATAGTTCACCCAAAAATGAAGATTTTGTCATCATTTACTCACCCTCAAGTTGTTCCAAACCAGACAGTTGATGGTAGCCGTTGACTTCCATAGTAGGAAAAAAAATACTATGGAAGTCAATGATACCGTCAACTGTCTGGTTACCAATGATGTGTCGTTCCAAAAAAGATCACACAGGTTTGGAATGACATGAGGGTGAAAAAATAATTAAAAATTTTTGGTGAACTTCCCCTTTAAGTGTGCATGTTTGCTTATATGTATCATTTTAACACCAAAATTACTTTCACATGCATTAAATATGGCTTATTAACAAAATTAGGTCTTACGAGATGCATAATATTGCGTAGTGATAATGGTTCATGTTGTATCTCTCTTGTCCTCTGCAACAGGTGGCCTCTTCTGTATAGATCAGTTCCAAATCCTGTTGGCTCTTTTATCACCGGACAGCAAGAACACGAGTGATATTTCATAGGGAAGGCTTAAAGGGTGCCCAGACATTGAGTTTTACAAGCTACATGAGCAAACGCCCCCCTTGGCAAAAGGCAATAGTGCTGTTATACACATATTCTCGCGCACACACACACTCAATCACACACACACTCTGTATCCTGACAATGTTAGCTGGAAATAAAATTTTAGTACCCCTGGTTATAATGTGCAAGTCGTGCTGAAGACCAGGACACAACTGAACACACACACACACACACACACATGTATTGCACGCACATTTTCAGACCTTTCTATTTGTTACATTATTATAAATGCTCAACCCTGGTGCTACAAGTTTCAGCATGTATGAAACATTGCAGTCAAAAACATTACACAAACAGAGGAAAGGGGATTAGTAAATTAACAATGCGAACTGATCTACTTGGTAAATTGCAGCAATAAAAGTCAAACAATAATTTACAAATAAGGTTTCTGAATTTTTAGAGCAAGTCTCTAAAAACCCACTGCATTCATAAACAGATCTACTGTCTGATCCTAAAACTTCAAATCAAATCCAAAATGCCTTCCCATTCCCCTCTCTGCACGCGCTGCTGTGTTCTTTATAGCTTTTAAATGGGGCTCCTTACAGACCACCACAGGGGGTCTGCAGCTAGCTCAGGGGTAAATGACAGCCATGTTATGTTTATCAGAGTTAACGTTGGAGATTGCATCCAAAATTCCAAACATTATTGGCTACTTATTGCAATGTAATGCTGATATGCAGAACTCTCTTTAAAACAGCAGCAAAATAAATCTAAATGAATGTAGCATATGTATGGCTTTGGAAGAAGAAAGAACTGTATCAGTATCTTTATTATAATTTACTTTAAGTGAAACATTAATTAATTAATTAATTAATTAATCCATCCATCCATCCATCCAAAGAATTGTTGGTTTAACTTAAAAAAAAAAAAGTAAGCGCTACCTGGTTGCCTTAAAATTTTGAGTTCATTGAAATTAAAAATTTGAGTTAATACAGTGAAGGCGATTGGTTTAATCAACAGAAACTCAAAATATTATGTTATCTGAACCCAACGCTATCTCGCGACCAATTCATATGTATTTTACAAATTCGTGCGAATTCATAGGATGTGTCTAAACTTCAGTGACGGGTTTAGGGACGGGGTTAGGGGTAGGTCATTCGTACGAATTCATACGAATTTGGCAACTCGTAAATACGGACGATTTAGCAAAAAACGTACGAAATTGTACGAATTAGCCACCTCGTAAAATACGTACGAATTGCTGTGAGATCGGGTTGTCTGAACCACATTAATTATTGAAGTTGATTTGACAAAAGAAAAAATGTGATAACAAATCATGAGAATAATTTGTACAGTGCACCCATGTTTTGTTTACACCAAGATAGATAGATAGATAGATAGATAGATAGATAGATAGATAGATAGATTCAAAGTGGTCCAGCTGATTAATAAACCTGTGTAGAGGAACACCGTCAGTTGAACTCGATTGTCTAGACTAGAGTGGTAGTAATTCGCACATTCAGGGGGTGCACCAAATGTGCGTCAAATGATCAATTGTCATGTAGCTGGTGACAGACGGACTACGAGAAAGGCAGATCAACCCGAAAGTCGAGTAATCACCCCTCTACGGAGTTATCCATTAATTCAGGGTTAAAGTCTATTTGCATTTAGACAAAGAGAGATCGTCCATCCATCACCGAGTCGAGGGTAAAAAGGAGGGGTAAAATAGTTCTCTTGCAAATAAATCTGTTGCCCTCCGGGGTGCGTTTACATAGGTGTGAACTGCGACTGTTGGAAAGCCGAGAGTAATTCATTTGAAATGCGAAACCCCAACTCACAATACTTTCCAAATTTCCATACCTCGACTTTTTTTTTTTGGTAACACTGCAATTCTCCAGGCCTTTAGATTATGCAATGTATACTTATATTATACAATGTTTAACAGATAATTGCACATAACAATAGTTATAAACATTATTTTATTAAAAAAAATTCACGCACGAACGCACACACCACCTACACCAGACTGCATGCACTGATCTATTGATGACTTCACCATCACTTAATTTATTCTAAGACATTTTTCTGATATTATTATAGTACCCTTTTGTTTTTGCAAATCAATAGTCTTAGCTTTCCAAAAAGTAGCCAAGCAGAACATCTGACCAGGGCATTAACCACCATCATGAGCTCTCTCCATTTGAAAGAGCTCAGCTCGTGTTTTAAGGTGGACACCTTAAGCTCCAACAGACTCAGTTTTCTTTTAAACAAAAATTGGCTCGTGCTGATTTTAAATTCTGCTATATTTCAATCGGTTCTCATTGGGAACAGGCTATGCAACGTATGATTGCCCTAAACTATTTGTGGAAAGAACTGGATCATATTCATTTTCAAATTATCTTATCTATAAACCACACACCTTTCCTTGTATTTCAGAGCAGCTTCTCCAACATTGCGTTTTATGAGGTCTAAATAAAATTGTGGCTCGACCGGAATGCACATATAACGTGGCAGTTGTTTGTGTCTATCGAGTTTACGGATCCCCCTTAAATATGGACTACGTTTGGTGGGAATTCCTTTTTGCGCGGCTGGCCAAGGGCTCCCTCCCGTAGATCCAGCGGGTTTCCCCTCCCCCTATCCACCTCAGCGGCTGGGTTGGGGAGGGGAGATCCCCTTGCACGACTCCTCTCCAACCCTGCTACCTAAAGACGCCTGTGATTTTGCGTTAAGAAGAATGGCGCGCCTCCGGTGCTTCAAACGCTGTTGTGGAAATGGACCTACAATGGAAGATATGCAACACGCCAAACGTCTTGCGTTTTTTGATACGTCTAGATCGTTGTTGTGGAATACAACAGTGAGGAAGATTGCAGAGCGGACTGTATCGTCTGAAGCAGAGGGAGGGCTAGATAGCTTATTTCGCAGTCTTCTCCGAGAGCTGTTATTACATGTAGTCTTTAAAAAGGCAATGAATGGCACCGCGAGCATGAACGTTCTTCTCCGCGTAACGCTCTAATGTTGTCATGCAACATGGTCACGGATGTCGACTATTTGTAAATGTTTCCAAATAGCACTAAGAGATCAGCACGCGTTGCAGCATTGGCTCGTCATAATGACCAACAAGAGACTGGGGAATTTGGCGCGAGTTTCGAATGTCGCGCTTGCTTGTTTTCTTCTACTTGCATTTCGGATTCGTACGATAATGTATGTAATGGTAAAGATAATCGCGACAATCAGCAAGATTTGAGAAAAAAAAAAGAAAGAAAGAAAGAAATTTTGTGTGGTTAAACAAATTCGTCGTTTTCACATCAAGGATGTTTTATATGCAGGGGATGTCTCGGAGGTCACATTGCTATTAAGGTGGGATACAGCGATTTATTTATTTAGCCTATTTATAAACAATATTACAGGCTGTTTTCAAAGGGACATATATGAATAATTAATTGGGTATCCACAGATTTCTTGGAGGACAATTGTTTGGATCATTGGTAATATACACATGCTGTAAATTAGGATTTATTAATTTAAACTATGCAATTTTCATAGTCATCCTACAGTCTATAGGCATATTAGCTTATGTAAGAATTTAAACATGTAAATTGTATTTGAATGTTAAAGCCGAATTATTCTGAAATAACGAATACACACTTTTTAAATCCATTTTATTTTAAATCCACGCATATAGCCTTCTACAATTGCGATTCTGATTTAGTAATTGAAAGAGGCTTAAATTGTTATTTATTAAGTTCGCATTTTTATTGTATTATTATGTATTTATTTTACATTTGCACATCATGTTTTCAGGTCCAAAATACTGTAATCTGATGTATTGTTTCTTAGTGTGAAAAATAAAATCAATTTTCCTGGTCATGTAACGTATTTTTGTTACATTATTTCGACCTATCTATCAACCAATTATTAATTATGAGTCATGTTTTGTTGCGTGTCTATTAAAAATACCTATACACAGACAAACGATGTTTATGTTTTTTTTTTTTTGTTTGTTTTTTTTAAATCGTCTTTAAGCAAATCTCGTCTTTAAGATCTGTCGTCTGATTTTTATAACGCTATGGGTCAGAAATAAAGGGTTTATTAAGATTTTGTTGGTGGAATTTTTAGAAGCCTATAAAGAGTTCAAAGAATTATATTTGTGGTGGTGAAATACATTTGGTGGGTGACACAATTGCCTAAAACTAAAAAGTGTGTGTTTTCTACCGCCATAATTGAACACATTTTTATGTGTGTTTTTATCAACATGCACATAAGCAAATCCAATTCAACATTGCCGTATAGGCCCCACATAATTCAGGAAACATATCTTGCCCCAAATCTAAAGCAAACTAAAAGCCTTTTTTATTTTCTCACCTTATCTAGGCTACTATTTTCTATTATTCTACACACATATATATATATATATATATATATATATATAAATGTGTGTATGTATGTATCTATCTATATATATATATATATATATATATATATATATATATATACACACTTTTTATATACTTTTTATACCTATATTATGTTTTTAAATTTATGAGGGCATATATATAATACTGTGGACTTTTGCGTATGTGGGAGTGTGAGTTTGATCATATTTTTACATTAAGCCTATATGTTTGTATTTATGTTTTGTAATTTTGAGATTAACCGTTAGATTAACGATAAACTGGGTATCCTTATGAAGGACATATAGACAACATAACCGGTTTACCTTGTGCACTGACTTAACAAAAACAAGAATTCAAGAACACAGAAAAAAATATTTAATTTTCCTCGTTTTTTTCTTTCTGTATATATAACAATAGACGGAGCCCTGCAGCGAATAGTGACGAGTTTCTGAAGTTAATTCAAACTGACTTGAGCAGAAGGGGTTTTTATGAATACGATGACGGAGTTAGGCTAGTAGCAGTATATTCTTAGAGGAAAAGACTAAATTTATAATAAATCAAGACAGTCAATTTACGCATTTTTGTGGTAAGGCCCTATTATGGTTAATGGAACATTGTGATTTACAATTACTCAATCTTTCTAAAAAATTTTCACGCCAGACCAACAGCCTGCCTATGACCCAAAGCCTTGCTCCGACGACGGCCAGTAGAGGATGAAGGCCAAATAACCAGTTTTTCCTCGATTCTTTTTTTACAAGACCAAAGACACATCTGTGTTTTGTAGATTTTCCAGATTGACGTGGGTACTTGACGTATAAAACATTCATTAATTTATGCAGGCTGCTGGCCAGTAGGGCCTCTCATATAGTTCGTGTTATCAGTCTTTTCACTTCATTGACAATACATCTCGCTGCCAACTGTATTTGGGATATTTACAGTGTAAACCCTTTATAAACCCCCCCCAAAGCTCTTGTTTATTTCATATTCGAATCGAGTAATGTTTAAAATAAATTCAATAGAGGTGGTTTTATACGAAAACCTGAAAGATATGCTATGCATATAGGCAATTTTACAATTAGGCCTACCAATAAGTCAATATTTATTTATTTGTTTGGTTGTTTGTGTGTTTGTAGTCTGTTAACACGCGTTGAAGATAGCAGAGGAGTTAATGTGTGACGTTTTATATGGTCATATAATAGCTTTATGCGTTATTATGTAAGCGTAATGTACCAACGTTTAAATGCTTAAGGCAAAGCAATAAGAATATAATAAATAATTATTATTTATGCATTTATTTATTTACATTTAATTGTATTTCTTTCGATTAAGTCCGTTTTCAAAAAAACTTATTTAGAAGACTTTATTAGTTAGTTCACGAACTTCTCAGGCCTATGCAGAATTATAAGGCCTATATGAAGTTTCTAACATTATGATCAGCTGAAGCATTCAAGACAAGGAGTTTAAAAAAAAAAAAAAAAACTTGCATTGGTAACGATTTATAATAACCTCTACTTTTAATAGAATTAAATATTATTGTATACATTATGTAAAGCTCATATAATTTGTTAATGTATACATTAACAAATTATATGAGCTTAATGTATACAATAATGTCTAAATCCAATAGTGAGACAAATGTCATACACCCTTGATTTATATACTTTTATAAATATTGTAAATTTAATGTACATGAATTACTGATCTGTGTTTATTGATTTACTATTATTACGTTTTTTTTGTTTGTTTTTTTACCGTGTTACCAATTCAGTGAGCCGACCGACCTGTATCAAGACAGAAGGTGCATCATCGTAAGTGTTCAATGGAAAACTCTGAACTCTCTCAGGCAGGAGACTCTCTCGCCCCCCTGAGGCAGCCTCATACCTCTCCCTTTGTGTCTGAGGTGCCCAGCTGAGAACTAAAATATCACTTCATGCCTTCTAAAATTCATCATGGATTTATAAGAAACATTGGAGGCCAACTAAAGACAAACAGCTTGCAACTATGTAAAGAAAAGTCATAACTGAAAATCGTCAAACTCAAAACTGAATTAAGCAAATGCTTATTTGAAAAGTTCAAAAATAGCGATGAGTTGATGGAACATTCCAAAATAATTCCTTTAATCATTTTTAATTATATTCAGCAAGTTTTCAAGATATTGTAAATCTAGCTATTATCATTATTTAAAACTAATTATTAATTGACATATTAACAATATCACATATTTACACACATTACATATTTTAATAATAATAATAATTAATAACATTCACAGTCATCGCACAGATAATAGGCCTACCAGGTTTTTGAAGGCCTAATTTTTATAATATAAATGCATCTTTTTTTTTCGTCTTCTTTTTTTTTTTTTTTTTTTACATGATAAACTTGTTCTTTAAGTTACAACTTAAACTTTATGCTTTAGCTGAATATTATTAAACGTTTAGAACACTAGAACACAACGGCCAAGTCGACAGAATCCTGCGCTGTAAAACACAGGAGAGCCCGTTAAACACAAGTCCAAAGCCGCCGTGCTCATTTAACCGGCTATTTAAAGTAAATCCAAATACCTTTCTGATCCTTTCTGGAAACGTGCTTCTTTCCTTTGATTATTTTGGCTATGGATTTTAAACATTTTTGAAGCAACGTGACTTAATATTAAAAAAATGCAAAGGAAAAAAATAAACGTCATTTAAAGGCGTTTTTTGACAAATAGGGCGTGATTTCAGATTAAATTGCTAATACAGACAATGGCAAACAGATGTTAAAAACATTATAGAATTAACCCAGGCATATTCTTTAGGTAATGAAATAAGTCAAACCAGAAGCATGTCTGTTTTTATCCATGTTTTTCTCACAACTATGGTAATATGTGGTTTTGAATGACCCTGGATCTTCCCTGCAAGTTCTTGTTTTATTTATTTATTTTTTAAGTTACACTGTATCGAAGCAGTTTTATAACATTGCCATGAACGTGTTTAGTCTCGTGTGTGCGTGTTTTCTCTCTTTAGTATTCAGTTTCCTGTGGTTCTCTGAGCTCTGCATGTAATGACCAACGAGGATGTGAAAAGACTAACTGCAGATTCTGATGCAGTGGCCATGATGAATGTCCATTCACTAGCATTTAAGACTTTTATTCTTTCACTGTATTGATACAAACTATTGAGTGATGATCAGAGATTGATCTGGGGAGTATTTCATGCAATGTTCTTTCTTTTCTGTTTCTCATTCCCTTGTGTTTCTTTTTAAGACCCCCACTTTTAATCCCTGTTTTGACAGCAATAATAATATTCGCAAAAGACAGATTTGCAAGTGACATTCTTTCTTTTTGTGGGAGAGTGTTGCTGATTGAAGAATATATTGTAGAATACTGTATTTAGAAGTACTAGAAATTTTGTTTTATATAAGATCAGACATATTCTGGCTATCCGTGAAAACTTTGATTTGGACTGAGGGGACGCAGAGCAAAAATCCGAAACTATCGTCTGCTCCTGTCATGCTTAACCTATCATATAAAAGTGCTAGGGTCAATCATTTTCTCCATCCTTACAGGTGTCCTGGCCAATGACTGAGTTTCTGGGGTTTTTTTTTTTTTTTTTTTTTAGCTGAATTCTGCCCTGTGCTGAATCCCCACCGAAAACACCCAGATTTGTAAGGTACCCAACATATCCGAAGACTCAATGGCCGCTCTCTGCTCTTTGGTCTATCTGCTTTACCTCCAAGGCCCATGGCTATGACTGACAGACAGTGATGACAATAGAGATCTCTCTTTCTTTCTGTCTCTCACTCCCTTGGTCTCTCGCTCTCGCTTTTTCTCTGTCTGCCTCTCTGAGTGAGGAATGAGTGTTGAATAGGAGGTGCAGGGGGTCTTGGAGCGAAGGGTGGGTGGGGGTAGGGTGGAGCTGGATTGGTGCTTATTTAATTGGCTGTCAGACCTCCTGGAGTTTCAGCATTTCCACAAAATGGGATGAGCCTCCCTCTCCACCCACACCCCCCCAACACACACATGCACACCCCTGACATCTTTTCAAACTAATGTAATTATGATTCCTGGGGATGTATTACGATACATTGACTCAACATGCATGCACAGAACAGAGAGCGGCACAGCAGAGAATAAAAGCAAACCAGAGTTTGAACCTCTCCACTTAAACTGATATGACTTTTATGGTAAATGACAATACAATTTTTTTTTTTTATCCAAAGAATCCCCATGAAGTCTCAGTGGATGATTCCTGTGGGAAGACAGTCATCATCTGTGTGTCACAGAATCTTAACATGAAATCAGGACTCCTTAAAATTCTTAATATATGGTTTGGTCTGTGTGTGTTACTGAAAGTGAGAGATACAATGTTCTTCTGTCTCATAATAAAATAATAAATAAATATGTTTTTTGACTTCTCATTTATTAATACCTTTTATAATGTTTGTTTTTATATATTTTGCATCTAATTTCCCAAATTCTGAGATCAAATTTTAATTACAAATAAAATTCATACAATTTTTATTTTTATCATTAAATAATTAATTGTAGTCTATGAAAACATAGCCTGCTGAACCAAAAACAGACCAAAAAAAAAAAAAGAGCAGTAATTGAAATAGCAACAAATAACTTGTTCTTGACTCTTTGATGTCAAAAACACAAATTCATTAATAGAAACACTTCCTACTTTTACACATCAGTAATGCTTTTTTTGTGTTAAGAAGCTTGGCCTGACAGGTCTGTATGGCCACGTTCACACAGCAGCAGAATATGGTTGTCAGTCCTGTATTAGGGTGATTAATGCTTAATGTGGCTACCTTCACACACTGTTTGGTTATTTACAAGAGTGACGGCGGCATTCTATAACCGAATTCACATGCCTCATAATAACAGCATTTTCGGTAAATATGTGTGTGAACAAAATCGTACTGGGCTGCATTTCTCAAAAGTATCGTGAGCTCGTAGAAACCATTGGTGCCACGTCATATAGTACACTGCATGAATGCATATTTTCATGTGTGGTTTCAGTAACTTACAAAGACGGAGATGTCAGATCAGATGTGAGACAGGCCTGTGTCATCTGTGTCTGTTTTTTCTACCATCAGCTTCTTCTCGGTCAGTTTTGTAGTTTGCACACAATTCTCCACTAAGATAAAAAAATATATATATTGTCAGTTAATTAAAATTTGATGAATGCGTGCTTCTTTTGGACTGGTGTGAGGTAAGCTGTGATATAACATTGCTTTGTATAAGCCTATCGCCATCTTTGAAATTTAGTTATTGTCTAAGACAAAATGAAGTGGCTGTTTACTGTAATTCTATAAAAATGATTTTTTGGAAGTGAAAAAAATAAAAATAAAATAAAATTATATATATATATATATATATATATATATATATATACAGTCAAAACAAAAGTTATTCAGACATTTTTGATATATTTTTACTAGTGGGTGCAGGACACTATAGTTCATTTGTGTAAGTGAGGATAGCAAAATAAAGTAAAATGTGACATATTATACCCAAAAATTCTTCATACAGTAGACTACCAGTAAAATTGACACTTTGACCTGACCATGTTTTGCTTAAGTGTTATATGACATAATTAAGATTTATTTTTTTCTGACACAGTTTAACTCTGAGATCTTGTCATATTTTATTACCATTTTTTTAAACTATAGTGGATAAACTGTAGGTTTCTGAATAAATGTTGGTTTGACTGTATATATATATATATATATATATATATATATACATACACACACACACACGCTTACATACACTATAAAAAATTATTTTCATTATCACAACATTTTTTCTTTTGTCAAATCAACTTAAATAATTAATGTGGTTCAGATAACTTAATATTTTAAGTTTCTGTTGATTAAACCAATCGCCTTCATTGTATTAACTCAAATTTTTAATTTCAATGAGCTCAAAACTTTAAGGCAACTAAGTTAAACCAACAATTCTTTTTTACATACACTACATACACTAAAATTTCATTTCAAGTCATTTTTATAGAATTAAATAAACGGCTACTTTATTTTGTTTTGTGTTTATATATATATATATATATATATACATATACATACACACACACACACACACACACACAGGCACACATTTAACATGCATTACTGTGGTGCATCCGCTTCATTTATGGAAAGAAAAAAATGCTTTTATTCAGTGATTGTGTACTGCTCTTAATTATTACAGCCTCTCTGTGAGGTTCAAGGGACAGAATTACGGTTCAGTGAGATGATCATTGTTCTACAGCGAAAGCTGTGGCAGCGTGTGGTGTGTTTAGGCTGAGAAATAGCAGTGTGATTGCTGACGACAAGATGGCTGAAAATGAACCCCACATTGTCTTTCGAGACAACAGTTAGTTGATGTTTTTATTATTCACAACGACAGCACAATGCTCTCATTTCGCAGAATCATTACAATCCACTGCACTACTGAAAAAAATCTAATGACAAAATGCATCATCTCGACTTTTTTCTACTGTGCAACAAAAGCTTGTGCAGCGTTTATCATAATGGGCCTTAAATGTTCAAAAATTAACTGCATTTACAGTAAGATGCTGTTTTGGAAGCACATAAGGCAGGCAGCAATGGCCTTCTGCGGGTCCTCTTTCTAACAAGCCTTCGGCTCAGATGCTTCCAATAAAGGGCTGAAAAACTCCTGCCTGTAAACCGTTGTGACATATAAGGAGGACAGGTGTGTCTTGCCTATTGGGAGAAAAGGATTTCTGGGAGAAGAGGGGTCCTTCAAAGGGGGAGAGAGCGGCACAGCGGGGTCCGGCTGAGGTTGAGGTTCTGCTCGATTGTCGTTTCCGTAGCAGAGCAGCTCATACATCATTTTCACGTCTTGGGTTTACTTTACCAATCACGGCGAAAGCAGAGGGCATGATGTGGCTGATACGATTAATGGACGGAGGGCAAGAGGTGGCGCGCATGTGTGTGCATGTGTGTTATGTTGAGGTACTGTGTGTGTGTGATTGGGATCACCTGCAGGGATAGGGATAACCAAACCAGATGTTGAGGCAGAGGAAAAGAGGGGTTGAGGAAGGTCATGTGCGCTGTCTTCCTCATGTCCTTTGAGCCTTAAGTCCCATCTCAGCTTCTCAGAACTGCACAGACCTGGCGTGTGGAGGACCCCAAAGGACACCGCTGTATGTGTGTGGTGTGTCCAGGTTTGCTTGACTGCGAATGCCTTACAGGGGAGAGAGAAAAGAAGGAATAAGGCAGTGTATGTGTGTTTAAAGATGTGTGCGTCAATCTCAAGGCAGACCCGTCAGCGGGGGTAACCTATGACTGATGAGATCTGAAAGGGTAAGTTTCAGTAAGAGAGATGTTCTAGGAGAGGCCACGAGGGATTTGTATAATGAGTCGAACGGTGAGGCCTGCAACATTCAGTCCCTCTTCTTAAAATTCACAGTCCCACTTCTATGAAGCAAGAGAGAAATAATAATTGCACTTCCTGTTTAAATTATGCTAATAACATAACAATAATATTATGTGTTCATGTTATATTAACATGAAATTCATGTTTACAATTCCATTTTTTGAAATAGTTCAGAGTTAAACAGGATATTCAAAGAGAAAAATGTAAAGAGGGAATTGATTTTATTCATCAGGAACTGATTGGATATGGTATTTATTACATTTTGAGGATATATTTAGCTGAGAAATATTTTGTTTGCATTAGTGTCATTTGCACAGATGAGTCATGCACAACAAGACCAGAAACATTAGATAATATACACATATTTAAATGTTATGTAATTCATTTTGACATTATGATTCAATGTTGACTTCAACGAATATATACATACATATACACAAACATATATATATATATATATGAACAGCAGCACTCATCTATATATATTATAAACCTTTAAAAAAAAAATTATATATATATTTATATATTATTTTTTTTTTTTTTTGAAAGTACATCATCAGAAAGGAAAAAGTATTGAATCCATGACAGATACTTTGACGACTCCACCTACTGGTGTAAAAGCACAGCACAGGCTAAAAAGACACTGAAGATGGATTGGTTTGTGTCCTATTTACCTGTTTAAATATGCAAGTGAATGAATAAGGAACTAAAAAAAAAAGAAAAATGAGCGATAATATAACATGCAGACTGTAAAATCATGAAATAAAGTAAAATACAATGCTGATTTATTAGTTGGAATTCTCATTAAACCATCATTTTCTGTTACTTTGTTAAATAAACTTTAGCAGTTGTTGTTGTTCCTTTTGGTGGGGGTGGGGGGGGATGGGGTCAGATTGTAAATGTATTTTCGTCCGTGCCTGAACTGAGATGATATTGCCATGCCTGTGATGTATAACCCAGGCTCAAGGCTTAGTGGTAAACAGTAACACCTGCTGTATGTATAATTCATACAAGACCCTCTCTCTCTAACACACACACACGTACGCATATACAAGCCTATGTATGTGGAAGAGGCTTGCAGTGACAAAAACATCTGCAAGGGATTTGTAGAGTGAATTGATACCTAATCATAAATAACATGAACATTTGAAACTCATTTGGTAGGCTGGCTGTGACCTCAGAAGAGCTGAAGGGAGCAGGAGGGTTTGCGTATGGCACAGAGAAGTTTTAGGCATGGAGTTAAGTGACTCTAAATGAGATTGGAGATGAGTGCTGCTGATTGGTACGGGATGCCCCACCTCACACTGATGAGAGAATCACAGAGATACGCAACCGGACCCGGATACAACGCAAGCTCCCCTTGTGCCCCCTAATTAAGTTGCGTTCAAGATTACACAAATTGTAATCAGGAAATAATGAAGAAACTACTTTAATTTTAATATAGTTAAATGAGACACTTTGTGATTGCTCAAAATGATTGCATAGATTAGATTTTTCACTTCTTGCCTGTTTCTACACAGTAAACTATAAATATAAAGTTGAAGTTAATAATAGTGAAATATAGTCAAAATTTCACAATTGTGAAACGTGAGACCTTATAGTCGCATGCAATTACGAAACATGTATTTACAATTTAAGTATAAAGTTGCAATTTTAAGACAAAATCACTGTGAATTATAGTCATAATTATAAGAAACAAAAGTTGCAACTGTGCACTGTAAAAAAATTTTTCATGATTTATCACAACATTTTTTCTTTTGACAAATCAAATTCAATAATTAATGTGATTCAGATAACTTAATATTTTGAGTTTCTGTTGATTAAACCAATCGCCTTCATTGTATTAACTCAAATTTTTAATTTCAATGAACTCAAAATTTTAAAGGCAACCAGGTAACCTACTTTTTTAAATTAAACCAACAATTCTTGTTTACAGTGTGTGAGATGTAAAATCACATTTTAAAATATAGCCACAATAAATTTGCATTTACGCAAAATAAAGTTACAACTGTGAGATACAAAGTCATAACTGTGAGAAATTAAAGTGCAATTGTGAGAAATAAAGTCACAATTACTGTACTCTGTCACAGTAATAATAAATTACTGATGTGGAAATGGGTTTCCCTAGCAAACGCTGTTTACAAGCCTGTCTTGCAAAGATAAATTAAAAATTGAAGTATTCGTAGCTCTTAAGCATGTTGTATGTCAGTGTGCAGAATACACTTTATGTGACAGACTTGGAAAAAGTATGTGCATTCCAATTTCCAACAAGCTTCCAAGAACTTTTCAAATCTGTGGCTTGTAAAAGGTTGCTTGTTCATACAGTTAGTCAAAACCAGCATGAATGAAACTTGTCAGCAAACACACATTTTTCCCACAGACACTATTTTTAGTTGTAAAAACACTTTAGCCTCACACATGTGATAGCTGTCCGCCTCTATAAGTGGTAACGCAACACAGGATGTTCCTCGTATGAAAACGACTGTGTGCATTATGGACAGCAGAAATAAAAGTGACCTTTAAACAGTGAATGTTCAAAGTATTAAACGCAGGAATCGGTCTGTATAGCTGTCTATATATAATGCAGTACGTGGTTTGAACTGCACAAGGTCATTCAAACACATTTCTGATAACAACACGGAGCTGATGGAAATATTTTTTTCTTACTCTTTGTAATCACTTTAATGTTTTATCTCTCCATAAAACAGTTTTCATCACTTGCTTCTGTTGCCGGATCAAAAAGTCTTTTTTTGTCAAGCAACTAGGCCGGTATCTCAGAGGGCAGCAGTCTTGTTTCTGTTGAAATCGGTTCAGCCCAGGTTGGGTAGGTTTAAATATTTTGACACTGGCTTCTTTAATTTGAATCGGCTTGTTTATGTTCTCGCCTCAGCAGAGGGAATCATACAAGAGGAGTCTCTTTGTCCGAATTGCATGTGTTTCTTATCAAGGCAGCCAGGCACAGGCATATTTCCAAACTGCACACAAGGATCCTGTGTGGCCAACGAAAAACCCAGACCCTACAGCGCCCCCTACCTGCACCAACTTGTCTGCTTGCATTTCATTAGTCTTGAAGACTTAATTGTTCTCCGTTACCTTTTAAAGATTATTTTCCTTTCGGATCCATCATTAATTATTCACTGCACGGCCTCTATCAACTCGCTATCGTTTTCTCTCTCTCTCTCTCTCTCTCTCCCTCTCTTTCAGTGCCTCCCTTCCTCTTGTCAGTGTGATTTGCTGTGTTTCTGTCAGTAGCTGACTCAAGGCAGGTGGAGGGGTTTCCATGTGCTTTCCATTTGCCCTGGACTGAAACGGCCGCAATTAAAACCAAATGTGCAACCTGTGGCTCGCGCATGCAGTGCCGCTCTGACACACAGACGTGCACTCGCTTGCAAATAGTAGGGCGAACAATAACAATTCAAATTTATTGCTTTAAAACAAAACGATTGGCTGAACTGTGGAAGTCTGAGATGTACTGGAGTGTCTGAGCAGGAGAGAAAGCAAAGTTGTTTTGGTCGGGTGCTAGACGTGCGGAGGCCGGGGTGAGTGAGAGGCCAGGCCGGGGTCACCGACGAGATTCAGTTAAAAAAGGAGAAAATTATGCGGGCAGCTGAAGTTTCTCCGCTGCAGCCAGAATGTCTGCTGACCACACCATGTAGCTTGAGGACATGGAGACTATGATTAGAGCCCTGGTAGGCAGGGCTGGGGTGACTCTGGTAAGGTCGTATATAAGTACACCCACATGTTGTAGAAGTGCAGGTCCTTATACCTTGTGGGCATATGCACCCCACCTCTGACACCCCGAGGCCCCTCTTCTCTCTGTAGCATGACCTCGGCGAGCTGATAATCATAGTTATTGACAGAACAGGCTCCAACTGCGCTAAACAGTCCCTGTGGACAAACCGAGGTCTGATTTTCCTTTTGTCCAGATATAGGCTACGGTAGTGGTTATGTACAACATTGCTTTAGGGTGCGGTTGAATCAATTTTGGGATGTTCAGGGCACAAATGTTCACTACATATTGCTGGTTTTCATAAAACTTATTTGATCGATGTGTAGCTTACAGTGATTAGTAATGTTAGCCATAGCACCACTATTACTATTGCTCATACTAAGCCTTTAACCTTTAAGTAATAAACTTTGATGTAACTAAATACTTGCTGTGTGTTTCAAATTGTGAAGCTTCTCCACCACAACACCAGTTACAGCTCTTTGTCTTTGTTTTGGAAGGCTCAAATTGAGTTAGGGTACTCTGCTATTGTTTAGCCGTTGTTACTGTGCCGGCCTGGAGTTATGGTATTCTGCCCTTTGTTTTACTGTAAGTTTGCTGTGTTTAAATTACGGTGTAGCCTGTGTCATACATCTGTCACTGAATCACATCTGATGCACGATACCTGAATAACAGTGTAGGTAAAACAAATAGTTGAGTGGTTGTTTTGACTAATAGAGTTTAAGGATAGCCCATTGATCTCGAAGGAATATGATGGTTGAGATGGCTTTGAAACGCAGACATCGAGGTCAAGGTAAGAAATTGTGTAACACAAAAGATGCATTAGACAAACAAATTAGATAGATCGCAATCTACTTCATTTAGCTAGCTAGAGGTCTATAGCATAAATAGGCTAGTCAGCTATCCAATGAATAGGCTACCAAACTGCTGCATTTAAAAAAGCAATTGTAAATCATCAAAATAAATGCCATGATCACTAGATTTTATACAGGTGTTACTATAATGATTTTGTAAATGGTGATCAGCAACCAAATATTGATAATGTGGAAGTTACTGCCATTTGCCTTGGTGTGACTTCTCACTTTTTGCAGACAATACAAAGGGAGAGTACAGTAACTTCAAAATAGTGGTCAAAAGTCAAGTTTGAGCTCAAGATTTTTTATGTAAATAATTTTTATTAAAAACATCTAATTGCCAGATTTCCAGTGTCCTACCTATAATTAATTTGGCTGGACAACTAAAAATCTTTAAACCCATTTTTCTCAGTTCCACACTCTAGCGAGTTAAAGGGGTGATTTCACTTTTTTAACTTTAGTTAGTGTTAATGTTGCTGTTATAGCATAAACAACGTCTGCAAAGTTGCATGCTCAAAGTTCAATGCAAAGGGAGATATTTTCTTTTAAAGAATTCTTTGTTTAAGGACTACAACAAATGGCTGGTAGGGACTACAAGCTTCTTCCCGGGTTAGTGACATCACTAACCCTAAAATTTACATAAACCCTGCCCCCGAGAACATGCAACAAAGGTCATGTTGGGCTGCTTTAGAGAAGAGGAAGAGTTGTTGTAGTAGAGTGTTGTTGCCATGTCGTAATTTTACGCCGGACTGCTTCACAAACGAGGGTCAATTCAACACTGGATTTGCACAAAAGATTAACATGATGACACATGCTAGTCGATGAGTTGAATCAACTCCACAGCAGCTACATACATTTATCCACTAACCGTTCAGAAACGTCCAGTTGCATTCTATAAGTTGTAACTTCTTCCTGAGTCTCTCCATCAGTGTCCGACTCCGGTTTGAACAATGTAAGGATGAACACTGTTACTGACAATCGTCATTTTGGCTGCATGAGATTCTCCAGCTTTGTTGTTGTTAAGCAGCCAAAGCGTGAGCTGTTAAAGCTCCGCCCTCTTCTGGAAAGCAGGCCGGGAGCAGCAGCTCATTTGCATTTAAAGGGACAAACACAAAAACGGCGTGTTTTTGCTCACACACAAATAGGGGAAATTGGACAAGTTATAATAAATGATCTGTGGGATATTTTGAACTGAAACTTCACAGACACATTCTGGGGACACCAGAATATTATATTACATCTTGTAAAAGGGGCATTATAGGTCCCCTTTAAGGTTTTTTGACTTTGTAGGGCAGCACTGACTTCCATAGTATTTTTTCCCCCATACTATGGAAGTCAAAGGGGCCCATCAACTGTTTGATTAAGAATATTCTTCAAAATATCTTCTTTTGTGTTCACCAGAAGAAAGAAATTCATACAGATTTGGGACAACCTGAGGGTGAGTAAATGACAAAAATTTCATTTTTAGGTGAACTATCCTTTTAAAATCATCCCGCAGTTTGTAGTGCAAACAAGAGTGATACCTCAAATTGTGTGACTTGTTGAGGAAAGTGTACTATTACTTTTCTAAACAATTATGATTTCCATCTTAAAGATGATAAAATGGATGGAAAACTCCCATAGACTCTAGAAATATCCTAGCAAATGACTTTTTCTTCAGAAAAAGTAAAAATCTAGTTTCATTCCTGACCAGACCACTTGTTTCCACAAATACAGACAATAGACCTGATCAGAATATTGAGTCACCGCAATGAGACCCAGAACGCTAGTAATTCCCCTTGTCTATCTGTGGGCTTCATCTAATTTCATAAGAGCTAATTAAGCACTGAAGGAGAGGTGGGTAAAGGGTTAGTTCCTGTGCTTGTGCACAGAGGGGAACAGTTTTATCTCTCTGTGTCCAAGGGCAATGCCACTCCTCTCTCGTGAACACAAAGTGCCACCCACTATGTGTTCTGTGCCCAAATATTTACACTCACTGCAGGAATGACCCCCCACCCCACCCCTCCTTTTGATGCGGTTTACAGCTCAAAACTCACTGGAAAATGTGGCTTTGGCACAAAGTCAATGACTTACAGCAAATAAGCAGCACCATTACAGAAAATAAAGAGCAGCGCTGTTGTTTCAGGACACTTGGGGGAAAAAAAACAAATGGGGAGGAGGATGTAATGACAAAGGGAAGACATGGCTTTATTCCTCAACCACTTTCCTCTGTCCACACCACTGCATCCCCTACAGCCGCCAAACACATCAATCGCGTGGCCCTCTTTTTTCATTTACCTGAAAAAAGGCAAGAATTACGGAGCTAAATTTCAGAGGGAGAAGAAAGCAAAGGAGTAGACATGGAAGAGAAATATCCCCTTGAAAGTGCACGCAGGCAGGGCACAAGGAGCTCACAAAGACTGCCCTTGATCAGACCAGTGTAAGAACAAAGGCGAGATTGTGGGGACAGTGAAGGCTTTCATGTGGATAGCCACTGTTTGTGTGCAGGCCTCACTCATGTGCAGGCGAACACAAAACCAGGGCCATTCACAACACACAAGCGGCAACCAAAAAATCCACAAGTACAGCAGCCCCAAAAAGTATATGGACACTTAAACTACACTTGCATGAAAATGCATGACAAATGTCATTGCATTACATCACAAAATATCAAACCAAGTGGCATTTATTTAAAGTCTGCCTGAAATTAAAATTCATTTTCTAAATGAATGTTATAGATGCTATTGTGAACGATTCATCCATATAAATGTTTCTCTCTTTTATTAATCTCGTAATGTTTAATCCAAATGTCAAATTTTTTAGAGTGCAACACCCACATATCAAAATGCAATCAACAACCAATGCATGGAACCAAGTCCCTAATTTCTTTTTTGATAAATTCACTCCACTCGAATGTATGTCACAATCCTTGAAATTAATTAGATTTTATTATTAGAATTATTAAAAAGTAATAATATATAATTGCATTTATACAATTATTTAAATATGTTATAATTATATATTTTGAAAAAATAATATATTCTACTGTGATATATTTAAAAAATAATTATAGACATTTATATAATTAGTAAATGCTATAATTATATAGCTTATTCTATATATATATGGAATATATATATATTGGAAGTTTTAACAATGAGATTTTTGGAAGTGTTAACAATGAGATTATGTGGTTTTTATAATCAATTAACACTGCTTTTGTCCATTTTTACAAGGTGGACAAAATTTGTCACCGAAAAAGTCATTTGGTTTAACCAAAATTTCAGTTTTACCGAATGACACTTTTGGTTATACCGAATGACGTTATTTTCAAACAATGCTAACAGGCTGATATCTAGCTAGCTAGCTGACAGAAGGACAATCAAACATTTTTTATTTAGTACAAGTTTTTAAAATATTACAACATTTTCTATGTTTTATAGTAGTTGTACCAAATGACCTGATGTTAAATTGGTAACTCCGAATGACATCAATGAAATAAATTTTTTCAGACATTCTTTCTCATAACAAAGCAATGACTTCTGCACATAATTTTAATACCATTTTGCACTATGTTGATATATGATGTTATAAAGTCATGCCAGAATAAAAAATATATACATTTATTTCATTTTAAGATATTTTAATCACAAAAGAAATGGCTGTATTGGCCTTTTGACGGTTAAACCGAATGACCTTTTGACACTTCAAAATCTTAAAAATACATTTATATGTAGCAAAATATAATTAAAACGTTTGGATTCAATAAAAGAGATCTAGCTGTACTACCTTACATACTTTGGATGTCATATCTTTGTTTTTTATTATTATTATTAAAATGACCCGTCACGTCATTGACCCATATACACTATATTGCCAAAAGTTTTGGGACGCCTGCCTTTATGTGCACATGAACTTTAATGACATCCCATTCTTAATCCGTAGGGTTTAATATGGAGTTGGCCCACCCTTTGCAGCTATAACAGCCTCAACTCTTCTGGGAAGGCTTTCCACAAGGTTTAGGAGTGTGTTTATGGGAATTCTTGACTATTCTTCTAGAAGTGCATTTGTGAGGTCAGGCAGTGATGTTGGACGAGAAGGTCTGGCTCACAGTCTCCGCTCTAATTCATCCTAAAGGTGTTCTGTCAGGTTGAGGTCAGGACTCTGTGCAGGCCAGTCAAGTTCCTCCACACCAAACTCACTCATCCATGTCTTTATGGACCTTACTTTGTGCACTGGTGCACAGTCATGTTGGAACAGGAAGGGGCCATCCCCAAACTGTTCCCACAAAGTTGGGAGCATTAAATTGTCCAAAATGTCTTGGTATGCTGAAGCATTAAGAGTTCCTTTCACTGGAACTAAGGGGCCAAGCCCAACCCCTGAAAAACGACCCCACACCATAGTCCCCCCTCCACCAAACTTTACACTTGGCACAATGCAGTCAGGCAAGTACCGTTCTCCTGGCAACCGCCAAACCCAGACGCGTCCATCGGATTGCCAGACAAAGAAGCGTGATTCGTCACTCCAGAGAACACGTCTCCACTGCTCTAGAGTCCAGTGGCGACGTGCTTTACACCACTGCATCTGACGCTTTGCATTGCACTTGGTGATGTAAGGCTTGGATGCAGCTGCTCGGCCATGGAAACCCATTCCATGAAGCTCTCTATGCACTGTTCTTGAGCTAATCTGAAGGCCACACGAAGTTTGGAGGTCTGTAGCTATTGACTCTGCAGAAAGTTGGCGACTTCTGCGCACTGTGCGCCTCAGCATGCGCTGACCCCTCTCTGTGATTTTACGTGGCCTACCACTTCGTGGCTGAGTTGCTGTTGTTCCCAATTGCTTCCACTTTGTTATGATACCACTAACAGTTGACCGTGGAATATTTAGTAGTGAGGAAATTTCACGAATGGACTTATTGCACAGGTGGCAATCACTGTACCATGCTTGAATTCACTAAGATCCTGAGATTGACCCATTCTTTCACAAATGTTTGTAGAAGCAGTTTGCATGCCTAGGTGCTTGATTTTAAACACCTGAGGCCATGGAAGTGATTGGAACACTGAATTCAATGATTTGGAAGGGTGTCCCAATACTTTTGGCAATATAGTGTGTATATATATATATATATATATATATATATAATATGAATCTTATATATAAAAATATATATATTACCAAATATTTTCTTTTACATTTATACATAAACATTGCTTAGAAAAATTAGGAAGGCATCACCTATACTTTTTACTTATACTTTTTACTAATAATTTTAGAGTTCAAAAATTTTCAAATACTTTTTAGGGCCACTGTATATTTACACATATAATGCACCAACATAGATAAACTAACAAGCAAAGACATGCTAAACAACAGCTTCACAGCATTTCCAACTCACAAATGTTCTCTGTGCTATGAGGATATATAAAAGGCAGACTGTGAAATAATAACTGTTTAGATTTATGTGTGATTATGTTTACATATGCTGGCTTTCGACATGAAATAAAAAATAGTGTGTTTCTAGGGTCCAACTGTGCAGTGAAGCCTTTACTTATGGCTATTTAAGAAGACATTTCCTGTTTATAACAGGATAATGTGTTTCTCTTTGGCCCGAACCTGCAGCTCTTGCCAGCAGCTGCTCTGTGGCGATCCTCACGCATTTCTGCGCCACAGAACGAGGGAGGAGGAGGAGGAAATGGGGCAATAAAAAGTGAGAGGGTCTGAGATTCCAGAGGACCCGGAGCAAGTGTGACACACTTTCTCTGGGTATGTGTGTACCTGTCTGTATTGGCCTGTGTTTGAGTGCAAGTATGTGTGTGTGTGGTGAGTGTGTGCGTGTGTTCCAGAGCATGTGTTCGTGAAGGCTGAGTTAGAAGCAGATGCAGAGATAATGGATGGATGTTGATTCTACACTGTCACCACTGTATGGCCATTTGGAGCCATTAAAAATCCCCAATGTCTCTTTGATTCCTGTTCACTTCAGCTGCTGTGCTCCTTCTGAATTGTATGTGTACGTTTGTGCATGTGCCTATTAGATCTGACAAAATGATCAAAAAGGAAAGCCATGCTGGAAAGCGGCGAGACACTGAATATAAGAAATCCATTTAGTTTGGATTTCTGGCCATATAGGACTTTTTCCAGTGGGCTAGTGGGATTATTTTACAAAGCGATTTTAATCATATAAAAAATATATAAAGGAGAAAAGGTTCATCCTCAAGCTGCCCCATTTAGTAGCTTGTAATAATCCTGGAGTATGCGTGTAAGTGTGAATATTATACACACACACACACACACACACACATAATATATAATAGCCTGTATATGAAAATAGATTTTCGAATGCTGAGTATGTAAGTTATCAACGACTGGTGGACACAAAAAATACATTAAAGCAATATCACGTGTAAAATGTATGTGTTATGGCCGTTTATCAACACAGCAGGTACTTATTTTTCATAAATATAATACAAAAGAACAATATAACATATATAGAACAATTCCATTAGAACAAGTCTCCGTTGCTAGTTCAAAAACGTCACGTTAGCAATAACGGTTTCCGCCATTTTGTGTGATATTGCTTTTATACAACAGTTCAATAAACAGGAAGTTGATATTGAGTAACTTACAGTTCGAACACGTCTTTAAGTACATCTTCAATACGTCTTTAAAAACCACAGAAGAGCAATGCAGTAGTGGTGTTTCATTCCTTGAATGATTCCGTCTTTTCGAATGAATCGGTTCAATGAATGATTCAATGAATCACTCGTAGACCTTATTGAATTCAGAACCGCGTTCTACCATACTACTCTTACTATTTATGCCATAGAAAGATATGGTAAAAAAAAAAAAAGGGAAAAAAGAAAGAAAGAGTAATATGTTAGTATGCGGTTCCGAATTCAGCACGTCATTTGTGTCGTCTTTGAATGAATCAGCGTTTTTGAACAAATCTGAATGAATGGTTCCAAAAACTTATTCATAAAGGCAGGCACCTGCCGCCACCTAAAGGCGTACCGATGTTACCCGCAGAAAGAGTTATGATATTAAAATGTTTGTATTTATATTAATATTATAGCATTGTTAGGCACTGTTAAAAAAAAGTCAAAGTAAAATGACATAACATTACATAATAAAGCAGTAAGAAATGCCCCCATAACTCAGTTTTTGTAAAATGTATTGTGTAATACAATTTTTAAAAATGTATTTTGCTGTCTGAAAGTTTGACAGCATAGTGAACAATAAGATATCATGCCTGAAATGTGGCAACAGGAACATCTCCTCCATAGTGAACGACAGCATGAAACGAAGCTCTCCTGTACCAGGTATGTTAATTTTTTTTTTGACGTCAACAAAGACATTTCTTCGATTTGCAAAGAGATTCTCTATAATATGCAGCACACATTCACTTCCCTAGAAGAGAGGAGCCTTATAAAGCTACACTGTTGATGGAGAAGAGAGAGAGAGATTATGGGGTCATGGTCCATAAAAAGGGGGGTGGGGGTTATATGGTTATTCGAAAGAGTGAAAAACGGGTGAGGAAAGGGGGGTATTCCTGTACCCCATCTGTTCCCCTCAGTCACTATGAAGAAGATACGTGGCCAAGGATGGGGTCAATCAGAGGGCAGGGGCTGGGTAGCTCACTTGCTGCATGTGAAGCCATGAAAGTCATCTAAAAGAGATTCATTAGTAATGTTAGGGGAGCACTGGCTGTACCCCACTAATTCCTCAGCAGCTGTGAGCCATGCATCTGGTCTGAGCACTGTGCCTGTGATTGGCCGTGTTTCAGTGGGAGGGGCAGAAGAGGGAGGGGCCACTAAAATCATCTGTGATCTATGCTTTTCTCTTTTAAGGCACTGAGCTGCCACTGTCTCCTCTCTTTTTACCATGAAGGTTATAATTAGTGAGAAACGGCCGACACAGATTTCTCAAAGAATTATTGAGAGGCCCAAAAGCGGCATAGAAAGATTTCCAGAAGCATGCGGTGGCCATTGCTTGTGTAAACTGAGGCCGAATCAAAGCATTTATGGCGTAATATATTATATTTAGAATTCACTTTCATCAAGCAAGTCCTAAATGATCCGTTAGTTTTACAGAAACCTAAAACCACCCCAATCACTCCTCACCGCCACACAGGAATGAGGTGCCTTCTTTCTCCACACAGACCCACCTACCAAGTCTGTATATCAAAAAATCAGTCAAGTGTCGGCATTCGCACATAACCATGTCTCAAAAAAAGGATTTTAATTGGAGGAACTCGACGGGAGCCGACACAGGGGCCCTTTTTGTGCCCGTCGCATGTAACAGGCCAGGCCATTGACCGGACCCTTCATCCCCTGTGGCTGATATACGGCGGGTTTGTATGAGGATGGCTGTGCATAACTTTGAGAGGAGAGGCTACATAGATCAGCCCATCAGCGCAACTCTTGTCACCCTCCTATTTTACGAGTCTGAGGGTTTTCCCCCCCCCCATGTAAAGATTTATGACAAGTTTTTTCTCTGCTATTTCATGGGTGTTTGAGAGGGGTTAGTTAAGCCCAATTCAACATGAAGACCTGATTGAGATGTACTAACAGACGCTACTGTAGTTGGCAGTCACGGGGGGAGGGATGGGTCGGGTACAGCAAAAGACGGAAGGAAAGAGGCAGAGGAATGTTTTAGGCCTGTAAAATAGCCACCTCTCAAGCCGAGACGCTTGCCATGTTTGGGTGGAGAGCAGCTTTTAATGGGGAAAGACAATTTGGCGCTCTTTCTGAAAGACTTTCAGTGAGTGCTTCACAGGCAACCAACGTCTGTACACATGTGGTCAGACAACTGATAAATGGACAGGACAACTAATCTGAAAGGAAAACATTCTCACTTTAATTACCCCCTATCTTTAAGCTGTGTGAAAACCGAAATTATAGCTGTCAGGCCAAGTAAATACTGAATGCACAGTTTTTCCCTTCACAATTGCCATCTTGTGTGTTTGAGTGTGTGTGTGAGAGCTTCGCCCAAAGCCGTAATAGCAGTATCTGTAACGTAGAGAGATTTAGTCGTTCTAATGGTGTAAATGTCATTCTGACACTTTTACTGTCCATATGCACATGCCAAGGAGCTGCCTGTGCATGTGTTATGCGGGAAAAATTCCCAGCAACGTTACTGACCACCACGCAGTGATGCGTCGATGTGTCTGAGGCCGTGTTCTGCTTATTTAACAAGAAATATCCATGAAACAATGAACACTGTTTTCAAGCACCAGCTAATATTCTGTGTCATCTCCCAAATGTTCTCCCTAAATCGGAGTAACCACCATAGACATCGAAGGGGAAAAAATTTACCCTAATATTTTAAAAAGTATATTCAATGATGAAGTTTTAAACTTTCACCCTCAATCTTGAATAATAATACATTACAGTGTATATATATATATATATACAGCATATAACAGTTTGTGTGTGTGTGTGTGTATATGTATGTATATATGGGTCAATGACGTGACGGGTCATTTTTTTGTCCAAAGGCCTTAATAAATAAACAAAGATATGACATCCAAAGTATGTTAGGTATTACAACTAGATCTCTTTTATTGAATCCAAAAGGTTTTAATTATATTTTGCTACATATAAAGGTATTTTAAAGATTTTGAAGTGTCAAAAGGTCATTCGGTTTAACTGTCCAAAGGCCAATACAGCCATTTCATTTGTGATTAAAACATCTTAAAATGAAATAAATGTATATATTTTTTATTCTGGCATGATTTTATAACATCATATATCAACATAGTGCAAAATGGTATTACAATTATGTGTAGAAGTCATTGCTTTGTTATGAGAAAGAATATCCGGAAAAATAAATTTCGTTGATGTCATTCGGAATAACCAATATAAAGGGACAATTTTGGATCAAGTCAGTATTATGTGACAGGATGTGACATAATTCAGACACCTGCAAAGGACCACATGGTCGTGGAGCAAAGTAACGAACTCTCTTTTAACTATTTGAAAATTTGTTTTCACTTGCTCATACGCATGTCCCGAAACACCAGGTCATTTGGTACAACCGCTATAAAACATGGAAAATGTTGTAATATTTTAAAAACTTGTACTAAATATAAAATGTTTGATTGTTCTTTTGCTAGCTAGATAGCAAGCTAACTAGCTAGATATCGGCCTGTTAGCATTTTTTTTTTTTTAAATAAATATCGTCATTCGGTATAACCAAAAGTGTCATTCGGTAAAACTGAAATTTTGGTTAAACTGAATGACTTTTTTGGTGACAAATTTTGTCCATCTTGTAAAAATGACAAAAGCAGCGTTAATTGATTATAAAAACCACATAATCTCATTTTTAACACTTAATAAAACTTCCAAATTAATTATATCTCCATTATGTTTTTTTACACTTTTAAAAACTTTATTCGTTAATGACCCATATACACACACATACAGTATATAAACATAAAAACAGCGTGACAAAAGAATGTTAACATAATGAATGGTAACATAACCACTTAAATAACTCTTAAGATTTGATTAATTAGTCAATTAATTCTGTGTTGGTGCTTTTTGTTATTTTATTTATTTTATCATTAGGGTTATGACAATTCAGTACTGAAGAATTGACAGGAAGTGGAATTTACTGAATTGCAATTCAACACAGGCATTCTAGAAAATGAAGTGGGTGTCCCACCCTAAAATTAATTTATTAAATATGGGACTATCTATGTCTCTATGTATGTGTGTATCTATCTATCTATCTATCTACGTACATACCTATCTATATGCCTATAAACAAACTTCAGTAATTGTAAGACTTTTTTTTTTTTTTTTAACTTTCAAACAATTTAAAAAATGTTTCAATTTTAAAACAATTAAAATTTACAGTAATTTCAATTTTAATTATTTTAATTCATTTTAATTGTACTTGCATTCAAATTCATGCAAATTTGCATCCTGTTTGCTACCTCATTCCAAATTCAGGAAACGAATTTGAAAAAAATCATAATTCGATTCTGAATGACACACAAACGTACAAGACATTTTAAAGGATTTCCTTCTAAACAGATTTTCTTATCTTTATCACTGAGTTTATTGTATTTAAACACACCACCATGAATTTGAAATAGATTTGAAACTCATGATTTGATTTAGAGAATCATATTAAAACAGGTAACACTGCAATGAACAAACACAGACAGGGCTGTTTAGAATACTTAAACCATTGATTACTGACTACAAGTGCTGACAGATTATTGGCACAGGAACAGGTATTCGTTTCTTTATTTGAATCAGCCCTTAAATTCAACCAGGCTCCCATTATAAATAGGTCCGACCTTTGGTTGAATGGTTGATTGAGGCATACCATTCTCATTGCACAAAAAACATCTTTTGTTCCTTTTATTCACAATTATCAACATAATGGCCGTTATCTGCAGCCTTTAGCAATGCTGATGGTTAATAGAGAGGGCTTTAATAGATTTTAGGAGGACAAAGGTAGGCAATGTTTAGCTGCACATGTCAGTCTTTTTGTGTGCAGGGAGAGTCTGCATTAAAAACCTCATTCACAAGGCTGGTTGATGTGTAATTAAATGTGATTACAGCCGCAGTCTGTGTGTGTCCTTTCTGAGGTCACTTGCGCACACACACACACACACATCAAGCGCTGCAACTCTCCGTCGCCAGGTTTCATCCCCCTTCCTTGGCTTCCTGAGGAGCCTGTGACTTTGGTGGCTGATGGGAAATTTTGTGCATGCCTGAGCTCACAAAGGCTCTCTTTCAGCCACATGCATGCTTGACCTCTCGCAGTTCATCGCCCCGCTTTGTGCTCCCGTGACCTCGCACTGACCAGGGGTTTCCCCTGGAGGTCAGCGGTTCAATCGGGTGCCTGTGTCTAATTTCTTGCTGGCTACAGAATCTCTCTCCCCCCGCTGCCAAATCTGCCCAGCAATCTGCCCACGGTCTCTCCTTCTGCTGCTTGGGCCTAATTCCAATCTTCAGGGATTAGGTGTGGAGTGACAAGACCCTCCGGCCAATGGGCTGACTTGTCAGTTAGGTTCGAAGGCCAGTGGTACACAATAGCCAGACTTTTCCTGTCTCCTACCTAAAACCAGCCCCCCTAAAACAACACACTAAAATCCCCTCCCAGGAGAGCATATGCCTGACTGGGGCACGCTGGTCCCAACCTCTCTCCTCCATACATACTAGCAACAGAACAGAAGCCTCTGTTGCCCGGATTCCGCAGGGCTCCTGTTGCAGATCAACATCCCTTGTTCCTGTTTCCCTTTCCTGCTCAAATCTCTGTCCAAATGAAACAACACCGTGTTTCGTCTGTGTAGGTGCTGTTGACAGACAGAGCCATTGATGTGATCTCTGCATGCATAAAACCTACACCGTGTGTCAAAGTAAAGCATTGCGGGACTCTATGATATTGCAGGTGTTGGTTACTTTGAAAACAAAACGAACAAACCGTCAACTTCCAATTTCAGCTATATTCGTCAAATGAAAGTGAACGTGTCTAACCGTGACATGCTGTGACCATAGAGGCTGTGACGCTGTAGGCTGCATGTAATTCCACTCCTGGCCACTGGAGGCAGCAGGCCGCACTAGTGTCTTTGGTGGTAACGCCACACTGGCAGCACTTGTGCGTACTTCCTGGTTATAGAGTAGGGGAAACAAGGATTTTTTTTTGCCTCTTTCGGAAAATATCTTTATAAATATTTGTTGAATCTCCTGTAACTTTATACAGACGGCATAAACATCACCGGACGTTTATTAATAATCGTTTTAATATAGTCATGAACCGATGGTGACTTAGAAGAAATGAATGACTGATGGGAAAAGTGTGGACGTGGTATGTAAACAAACTTTTTTTTAAAACCTCCTCAGTCCTGAGATGGGAAACTTTATAAACTGTCAATGTGGTTAGTAATGAGAAATGCTATTTTTTTGCAATATAAATAGCATATTAAAATGGCAAATTAGGTACAGTATACAATAACTAGTTGACTTGTATAGTATTCAGTGTTACACATACTGTCACATGAACTCTAATATTAATCTGATAGATTAAAATGTTTATTTTCGCCAGTTATTCAAGATAAAAGCAAACACTGCCTATTTTCTGTTTAACATTCTGCCATTTGTGATTTTATTGAAAACTGACATGTTGAACATGTCTGTAAACCAACAGTAGTGGTGTCATTCTGTAATGATCTGCTTTCCTTCAGCATGGAAAGAAATCTTCTATATCAATGAGTCAATGAGTTTAATAGTATAAATGTATATTTATTATATATATATATTTTTAATATCCTTTGATTTGCATTGATTACTGTTTTTAGTTTGCATATTATTCTTGTCATACAAATTTAATTACGAATTATTCAATAAATAAGCAATTTAATTGTTGAAAATGATTTATATATTGCTGTTTTGTATCAACCTGTATAGTCCTCTTCATTTACAAAGAATATAAAACAAAAAAATCAAAAACAAAAGTCTCAATAAGGTTGAATTTGATAATGCTGTTTTTTTTCTTCTGTCTCCACAGAGCATCATAGCAAACAGTTGAAGGACATCTGTGTCAACCTACTTATCTCAAATAAACCTTAAGCACCATACACACACCCGTCTGGACGTTAGAGATCTCAGTTGTCCAAGAGCCAAAATGACTGCGTCAAATTGGGGTCTGATCATGAACGTTGTGAACAGCATCGTGGGTGTGAGTGTCTTGACGATGCCCTTCTGCTTCAAACAGGTAAAGAGGTTATGGGAAAGTGTGCTGTGCAGTTTTGTGTGATTTCATATGTTGAAGTCTGCCAAATGTGCTCACAGTTGTTTACACACAACGTTCCTGGTTAATAATCTGTGAACGGAGTGAATCAGAAATTGATAAGCTGCAATTTTAGTTTGTCCACACTATTTTGTGTCAGTAAAAGAATTAGTGTAAGAATGTGACTTTGATTTTAAACATGTAGGACATCTGTTTTCATCTATTACTTTTTATAGCAATTTTTCTTTTTCATTCTCTCTGCAGTGTGGAATTGTGTTGGGCACACTGTTGTTGTTCTTCTGTTCGTGGATGACCCACCAGTCCTGCATGTTTCTAGTCCACTCAGCTAGTAACACCAAACGCAGGACTTATGCTGGACTAGGTAAGAGTGGCCAAAAGCAACAAACACACAGAGGCTGCATTCATTTTCCATCATTTACCAAATAATAATGTTTTAAAGTGTCCTGTGTGTGGATTACTGTGGAATAATTCATTCATTTCAGTTCACATTCATTTGTATAGCGCTTGCAAAGCAGCATTACATAAAAATGCATTACATTACAATTTAGATTAATCTGTTATCAGAGGTGACTATGTCAAAGTGATGTCCATATATGGAAAATGTACAGTTCTAAGATAATACAAATCACTTTTACAAGACACGTTTTTGCAAGAAGCTTCCTTTTTTGGTTTTGGGTTTGAAATTTGTCTTTTTTCTCTCTATCTCTCGCTTCCCAGCTTTTCATGCTTATGGAAAACCAGGAAAAGCACTTGTGGAATTGAGGTAAGATGCCTTTGTAGGGATGAAATTCAACCTCATGAAGGAAATAAGCTTTTATTGCTTGTATTTTCTACTTACATTCTCTCTCTTTTCAGCATGATTGGCCTCATGCTGGGGACATGCATTGCTTTCTACGTCGTCATCGCAGATCTGGGGTCCAACTTTTTTGCTCAACTGCTTGGGCTGCAGGTAAGAAATAACGTTCCTACTTTTAGGTTGTCACATGGCTAAAATTAGGTAAACTCCTGTTGTTACTCCAACACATTTCTTCCAAATCAATTAATTGTTCATATGCAGTTCCCAGAACTGATCATTGCCCTTGTTCATAAACCTCTTATACTGATAAAATCAAAGGCCCCTATCTTTAAAGAGTGCTGAGCTACAAAAGAAAAAACACTTCATAGACTTTTTATAACTCTAGAGTAGATTAGATCACAGTTTCTGTGTGAAAATGAACTTTTTATCACACCTGCCAATGTCAGGTGAATTGAGAAATATTACTAGCCATAAATATTTCTTACTAGTGGTTGAACGATATATCGCCAAGGCTATATATATATATCGACTTTATATAGGTCATAGGCCACCCTGCTCTCTAAGATATCAGCATTGGCCATCAAAAAACCAATATCATTCGACTGACGACTAGTAATAACTAATAATATATATATATATATATATATATATATATATATATATAATATATATATATATTTTCTTTTTTCAGTTTTGTTGCTCTGAATTTGCCAGTAACTGCCTTTCCTTTTGCTCCTTCAGGTGACACGTAGCTTCCGTATCGTGTTACTGATCTCAGTCTCGCTGTTAGTCGTACTGCCCCTCAGCTTGCAGAGAAACATGATGTCATCCATCCAGTCGTTCTCAGCCATGGCGCTGATCTTCTACACACTCTTCATGTTCACGGTGAGTCGTTCCCCTTTCCAGTGTTCCAAACTCTAACCCTGTAAAATGTAAAATCAGATCCCATCAGCACACCCTCATCCAGGTGTAGACAGTTTACTTTATATATGTATATAATTCTGTATATGGCATTGGTATGAGGATGTAAAGGAGTAATTTGATCTTTTAGCTATTTGAATATTTAATTAAATTACATAAAAATGTGTTTTATAAAGTGTAAGAGGGCACTTCAACATGACTTTCAAACACTTCAAATTACAGCTGCTCTCTGCAGGTTGCTTTAAGGACATGTTTTTGAAAGACATTTCAATGATGTAGTGTATTAAGTATGTGGAATTCATTTATAGCTTTTATAAATGAAATTGGCCAATTTCTGTCTCTTTTGAGAAGTGTAATGTGGCGATTGGCTGATTTTTGTGAATACAATGTGAATATGCATCACCATGGCAGCAGGACTTCAATGTCTGTGGATTTTTCGGAAGCTTAAAAGTGAAGCGTAAGCTTAAATAACTAAAGAGAACCATCACAGAACAGAGAACATTATAAAACTCTGTATTTTGGGAAAGATGTTGAATGCGTTAGAGATCAGTTTTTAAATCAAATTCAATGAATATTCAATGTACATATTTTTCAAGTTATATACAGTGGGGGAAAAATAGCTGAGATCATATTGAAATTCTCTAATTTAACCTGTAAGTTTTAGAATTTTGAGAAATGTAAAACAAAGAAGTGTAAAATGAATAAGACATAGATATTTAAGATTCTGCATTATTTCTAGGTCAGTAATTAAATGTGATATTGATCATGTGAACCTCTTTATAAAGACAGTCAGGTGTTCGTTCTTCCATTGAAGCAAAAAAATGCTTGAAATTCAGGTTTTACACAAGTTTTCACTTGGATTATGTTGATAATATCATTTATAATAATAAAATGACAAAAAACACAATGTTCCCCACAACATAGAAGCATTTTTACTAATGGTCCTGATTTTTTGACCCAACTTTATGTAATCTAAATATTTTTTAACATTGACATTGCAAACATGGATGTTCCTAAAGTTTTTTATTCAATTGCATCACAGTGTAATTACCTTTACAGTTTATATACCTTTTATCCAGCTCCACAGGGCGTTTTTTTTCCCCAACCCAATTTCTTAGTCTAGCATTTAACCATCTATGTGTCTTCCCTCTGCCCCCATCTGAACCACTGCCCCGCCCCCATTCCTGATGCTGACTTCTGACTGACCATCTGACGCTTTGAATCGCCGGCCTATAGATAGTGTTGTCGTCTCTGCGTTATGGAATAATCAGTGGCTCCTGGGTGGAGCAAGTACATCTGTGGCGCTTCAAGGGTGTCATACAGTGTCTGCCAATTATCGCCACCACCTTCTGCTGCCACCCGTAAGTAATCCGCCCCGGAGAACGGACCGCACCACTGCCATGGATTCAGCTACATTACCCAAAATCCCCTTCCTCCTCTGTCCACCTTCATCCAATCTAAAGCTCTTTTTGTCGGCGCTGTCTGGTTCAGGGTATTTTTGTGGGTGTGAATGTGTGAGGTCAGTGCATTCGTGGCAGAGTTCATATGTATTGTAGTTCATCAGAGTTGTCTTGGCTCTTAGGTGATACTCAGCGTCCCTTGATATATTCCTACTAGAATTATTTTCTTACGACTGGGTAAGCAGGTCTGATAGGGTTGGTGATACAGATGGTTACACGGGCTGGTGATTTTGAAAGTGGCGAGTTGCTGCAAATGTTTTCTGCAAATGTGTGTAACAATCAGATTTTATCTTTCAAGATGAGATGTTTTGCATGCAACTAGAAAGTTTTGCTGTCCTTCAGAGATGAACTGGCATTGAAAATAATGTGTGGAAGTTGATCAGTACGATTTGTTCAATATGACTTTCCCCCATTAGTTGGCAAATGAGTTCCTTTGTTTCTCCCCTTAAAGAATAGTTCACTCAAAAATGATAATTCTGTTATGATTTACTCACCATAATGTTGTTTTAAACATGATGACTTTCTTTCTACCATGAAACACAACAGAAAAAGTAAGTGCTCTTTTGATGATTTCAAGCTTCTAAGGCCCTGTTTCGACCTGGTATTAAGATGCGTTTTGGTCGATTGGATCACAAATGGACGATGCTAAATACAGGTGTAAACGGGGTGTAAAACGTTTTGATCTTGTCTACTTTCGACTACTTCCAGAGGTAGTCGAAAATGCACCGGATTGCTTTCGCAGTGTGTAAATGCTCATGTGGTCGAATGTGTTCGAACAGCCACAAAAGTCTGCCTACTCTCCACCTACTGGCCTAACGCGTAAACATTCGCTCTAGCCAGACTGGAATTAAACTATGTCGGCTGAAGACCCAAGTCTGGTTGACCCAAGACCCAAGAAAAATGTACCAAGCACAATGTTCTCTCACCATTCCTGATTTCTAACATACACTCACCGCATTCGGCCGGTCTTGCGGCTGTCAGATATGAAGTGGTACAACCTTGATAATAATATGAAATGTTGCCTGAGAGCCAAATCAGCATATTAGAGTGATTTCCGAAGGATCATGTGATGCTGAAGACTGGAGTAATTGCTGCTAAAAATTCAGCTTTGCATTACAGGAATAAATTACATTTTAAAATATATTAAAATAGAAAACAAATTGTAATAATATTTCACAATATTTTGATCAGATAAATGTAGCCTTGTTGAGCATAAAAGACTTTTGAGACATAAGGGTGAGTAAAAGATGACAGAATTTTAATTTTGGGGGTGAAGTCTTTAAATCTCTTTCAAACAGATTACAGGGTCTCCATGCTCTCTTCATAGTCAGTGAGTTTTATCACAGCATCATCACTGCCCTCCTCGTCCTTTTCTCTCCTTTCTTTATGGGATGTTCTGTAACCCTCCTGCTCTCCCCTCCACCACAGATGGTGCTCTCCTCCTTCAAACATGGCCTCCTCACTGGCCAGTGGCTGAACAAGGTCATTTACGTTCGGTGGGACGGCGTCTTTCGCTGCATCCCTATCTGTGGCATGGCATTTGCCTGTCAGTCGTAAGTACTCCCCAATCCTCGCACTGCCTCTCCCCTCCTTTCTGTTGCCTAAATCAGGCCAGTTAGGCTTAATGTAAGGCTCCATTTTAATGGTGCAAAAGGACATTCGAGAGCTGATGTACCTAATACAAGTGTGTTTGCTCTGAGAAAATGGACCTTTGAAGCTGCTTAGCTTGTCATAACTATAATCTTTATCAAATATCTTAGAAATTGTGTGGCACTAATCTGCGTGGAATGCTTAACTTTTTGCCTTCTGCGTACTGTTTTTACCCTATTCTTAACACTAACACCGTTCCTTAAAGGCATAGTTGACCCAAAAATGAAACATCTGTCATCATTTACTCACCATCATGTCATTCCAAACCTGTATGACATTCTTTCTTTCGTGGAGGAAAAGACCAACATTTGAGTTTTATTCGCTGTTTGTCTTGCTTCAGCTGTAGCTTTTAAATCTCTTTCACACATGTGCATAATGAAAACTTGCCATGTAAAAACATGCTGGAAAAAAGGAAGAAAGTCATACAGGTTTGGAACGATGGGTGAGTGAGTAATGACAGAATGCATTTCAGTTACAGGCCTCTTTCCCTTTATAACATGTTTGAATAACTTCAGTTTTCTTAGCAATAAAAGACTGACCCACAAGGCTGTCTTGATCTATTTCGTCAGTTGGCAACCTGTCAGTTGAACTATTAGTGCATTTTGATACAAGCATAAATGATTCATAAATATGGAATGATGAGTTTTTGAAGCTTATCATAGTTCATCCAAAAAGAGCTCACCGTGACCGGATCTTCCCCTGATGAATTCAACCACTGTGCACTTGTATTATGTTGAAACTATGATGTGTTGTGGGAGTACCATAGACTAATGTTGAGATCATAGTTAACATTGTTACAGCTCTTTGATACTGCTGGGAGACATTTGTCCATAAGATTTTGATAAGAATTCACATTCTTTTTCTCCGTCTTGAACTAATTTTATGTCTCTATTCTTTCCTTTTCACTAGCTCAAATATACTAACCATGCAGGGGGTTGGGGTCTCAGTGTTTACCTGGTCAGGTATTCTCAAGTTTGGGCAGGGAGCGTCATTTACTCACTTCTTTCTGTTTCTTATGTTTCACAACATTAACGCCATTCACCAATGTCTATTCACTTCTACTCCCAGTTCCTTCAGCTCTTCTTTTCCTTTCTTTTCTTTTCTTCTTTTTTTTTATTGTGCAGATCATTCTTACTGTAGTTTTACTATATCTACATCATATTAAATAAAATCTCTGCAATACATATATGGTTATCATAGTTTTGACCTGCTAATATTGTCTGTCAAATTGATGTTTTTTTTTTTAAACAATTAAACTATAAACATCCAGGGATGTGTTAAAAATGTATTAATGTAATAATTTTTCTACAAATAATTAGGGTTGGGACAATATATCGATGCATTGTGGATCGATTCTGATATTTTCAGAATGTATCGCGATTCTCTCTCGAATTGATTCTGAGCTTAGTTTTTAACAGCAGATGGCACTATATGCTTTAGAAACACCCGTACTCCGCTTCCTTCCAAATCATTATACACACTACTTGAACCCTCTATAAAATAATCATTCATAAAGTTCAAAAAGGTTGAAGCGAATTACAAGGGTGTTTGCAGTGGGCTGTTTACATTAATCTCATGTCATAAAAGCTTTCTGAGGTGCTAGTACATTCTCAGACTCTTCAGCACTCTTCTTCATGAGCATTTGAGTGTGTGGTTAAAAAAACTAGCCTAGAGCGCCATCTGCTGTTAAAAACTAAGCTCAGAATCGATTCGAGAGAGAATCGCAGTGCATTTGTAAAATATCAGAGTCGATCCACAAAGTGCGATGCATTAATATATTGCCCCAGCCCTAGATAACAGAAGGAACCTTATATGCATAGGACTATATGTGCGCGATATGTAATAAAAAGTTACCCTTTTTCATGTTTTTGTCTGATTTGTTTCTCAAAAACATTAAAAAAAATCCCGTCGGCCCGAACATCTATAGACTGTTGAATATACTGTTGTTATTCAACAGTGTTTTGATCTGCCTGCATTGACACCATTGTATGCGAACTGAACTAAGCTGGATGATGACATCACTGTTTACTCCAGTGCTGATATAGATAAATTAACTAAATTAATAACTATTGATTCTTACAACAGAATCAATACTGAATTTACTTAAGATGGACAATGACACCATTTTCTTTAAGAGCTGCTGTGCAGCCAAAATTGTATACCAGTTATCACTGTAAAGCTGCTTTGACACAATCTGCTTGACTTGACTTGACTTGACTACTGTTTAAAAGTTCAGGGCCGGCAAGATTTTTTTGATGTTTTTGAGAAAAAAAATCATATCAATTCGTGAAAAAGTAACTTTTTTTTTTTTTTTTTACATATCGCGCACATATAGTCCTATGCATATAAGGTTCCTTCTGTTATCTTTAACATGGTGCTTGTTTGTGTGTGTGTCTAGGTATTTATGTGTTTGGGAGTGAATAGAATTGAGGTGTCTAAGTGTGCAGATGCCAGCACAAATGTGTGTGTGTGTTTGAGAGTGAGGGTGTTGGGGTGGAGGAGGTGTCAGTGTTGGATTCTGGTGTGGATGAGGTAATGCGGTTCTTGAGGCTGACTGTGACTCCCCCTTTATACACACACACACACACACACACACACACACACACACACACACACACTCTCTTTCTCTGAAGGGTGATGAGTGATATTTGGCTGTGACTTCTTGGCCAGCATTGACATACAATGCCACTTACACCCGATCATTAGAAGAGCGAGACGGCGCTACATGACCTCTGATCCGACCACAAACAGTTCCTGTCATCGCCTACGTTTACCCATATATTTACATTTATTACTTTAGTACATTTAGTACGAGCTCTGTTTGATGCCAAATTGAATCTTTAGAGAAAAGTTGACCTGGTTGCTCTTTTGACTAAGAGAACAGATACTGTTCATTGACGAGCAGCATTCTGGGTCCACTGGCGCCCTTATACGGCTCCTGCTTAATGTGTAAATACCTCTGTAATGTGTAAACACCATAATGGTGTTATTCCTATCGTAAAATTGTCATGTCAGCTTACACAGCATCAAGTCACAGATTCACAGCTTTAGGTGTTATGACGGGATCATTTTAGCAGTATTACAAAATAATTACTGTGTCAACACTTGGTAGAGGTGTAGAGAAATTGCAGTGGGACTGTAGCATCACCGATCTTCCCCCTTCACGCACACTGTAATTTCATCAGGAATGGCTTTTCTGGGGTCTTTCTCTCCTTCTTATGACACTGAATTATTTATATAATTCTTTAGTTATACGTTTGAATTCTATTTTGCATCCATGTCATGGCTGTAAAAGCGTTTAATTGGCCGTGCCACTAACATATGCCCCCATTTTATTTGTGTCTCTCTCAATTCAGTTTGAACTCTGTTGGCAATGTGAAAGATATTGTTAAAAAAGCATTTGGAAGGACTTAAAAGATTAAAACTTGCGTTGAAGGAAATTATAAAAGTATATTTGCATTTCCTGAAGGAATACTAGGGCTTAGATAAATAAAGTCAGATTTTTAGATTCTGGGTAAATTACGCATAATCACGTGTTGCTCATCTCGTTGTCATGAGACTCAACATGTGACTTGTGTTTTCTGTCAGTTTTGTAAGAGAATCAACCATTGGCTGTTAAATGGTGTCAGTTAATGAGTATTCTTAGGAGAAACAAAGGGAGCATTTACCGGCCTTAAAAGACAAATCCTCGATTATGCCACATTCAGATCATAGATGTTTTGTCTTCCTGGAGACATTTGTAGACATTTATACATACAGTATGCAAATTTTACGATCACAACTTTTATTCATTTTTAAAAGTTTGGGGTTGGTAAGATTTTTAAAAAAGTTTTTGAAAATTCTCTTATGCTCACCAAACCTGCATTTATTTGATCCAAAATACAGTAAATATGTAAAACTGTTTTGTATTTTAATGTATTTTAAAATGTAATTATTATTGTGATGGCAAAGCTGAATTTTCAGCATCATTACTCTAGTAATTACATCATTACTAGTCTTCAGTGTCACATGATCCTTCAGAAATCATTCTAATTTGCTGATTTGGTGCTCAAGAAACATTTCTAATTGTTGTCAATGATGAAAACAGTTGTGCTGCTTAATATTTTAGTTAAAACCATGAAAGATTTTTTTTCAGGATTCTCTGATGAATAGAAATCTTTTGTAACATTATAAATGTCTTTACGGTCACTTTTGATCAATTTAATGCAGTCAATGGGAGATTTTCAAATTTCAAATGGAGTTTGAATGGAAAATGAATGTTTGAGCAATATCAAAACAGTGCTGTGTTGCAAATACTGTAATGAATATGTGAAAATGAAGAAAAAAAATACACATAAAATGTGTAAGTCTGCATAGATGTCTCTCTCTCTTCCTACTCTGGTTTTTATTGCGAGTGGGTTCCAGCTATGAGACAGACTGGCCTTTGGTGTGAGATCAGGCGTTGGCTTAAAAAGCCCAGAACGTGGTACTGTATATCCCAATAAAAGCTGGAATGGGCTCCGACTGTGTCTACGAGAGCTGTGAGTGGGCTGAGAGCAAGAGAGCCCGAATAAAAGCCCATACTGCCAGGAAATTTTATAACATGCTAAAGTCTGACTAGCACTTGTCGATAATATATAGCCGTTGTAAATTCCCCATTTAATGTTTTGCTGGCGTCTGGTTTTATTGGTTGTCCTGATGACAGACATAGATTTTTTTCTGCTCTTTTTGTAGCTGTTTTTTGTTTCTCTGTGATACTGAACCCTTTATCAGTGCTTGTTTCATCCAATTCGGCTCTCCCTCCTTCCTTCCCACCCTCCCTCCATTTTGTCTTTTGTATGTCTGAAATGAGTGATGGCCTTTCTATATTAAATTCCTGCTTCTCTTGCTCTCTTGCATGTTTATGTCTCTAGAGCTCAAATGCACAGTTCAGTATGTCCTTATGCTAAATAATGATTATACTGTGACTGGTCAGTTTGAGTTAACCCATAAATAAGCATTTATGTGTTTTCACATAATGTTATATTTTCTCATAACATTACTATAAATCTGACATTGCACAAATTGTGCATCTGTTATAATAATATGTCCTGTAGTATTGTGATATTTTAAAGGAATGCTTTGGGTTTGATGCAAGAATTTTTCTGTGACATGCAGTCGATTACCACATGGTGTTCTTAAGTTTGTAAAAACATCATGTTTACTTTAAGCTTATGGGATCAGTCCATGTAAAACCGGTAGACCCTGTAACATTCACATGATATGCGCAAAGAAACAAGAAATTGACTATTTGAAAAATGAAAATTTCACCCACAATAATTACATCAGTTATGCACAACCAAATGTTCTTCCACTTAGAACACTGTTAAATAATGATTTAGACTTCTTTACACTTCTTTCTAAATATTTTATCAAAAATATGAGCTGCAACTGAATTTTTGTCTGTGGTAATCGACAGTATGTCATAGTCTTAACTTGTATTGACCCACTTCAAGGTATGCATCTTGAGCCTGATATATATAAAAAGTTTCTTCTTCCATAGGCAAGTATTACCCACTTACGACAGCCTAGATGAGCCCTCTGTGAAGAGAATGAGCACAATATTCACTTCCTCCCTCAATGTGGTCACCACCTTCTACATCACAGTAAGTGTGTGAGACAGTTCATCAGCTGATAACTGATAAACAGTAACCATTTACTTTTTGTGTTTTAACTTTTCTTCTGTTTTAACCCTTTCTGGAGTGACTAACTAAATAGCTAATTAATTTATGGGTGTCACTTAAAAGCTTAAAATGCATATAAAATCTGACCGTTTTCATTTTTTATTTTTGCTTTTTAATTTTCTGACAAATGAGAAGTGCTCTATTTCATATTTATTATAATCTTATTTCATAAATAATATTAGGAAACATTAAAAACATACAGATCGGATAGCCGTAAGTTGTTCAGTCGTGGGAAGGGTCTCAACTAGTAACTCAACTTTTATTTAGCAAGGATGCATTAAAGTTATTAAAAGCGACAGTAAAGACATTTGTAATGTTACAAAAAAGTTCTGTTCATCAAAGATGAACCTTATTCATCAAATCCTGAAAAAAAAAAAAATGCTCTGTAGCTGCTCTGTCCTTATTGGCTCCTGAGAGCATGTGTCCTCAGACACTGAAAAGAAATGAGGATTCAAGAATAGTGGAGTTGCCGTTGGATCACGTTCTTGCTCTTAGATCCATATCCATCCCCTACAGGTGATTGCCCCTCCCCTTTTTGTGGGTTTTGGGTTCACACTGATACCCTGGAATGTCCTCCCAATTCCCATTCGGGGCTTAGAAGAACAGAAAGAACTCAGACGATGAGGTCAGACCGACTGGCACGTTCCTTTATAACCCATATACACTGACGCGCTCCATCAACATCAAATGTCGTGTCTCTTTTATTCCTTCATAAATATTTTCAGGGCCACTTTGTGTGGAATGTGTTTTAAGACATCGTCAGAATGTTTCTGGTCCCTATTCTCTTCTCTGAAAGCTGAAGTATAAATGTTACCTTGAGAGATAATATTGCTCGTGATTTTTTTTACAGTGTTCTTTGTATTCTACTTTTATATTTCATCATCTTTTTGCTTTTTCTCTTTGAACAAAAGCCGAATTGATTCAGGGGAGGGTTTGTAGAATAGAATAGAGAGGGAGTTTTGTGCCAGGCTCAAGGACTTCTCCCTGGTGTTGCTACTGAAGGGAACCTTTTCCTCTGCGGATAGATCAAGGCCAGCAAGGTCGGGAAAGGAGGGAAAGCACTGCTTTGTTTCTCTGTATAGAGGGCCTTCAGGGGGCCGATAGGCTTTAAAGACCTTTGAAAATCAGCTTGCTATTTTTCATCACATAAAAACAATATCATTGCACAGTCAGGAGGGGTTGTGAGGTCATCAAAGAGACAAGGAAAGAGACATGGATCTCTGTTGGGCTGCTTCTGTATAATGCTATAAGAAGTATTAGTCCTGATCATTTCAAGCAGGATCAAGTGACCCTGTATGAAATTATATGTTTGCTCAGATGAAGCACATACTGAAGTGGAAAGTCAATGTAACAGAATTCTTCTCCATGTTTGTCCTACAAAACATTACTTCAGTATTGAGTATCCATCTTTTTAAATTGAAAAACTGCAGTGAAACTAGGGCTGTGCCGAAATTTTCATATATAATATATCGTAAATGAATTAATCGCACAAGATGCACAAAAGTGCATTGGAAAATTATTTTTAGATGATTTTTAATGTAATGTAATATGATTTTCTCAGCCTCTCCAATCAATTCTTGATGGAAAAAACACTAAACACCTGCACTAAATTAATTCTTGCCTATTTTTTAGTTTTAATTGAAAATGGATCACATTACTGAATGCTGTTTAATATTTTTTGTCTTGACCATTATGCAGATTTCTCTTTCAAAAGACTCGAATGATTAACTGTACTATGTACTGTGTTCCTCCAGGTGGGGTTCTTTGGTTATGTGAGCTTCACAGATAACATTGCTGGGAACGTACTGATGAACTTTCCATCTAACCTGGTAACGGAGATGATCCGTGTGGGCTTTATGATGTCTGTGGCTGTGGGCTTCCCCATGATGATCCTGCCCTGCAGACAGGCCATCAACACCATGCTATTCGAGCAGCAGGTAAGGGGGTTTTCAAACTTTTCAATGCCGTGGACCCCCTGAATATGATGTTTCCTTTGTGACCGACCACCTTCCTAAAACATAAAGACAGCAATTTATGTTCATGTATAAAAATCCATTTATACTGTAATATATAATGTGTGATATAATGTAATATTATAAATACATGTAAAATATTATATGGAAAATATGTATTTTCTATTTTGTCAAATTTGGTGAATTTTAACTATTTATTTATTTATTTGTATTTAATTTATTTATAAATCATTTTTACACAGTTTTTTTTCACTGTACTTGTACTAAACCCCCTTGTGGCTTTTATTTTTTATTTTTTTTATTTTTATTCATATTTTTAATTGACTAAAAATATTAAAAAATAAAAGTGATGTGTATTGTGACTGGTTGGACATATCAACAACGACATCCCATTTTGTCCACACCAAATTAACCCACAATATGTATCCCCTTTTTTTAAAATGCCCAAGTTCTTGGCCCACATTTAAAATCTTTTACCTTGCACCGTCTGGACAAACTCAGGTGTCTCCTCCTTACTGGTGCACATAAACTGCACCAGCTGCAGAAGTATTTTGCTAAATTTAATGGACTCAATAAAGACTTCATTGAGTCTAACAGATTTACACAGGGCTGATGTCAGACCCCAAGTCTGGTCTCAGTCAGCATGCAGTTGCCTGCTCTGTCCCTCGGTATGGATCCCTTGAGATCCCCTGAGTCTCCTTCCACTACTCAGACACCAGTGATCCAGCCTCCACGGACAGCAGACTGCTGGGGCGCTGAGAGATTCAAGAGGAAATAAAAGGGGCTGGATTGATGAGAACAGGTCCAGATCTCCTCCATAAAGCAGCCAAGACTTCAGCTCGCTGTCTCACCGCTACTGCCACGCTGAATCAGCTCAAATCACGGTTGGATTCGCGGTCAGGCGAAGGGTTTTATGCTGTCGTTAAATCTGGCATTTTGACAACAGAGCGGAGAGGGGTTTATGAAACTTGCATGCCAAACCCAATATCCTTACATGCATTTCACTTGTTCAACCATAACAGAGGCTTCGAGAACTAAATGCATGTCTGGAATCTAGTAACAGGTTTGAAGGTGCTCTGTTTGTCTCTGTTTTTCAGCAAAAGGATGGCACCTTCGCTGCAGGAGGGTATATGCCACCCCTTCGTTTCAAGAGCATCACTCTTTGCATTGTTTTTGGCACCATGTTGGGCGGCATCCTCATTCCTAATGGTAAGTCGGTTTGTGTGTGCTCACGTTTCGCAAGTTTCACTCTCCCTAATACCGTCATGACATCACACCCCACTTCATCTTCCCTTTTAAAATATCTCTCCGTCAATCACTCCTTATCCTTCCTCTCGGTACCGTCCATTCATTATCAGCAGAACAGGATGATAAAGATGTGTGTTTTAGGCGATGGTGGGGTGGGCCATGTTTTATTCATTCTTCATGGAGATTGGCTGTCGCTGGCGCGGGCTCCATTTGGCTCACTGGGCCCAATTAGACTAATAGAGAGGGGAAGGTGAGACTCTCAGAGACGATTGAATGGGGGAAAGGCATAGCTCTGTCCTCCATGACGGCTCCGCTGGCCACTGGCGTGTCCTCGCGGCCACAAATCCAACCATAGGGAAGCAGACTTTGCAGGGCATAAATTTGAGTAAAACAATATGGCTGCTCTCAGGATGAAAAACACCCCCTGGGCCCACTGCCCAGCCTTGCAACACAAGGGCAGCATGGAGGAAAGATGGTAGGAGGCAGATAGAGGGATGAGGGGGGGAGTGTGTGATGGAGCGGTCTGGGGAGAAAGACTGATGGAGGATGGATGTGGTGATTCAGGAGATGAGATGGTGTAGATTGCCTGTGCCATTTTTTTTCTGCTTTAAACTGCCTTCTCATGTTGGGTCTGAATATAGTGCAGGTTGAAATGGATTTGTACACTTATAGATCAGCTTACTGTTGTATTTTGGTTTATATATTAAAGCAATTAGCCATCTAAGGCTGTGCATTATAGTGATTTTTACAAATGCACTTTATCACTATAGTGAACTGTTAAAGGGTTGTGTTATCACTTACAGTGTGTTTCAAGGTCAGTAAGTTTAAATATCATAAAAAAATCTGATAATATTACCTTTTTATATTAAGTTAGTTCTTTAGAAATATAATATATGTTTTATATTTAAACTACCATTCAAAAGTTTGGATCAGTATGATTTTTTTTATCAAATTAATACTTGAAGGATGCATATAAAAGATTTATATTTTGAATAAATGCTGTTCTTTTAAACTTTCTATTCATCAAAGGATCCTGAAAGACAATGTATAACAGTTTCCACAAACATATTAAGCAGCACAACTGTTTTCAACATTGATAATAAGAAATGTTTCTTGAGCACCAAATCAGCATGTTAGAATAATTTCTGAAGGATCATGTGACACTGAAGACTAAAGTAATGATGCTAAAAATTCAGCTTTGCCATCACAAGAATAAATTAATTTGAAAGTATATAAAAAAAAAAAATCTTAATTGTAATAATATTTCACATTATTTCTATTTTTACTGTATTTTTTGATCAAATAAATGCAACCTTGGCGAGCATAAGAGACTTCTTTCAAAAACATAATCTTACTGACCTCAAACTTTCGAATGGTAGTGCATATATTGTACTTTTTACCTTAAAGTATTCTTGAAAATTTGTTTGAATAAAATTATTAACATTTACACAAAATCAGTACTTCCAAGTAATATAGTTCATTATCCTTAACTTTGTTTTGGTTTTGTAAAGTAGCAACTTAATACATTAATATAGAATTCAGCTGATGTGTGCATAGGCTATTTTGCAGCTTCAGATATGACTTATCATATTTTAGAGCCTAAACTATTGGTTATATAGTATGATTTTTATATTTTTAGATTCTTAATTAGTAGTGCACTAACATTTTTGTTACATTACATTTGTTACAGATTAGTTCTATAAAATGAATGTATGTATGTGTCTGTGTGCCATAGTGGAGACCATCCTGGGTCTGACTGGAGCCACCATGGGCAGTCTGATCTGCTTCATCTGCCCAGCTCTCATCTATAAGAAGATCATGAAGAATGCCTGGACTGCACAGGTATGGCACACCTGACATCTGACGGTCAATTTTTTACTCATATGACGTGATATAAAATATATATAAAATAAAATAGAGAAGCGTTATTTTAAATTCTTAATACTTCACAATATTACTGTTTTTACTATATTTTTAATCAAATAAATGCTGCCTTGGTGAGCATACTAGGACATCTTTCGAAAACATTAAAAAATCTTACAGACATGAAATTTTTGTCTGTGTGATATCTGATGTGAAATGAAATAAGAATGCACTTGGATTGTGTGCGAGGAAGAAAGGGCAGCTGCTCTTCTCTCTTTGTAATGGAGTTTGTCATTAATTTTGATATCCTGCAAGTGCATTGACAAGCTGTGTGGAGTCATTCCCACAGTGTGTGTGCTGGCACTGTCTGGCTCTGTGCCTCGAGCTGTGCCCCCTCCGTCTCCTGCCCAAATTACAGATGCCTTTGCTCTTTCACAATAGAGTGAAAACAACTGAGGTCTCATCTTAGACGATGTGTAACCACAATGCTGATGTCTCCCTCACCTCTTTTGCATTGTGTGGTTTGCGAGCAGCCAACATACTGATGTTCATTGTTCTTTAGTGCCAGCTCTGCCACACTTCCATGCCCATGAGTCTTTGCCACCAGGGTCACTTCTCAAACACTGGAGTCCACCCAAATGGGTGGCGTTTCTGATATTGGGGTGAGGATCATTCCAAAAGAGCTTCTTGTCATAATGAGCACAGCAGATGTTTGTGTTGGCATGAGTGTATAATGCCACTCTTCCATGTCTCATGCCAAACAGCCTGACATGTCCAGGTCCACGGATGCACAAAGAATACCCACAGATCAGGGGCAGTGAAACTGGGAAGGGCCTGCTTTAATAGATTTCATCAGCGTTTGGGGCACCATTAATGACTGTAGGACATTATTGTAGATCGGATGCCAACGATACCCTTGCCAGCTTTGTGTATTGGGCAGAGCAGTGCAGCACTGGGACAGTTTAGAGAGGACACACCTCACGCCATGAGCAGGAAGTGCAGCAGAAGTGGAGTATCTTTGAGCAAATGAGGGGGGGAAACAAATACATCCTTCCCATTTTCAGTGAGGGCAAGCACTTGGACAAACTTTGGATTTTATCATCTCCAGGGGAAGAAGGAGCTTGACAAGATGTATGCAAACTGCAAGCTGTGTGAAGCGAAAGTGAAGTATGTTAGGTGCACTACAAGCATGAGGACTCACATTGAACGCTATAATACAGAGAACAAAAACCCCCATTCGCAAACATTCTGGTCAGCCAACCAATTTTCTAAACTTTTGGCCAACACTGAATGGGAGAGGAAAATAACTCCATCCATACTTTGTTTCTAAATCTAGCAAATTTGAATTTGCTGAAAACATATTCAAAAACCATTTATTACCATTTTATTAATTTCATTTCATTTACCAGTTTTATCTTTAGAAGTTATTTTTGTAAGTGGTGTAACCATTAAGTAAAAATTATAATTTCCTAAAAACTTTGAATCCCTGTGAGTGTACATACCTTAATTATATTCAAGTTAGTTTTCAAAGTAAAAAGTATTTTTTTGAATATCATGGGATTTTTTTTTTAGGTAATTTAATTTGTCAACATGGACATATCAACATAAAAAGTTCAAATGATCTGTTTATATTTAATATTTAACAGATATTTCTATATTAAACTTGCAAAAACTGTGATATAATTTCCAGCTTTGTTTTTTTTTTTCTCCATATAGCAACATGTGCATTTTGTTCTTCATTATGATCTAAGGGGTAACACCATTTCCCACAAAAATATAAAAATTCATCTTTTCATCAAAGGCCTGGTGTATTTAAAGGGTTAATTCACCCAAAAATGAAATCTCTGTCATTAATTACTCACCCTCATGTTGTTTCACACCCATAAGACCTTTGTTCATCTTTGGAACACAAATTAAGATATTTTTGATTAAATACACACATTTTGATTAAACCACACATACCGTAAGCAGCAACGTCATTGCGCCTTTCAAGGCCCAGAAAGGTAACAAAGACATCGTTAAAATAGTCCGTGTGACTACAGTGGTTCAACCTTAATTTTATGAAGCGATGAGAATACATTTTGTGCGCAAAAACAAAACAAAAAGACTTCAGATACCTCTCGGATTTCATCAAAAATATCTTAATGTGTGTTTTTTTTTCGGGTTTGGAATGACACGAGGGTGAGTAATTAATGACAGAATTTTCATTTTTGGGTGAACTAACCCTTTAAGTCGTTGTCTGTATAAATTGTATTTTTTTATTATATTTTTGAGTGCATTTAAAAGAGCCTGACAATAAAAAAGAAGACAAATCTGCATCTCTCTTTTGATCTTTTACTGTATTTCAGATGACCATATACACTAACTCTCTTTTCTCTCTTCATTCCTCTTTTTCTGTTTTAGCTGGTTCTGTGGGTCGGTCTCGGTATCCTGCTCATCAGTACCTTCACCACTCTGTCCATTTCTTCCAACGAGCCGCAGAAATTAAACCCTCCTCTGGATGTCCCCGCAAAAACTGAGGACAAGCTTCCCATCCTCATCCCCCCTGAGATGCCCAAAGACCCAGGTACATCTATGCCTAATATTTATGGAGAGAGAGAGTTATCATCAGTTGGATAAATGACACAAAATAGAAAACTAATTTCTGAAAGGATGAGTTATAATGAGAAAGAATTGTGAAGGAGCACAAATGATTAGCTCCAGTAGCAGGCCTCTGTTTGAATCAGTGACCTGAATGACGCCCTTCAAACCTGAGCGCTCGGTGTCCCAGAGCAGCAGTGAAACGGCCGGTGGCGTTTTCCCGTTATGGCTCCGGTCAGGGAAGGAAGATGGGAGGGCGTCCAAATTTGGGAGAGGGCAGAAACGACAGTGTTCCCTCCAACACAGGCCGATACAGGACAGAGGCTTATAAAAAGGAGCGTCCCAACAACTTCATCCACCATTACCTCTCCCTTTCTGTTCTGCCACTCCTCCTTCCTCTCCCTCTCACTCCCTCCTGCTGACTGACACTGGCATTTATCATTGAGCGGACACCCACTTCCACACCTGTTTCCTGTTTACAGCGTGCTGGTAAGGGCAGCTGTATGAAAACGCAGGGCTCAGTGAGCGAGCGAGTGGAACATGGGGCCCGCGGGCATGTAGAGGTGTGCGTTTGCAGCTGTATGAGTACACACAGGCACGCTTTGCTTTTCAGGATTGTAGGGATGTACACCCCACCCCCTATACTATACGCTCGCTCTTTCTTTTCAACTCCCTTTTTCTTGTCTCGCTCCCATAGATAATGTTTATCAAGACTGCTATCCTTTCTCATTTGAAATGTGTAACTCCTTTCTGCGTATGCATAAATGCTGTCGTGCAATAGATTATCTGTTACGGTAGTACACTACAGGCTCAGGTTAAAGAAAGGTGTAGACATTGTAAATATTCAAAGGCTGTTTTGCACAGGACAAGTGGCAAGGTTATATGGAAAGCACTGAGCATCCATCTCGTACCCTTATTAGAAATCTCCTCTACGGTTCGGCTCATGTCCTGTTGGTCTTTCATGCTCTGCTGCCCTCTACTGGTATTTATGTGGCACTCTCAGTGGGATTTTTAGGACTGGGCTGCAGCAGAAAAGCAGGCACAGATTTTAGTTTAGGCTTCTTGCTATGGCTTGGAGTAAAAAGAATATTGCATATGACAGTGGTACTCAGCCTCTGCCAGTTCATGAGACAAGCCTTCTTAAAGGGATAGTTCAAAATTAAAATTTTGTCATCATTTACTCACCCTCATGTTGTTCCAAACCTGTATGAACACAAAAGAACATATTTTAAAGAATGTTGGTACTCAAACAGTGGATGGTAGCCATTGACTTCCATAGTATTTTTTTTTTTTTTTTTTTTTTACTACTATAGAAGTCAATGGCTACCATCCACTGTTTGAGTACCAACATTCTTTAAAATATCTTATCTGAAACAACTTTACTTTTTGACTGACGTCACCAAACCCTCTAATTTGTCAATTCTAACCACCTGTCATATACACTACCATTAAATAAGATAGTGTCGGTTAGACTTTGTAAATTTTATTTTAAAGTCTCTTATGCTCACCAAGGCAGCACTTATGTGGTGAAAAATTCAGTAAAAACAGCAATATTATTTTGTTTATTTAATCAGGGACAATACACATTATTAATACATGACAATTTAGCCAAATTAGCCTATTTTCATCCATAGTCCCTTGTAAAAAATTAAAACAATTTAAAATACTTTTCTATTTTAATATATTTTAAAATGTCATTTATTCCTGTGATGGCCATTACTCCGGTCTTCAGTTTCACATGGTCACGTGGTCAGAAATCATCATTCTAATATGCTGATTTAGTGCTCAAGAAACATTTATTATTATTAATGTTGAAAACAGTTGTGCTGCTACAAGATACAAGAAAATACAAGATAGTTTTGATTTGTTGACTTTTCTATTATTTTGAATGTGGTGAAATAGTGTCCAAGTCCAAACTTTCAACTGGTAGTGTAGAGACCCTGCCCAACTAGCTGCGGTGGTCTGTTCTGGAATGGAACGCCCACTTTTTAACAATCCAGTCAAATCCCACTGGATAAAATCAAGTTCCGCCTTCAATTTTTGGGATTTTTGCCATAATGAAGAGCAGTGTTAAAGGTTTAGTTCACCCAAAAATGAAAATTCTGTCATTTATTACTCACCCTCATGTCATTCCACACCTGTAAGACCTTCGTTCATCTTCGGAACACAAATTAAGATATTTTCATTGCCAGCAAGACAATTAACACTTTCAAATCCCAGAAACCTACTAAAGACGTATTTAAAACAGTTCATGTAACTAACTTATGAAGCGACGAGAATACTTTTTGTGCACCAAAAACACAAATAACGACTTTATTTAACAATATCTAGTGATGGGCAATTTCAAAACACTGCTTCATGAAGCTTTGAAGCTTTACGAATCTTGTGTTTCGAATCGGTGGTTCGGAGTGTGAATCAAACTGCCAAAGTCACGCCCCCCAGACGGGGAACAATTTAAATTTCGCTTATGATGTAGCGGAGCCTCATTTACTGAAATCATGTGACTTTGGCAGTTTGATACCTGTTTAATACAGGCTCCAAACCACTGATTCGAAACACAAGATTCATAAAGCTTCGAAGCTTCAATGTTTTGAAATCGCCCATCACTAGATATTGTTGAATAAAGTCGTTATTTTGTTTTTTGGCACACAAAAAGTATTCTCGTTGCTTCATAACATTAAGGTTGAACCACTGTAGTCACATGAACTGTTTTAAAAATGTCTTTAGTAGCTTTCTGGGCATCTGAAAGTGTTAATTGTCTTGCTGGCGATGCAGGCCTCACTGAGCCATCGGATTTTATCAAAAATACCTTAATTTGTGTTCTTAGAAGATGAACGAAGGTCTTACGGGTTTGGAATGACATGAGGGAGAGTAATTAATGACAGAATTTTCATTTTTGGGTGAACTAAAACTTTAACATAATTTTGCTTTATTTGGATTGGTTTGTCTGTACCTAAAGTAGGGTCTTTGTCAAAGAGTCACACTGCAAATTACATCTAATTAAAGAACCAAAAAACAAAACTTTGAGACCATCATTAAAGAGTCATGTAAAGCATGAGAGCCATAGGTTGATAACCATGGGTATGGGATAAATTTGACATGCCTTTTACCTTGCAGAGAAATTTGAAATATTTTTTTGATACATCTAGTTTGTCTGTCTGTTTCTAGTGCAAGAGAAGGGAGTGGATCCTGATCCAGGAAAAAAGCCAGATAGGCCCCCAATAGAAATTGAACAGCCAGCAGAGAAGGAAGCAGCAGAGCCCCCTCAAATTAAAGTACCTGTGGAAGTGGCTGAGGGAAAGAATAAGGAGGAGGAGGTTCAGCTGGATCGCCCTGAAGCAGGTAATGCATTCATTTAGCCATGTAATTTTGATGGCTTTGTGACATATGAGAACCTCTGAGCAGTTGCAGAGATCTGGCTTATCTTTTACAGGTGTAGCAATTCCAGAAGGGGAAGCCCACCGCCATGAGCCGCCCATCCCTCATGACAGAGTTCAGATAGATGAGATCAAAAACAAGGAGGAGCTAGAGGACGAAAAGAAACAACCTGTAGCTGTGGAGGAAGAAAATAAACTGCCTGCCAGAGAGGAGGAGGAGCTTCTTGCTGAGCAGGGGGCGGGGCAAGCACAAGAGGTAGGAGAGGAATCTGTAAAAGAGGAGTCAAAAGAAAAAGATACGGTGAAAAGAGCTGTAAATCAGGACCAGCTTGCAGCTAATGAAGTGTTGGACAAGGCAGAAAATCCAGAAGATCTAAAGAAAGTTGAGCCCTTGGTGGTACATAAAGAACCAGAAAACCTGCCTGAAGTAAAAGAAAAGCATGATGAGAATGAACCGGTCAAAGAGAAGATCCCAGAGGAGATGGAGAAAGCCCCTGAACCCCAGGATGAGAAACGTGAGTGAACACATTATTAGAGTGAACATGGCAACCTCCCAGATCTTCATAAAATGTAAACATCTAGTTTCTGTTTAGCGTACATGACTGATAAACTCTAAGTAGCTTGTAAACAGCGTCTGTGACCTTTTGTTTTTATTCATATTCTGGTTAATATGGCACATCATAAGGTCCAAGCATATGACCTTTTCCACTCTGTAATGTTTTGTTCATTCATTGACTGTGCTTCCTGCAGCGAAGGAGAAGCTTCTTGTGCAGGAGCACAAGGAAGAGAAGGTTCCAGATGGAAAGGATGGAGGAGCAGACAAGGATGGAGATGGGGACAAGATGGAAGGTAAGTGCTTTATCCATCACAGAACATTGTCCAGAATCTTTAGGAAGTGTGGTTTGAAATATAGGTTGTATATAGGCTGGTGGTTTGAAAAATAGTGTATCCTGTTGTGTTATTCAGTCAGATGTGTGAGCTCACAGTTCTACTCTTTGCCTGGTTTTGTTATCCTTCATAAATCTCCTTTGTTTCTTGGTGGGAAATGGAATTTTTTTTCTCTCTTTCTCCCTTCATCGTATGTTTATAGTTACATAATATTCATAATTCATATATATATATATATATATATATATATAAAAATAACAACACTGATTGTGAATAATTAAACGCAGCAACTTTACCCGTGACTTAATGTGTAATAATATTAAGGACACAATACAAGATCATTTTATTAAGCAAATTCATTTAATTCAGTCCATACACTAGAAGGTCATTGATATGTAAACCTATCTTGCCCTTTTTCTTTTCTAACTGTTTTATTTTCTCTGTTTTCTGTGGCCGACATCTGAAATGTCACATGCTCTATGCTCAGATATACCTCAAAGAAGCACCAAATCTTTCACGTGGCTTGTTTTTTTATTAAGGCACTTTGCACTCTTTCTGCTGTCTTTTTCTCTTTTGTTTCTCGATTTCTTATCTTCCTCCACCATTCTGTTGTGCCACGGACTCCTGCCACCTACAGTGATTAAAAAGATTGTTGCAGGTACGAGATGATGTGTCTTAAATCTGCTGTTCTTTTTCCACTCAGTCTGTCATCTTTGCTACTATTTTTAACTCTCACATTTCGACCCTTCAATCATAGCTGTTAATAACCAATAGTCTGTTACCTGTGTTTACATTGACCATTATTCATCTAGTTTACTGTCTATGTGTGTATATAGTACTATAGCTGTGGAAATAGAATCTCCTTTCAATTGGGATCCCTAGTCTGTCTCTTTTTTATGATGAATGTGCATAGAAACACTCTAGTAACTATTTAGCAACTGGCGAGCAGTGCACTAAAAATCACACAGAACAACAGCAATTGTCTAGCAACCACCTAACAATGCACTACTAACAGCATAGAAACACCCTAGAAACCACCTATAAAAACTTAACAATACTTTAGAGACTCAGAACACCTTGTTCTGAACATTGCTTAGCAAATAGTGGGAAAGTTATCAGGCCGGCTACAACATCACGGCGGCAGGTTTTGTATAGGCAGTCACCACTAACATTTCCTTTAGAAAAACTAAAAATCTAGATTTAATTTGATAAACAATCTGACTGACAAGTATTTTGGCCATAGATAATTGCACTAATTATATTCAATGGATTTTAAATCCGTTTTGAAAGGATTTTAATAATCACATTTTTATGTATTATTGCAAGGCATGTTGGATCATTGTTTCTTCTCTTTTTCCTTTCTGCTTGACTGATCCTCAGAGGGTCAGTTGGACCATGCTGTGCTGCTGCAGGTAATTAAGGAGCAGCAAGAACAGCAGAAAAGGCTTTTGGACCAACAGGAAAAACTTCTAGCGGTGATTGAGGAGCAACACAAGGAGATGCACCAAATTAAGGAGGGAGAAGAAGAACCAAAGGCAGTAGAACAGCAGAAAAGACATGTGGACCAAGAGGAAAAACATGAGGAGGTCCATCAAGTAAAGGAAGGAGAAGCTGAACCAAAGGCAGCAGCAGGTGAGTTGCTAAAAGTCAGATAATGTTACATACTGGTGGTACCAATACAGGCACCGCTCTTCTCAAATTTATTTGAGATCTTGACAACTTGTCGTAAAAAGGTGAAAGTTTTAAAAAACAAATTCTTGTGGCCCTGGTCATGTAGTGAAAAAATAAAAAAAGAATAATTCAATTAACCTGACCAGGAGTGTGTTTCCCGAAAGCATCATTAGCCAACTATGTTCGCAAGTTCCGCCGTTATCAGCATAGTTCAACAAGTCAGTGTTTCCCGAAACCATAGTTCCAACAAACATTCGCAAACAGCATCGCAAACTTGTCTGGTTGGAACGACAGCTCTCGACCTCTGGTTAGAAGCATAGTTTCTTGTTTGTATGACGTGGACTTAATAAATCCTCATCTTGAGAAAAATATGCAAGCTGACATTCAGTACAATCTATTTCTTTTATTTTGAATATATACAAATGTCATTTACGTCTTTTAGATTGTCAAGAGATTTAAAGCACCATTTTTTAAGAGTGCCCATGTGCGTACGTGCTCTAGAACGGAAGAATGAGCCTATGATTGAATCTGTAAATAAAGCAAAAAATGAGAATTAGTCCTCAGATGCCATGTCCGTAATTTAAATTTAGCAAAACATCTAGCATTAATTTGATCTCAAACTGATTCATTTAAAGAAGTTATTACTTCTAATGATGCATGACATGATTAACCAATGTGGTTCAACGACAAATTTCAGGAAACAGTCATGACTAGCTAGTCGATATCTTTAACGAGGCATCGTACTGTGGTAGTTAAAGGATTAGTTCACTTCAGAAGTAAAATTTCCTGATAATTTACTCACCCCCATGTCATCCAAGATGTTTATGTCTTTCTTTCTTCAGTTGAAAAGAAATTAAAGTTTTTGAGGAAAACATTCCAGGATTTTTCTCCATGTATAGAAGTACATAGGCAGAAGTATCGCGGTAGGGCGAAAAACTCCATCTCATGTTCTCCTCCAACTTCAAAATCGTCCAACATTTTACCTTTTTTTTTTTTTTTGTAAAGGCCATTTGACTTAATCTTTGACACTTGTTTGGTACTTCAACCTATGTCACGCGTGACCTTTCCAACATGATTACTTAATGCATGGTACATTACAGAGCTAGTGCAAGACGAGCATTTGTGGTTAAAAAGTATATAAATGTTACATTTTTTTATAAAATGAAAGATCATTTCACTAGGTAAGACCCTTATTCGTCAGCTGGGATTATGTAGAGCCCTTTGAAGCTGCATTGAAACTGCAATTTGGACCTTCAACCCATTGGTAGCCACTGAGATCCACTATATGGAGAAAACATTTTTAATACTGATGTGAACTAATTCTTTAAGTGGCGGGTTACACCATTGTATGGGAAACGCACCCCAGTATTTGTGCTCCCTTCTGAAGTGTTTTTGCATGCAGTGCAGTAATGAAACACATCATGTCTTTTGTAGGAGAGGGTGCAGGTGAGGTAGAGAATGCTGTGCAGAGGCAGCTGGAAGGGATGGAGGGGGCAATGAAGTCTAAAGTTGCTGCTGTCGCTCCGGACCAATTGCAACAGCCCCAGGGTGAGCCGGTTCATGTAGCTGCAGATGTTGCGGTGCCTGAGGAGCCAGCAGCAAAAGAGGCTCACGTTGCAGCCAGTCTTCCCCACAATGCCCTTGAATCAGTGGAAGATGGAGGTGCTGAAGTTCTCAAAAAGAAGCTGGAGCTGAAAAACCAAGCAGGGCATGGCGAAGCAATATCTGCAGAGGTTGACGCCCAAGGTGTTCCGCTGCACAAACAAGAACCAGAAATAAATCCCAACGCTCTAGCTGAGAAAGAGGAGAGATTGAGACAGAAATTGGTCCAACTGGAGGCAGAGAAGGAGCGCATAGAGAAAGAAAAGTTGGATAAGGAAAGGATTGAGAAGGAAGTGCAGGCCCGTGTTGAGAAGGAGAGGAAGGAGCGGGAAAGACGAGAGGAACTGGCACGCGAGCAAGAGCTGGAACGCGTGCGGCAGCAAAAGGAACAGCTAGAGAAGGAAAGGCTTGAAGCAGAGAGGTTGAAACGGGAACAAGAGAAGATAGATAAAGAGATCATGGAGCGTGCTGAGGAGGAGAAAAGATTGCTCGAGCACAAGGAGCGGCTAGACCAGCTGCAACAGGCCATTGATGCGCGGCGGCAAAAGGGAATTCTTGAGGATGACAGTTTAAAACAGGAACGAGAGAAGACGGATAAAGAGATCATGGAACGTGCTGAGAAGGAGAAAAGAATACTTGAGCAGAAGGAACGGCTAGACCAACTACAGCAGGTCATTGACGCGAAGAAGGATCGAGCAGAACTCAATCCAGTGCCTAAGCAAAAAGGAGGCAGGGACTTGAAGGAGAATATAGTCCCACTAGAAGAGGAGAAGAAAGAGGAAAAGAGGAGCAGAGAGGATGGAGGGGTGGACCTTAAGAGGAGGCGCAGATCTGTGGACCCTGAGGGTGGAGGAGGTGCTGACCTGGATCTTCTGCGGGACGTAGGTTTAGACTTAAACGCTGACCTAAAGGGGCAGCTGCTGGCAGGGTCTCTGGTTCACACACGCCAGCTTAAACAGACGTTTCAAAGGCAGGAGAATGAAGAGTTAGAGTAGGTTGCTCCTACCTTTGGAACCACACGGTACTCTTAAATGGACGTGCAGAAATGCACGCTTTAAAAACGTACGTAAGTGATCTGGCTGTGAGAAGAATCTCTTTCCTCATTTTAAAAGTAGACAGAACATTCCTTTTGGGTTCATGATGACAGTGGGCACTTTGATTTGATCCTTTAGTTGTCCACCGGGAGCACTGAATCCACAGTCCCTTATGAGCTTCCATTATTGTTTTGTGTGAGATTTTGCTGAATCTTGTGCAATAAACAGAATGTCTGGTGTAATAAACTGAGCGGGCATCGCATTAAAAATGGGCCTTGATGGGCACAGGGGGCTTTTCAGAATATTGTGTTTTGGACTATCGCATAGGAAAATGGCACAAGTGTACCCCCTTGTGGCTGCTATGGTAAATTATATGCTAAGGTGTAAAATGAAATGTAGTTATTGCATGAAGTTTTACCTTCTGTGAATGGAAATAGAAGCCAGAAACTTCTGTCGGCTTTACAATTAATATGAGGTGAGTTTTTAAAAAATAATTTATCTTTGTAGGACCTGATTTTTTTTTTTTTTTTTTCTCTGGGAACTATTGGACCATTTACTGTGCCTTAGTGTTTTCATTCTGTTTTTCTGTATAATGAACATGGAGTGTTAATGTTACCTTTGCCAACATGTTCAGTGGTCAGTCTGATTGGGAAAAATAAGGTTCTTATCTGAGACTATAGTCACTGACATCTTTGTTTTTCCAGTGTACTTTGTTAAGTTGTATTAAAGCCTTGGGAGTCCAGGCAGAGACTTTCCTTAATGGTTTTCAGAAAAATCCTGAAAATTGAGAATTGTCTTTCATATTCATCCAAAGTCCTTTATGAAAGCATCTTTTTTTTTCTTTTTTTTTTTCTTTTTTTCTAATTTCTTTCTTTTTTTTAATGCAATCAAATGTATGCCTTTTAAAGGAGTGTCTTTCAATGTGGGTCTGCAGTATCAGATTTTCCTTCCAAAGAGTTAACTTATGATAATTAATAGTTAGTATATTTAAAAGTTGACTTTATAGTTAACTAATAGTAAATCAAACCAGCTGTAAGTGAATGAAGTATGAGAATCGTTGATGATCCGACTGATGCAAAATGTCTGATCTGTAGCTAATATAATTGTGCATATTGTTTTTCTCTTCTAGTTTGTTTCAGTATGTTTAGCATGTCTGTGACTCTCTTTTATCACTTTATGAAAGTACTCAACTCTCATCTTTTGAGGTTGGTCTGAAATTGGACCATATAGATTCCTAAATTAAGTGCTGAACATAACATGACCATTTCCCACATTCAATTCTTTGTTTTCACTGTGCAGTGGATTTCTTTTCAGGGTTGCATTGATTTGTTGTTCTACATTCCATATATTTGCCTGTGAAGATGTGATTCTGGTCAGTGCCTCATGGGTTTATGGTCTGCAGCAATGTGTATGTGAAGTCTGTTACACCCACACTGTGTGTGGATTGCGCCTTTTTCCCCCCTAACTACATTTTTATATACCTTTCTGGTTAAACCAGTCATGGTAATTGACTATTCTTTTGATAAATTTCCTGGTCTCGCTTCTGGGGATCTTATATTTCAAAAGAACAAATATATATATATATATATATATATATAGAGAGAGAGAGAGAGAGAGATAGATGGTTTAAAGTCATAAGAGATTAATGGAATGCTGCCTTCTCAGTAACATTGCTTAACTTATCCATGTACAGGTGTTTAAAAGTTACCAGATGATGTGGAGACCTCTAAAAAAGCTTGTTACATGTTAGAAGTTGATAACTGTTTGGCCTAAACCATTTACTTTGTTCTTTTATTGGGTTAAATTAATAAAACGATTTATGTGTAACAGCATTTCTGTGCAAAATGTTCTTTGTGTTTATATTTCTCCTGTTTATCCTTTAAAAAAGTTTACAAATGACATGTCCATTATCTTTTCCCCTCAAGTTTAAGATTTTAGGTTAAATTTTATAGTGATGTATAAATGTTTACAAAAGTAATTTTTGAAAGCACAAATATCCTGTTTAGTCTATCAATTAATATGAGGTCATAAATATAGCATGTTTGATGACTATACAAGAATTAGAAATGTTTTAAAACATTGTTGCTGTCTCTGGTTGATGTCAAGTATTGGCATGATAAAGGACAAGTAGTATCTGCTACATTAATGCTGCCTTCACATGCTCTCAGAATTATCGTAAATACGAGTTTCCTTGGTAAAAATTGCACATAAACCTTCTCACATTTCGAATGGGATGAGCTTGTAATCACGATTTAAGAAGTGGGATTTATCAAATTTAGCACGATAGCACGTGAATGCAGCACTAAGTCCAAAGTATACTTGCTTCGGCGGTCCGCGTTCCGCAACGGTCCGTGTGACGTAATTTTCGTAATCAGGAGGGTCCGCGCAGACGGAGCGCGTACAACAGCGCATGTGCGCTAGATAGTGCGCATGCGCCGAACGCGTATTTCCGCGCTCACGGTTTAAACTTTGAAAAGCCCACGTGCTCAACTATTCGCGAGACTGAGCGGAACGCGGAAAATTAAGTATACCCGGGCCTTAATGCTCAATGTGCACGGAACTGATCGTCTGCATAACCCTTTTTAATGTTAAGACAAGTTCCCCAGCCTAAACCATTAGATTTTATAGCCAATTTGGACCAAACACAACCATTTCCACAATACCATTCTCTTTCAATTAACACCTTGTAGTGCACTGAAAATGTGCAAATGAAGCCCATATGAAGGAAGGCCACAAACATTGATTGTGACTAAGCTAAAGCAATAACCTGTAGCATGTGTTTTCTTATAGATATACAGGTCATTGCTTTGCTGGAAACATTTTTTTTTTATACCAGAGCCATTCTTCGTTTGTTGATCCCCAGTCATTAGTGGCTGGCTTTATGGCCCTTCTATCAATTAACATGTGGCTAATGAGGGTGCAGGTTGTGCAGGAAGGGTGTATTTAACAGTGGCACAGCTTTACATTCCATACGAGACGACTAAGAGCCCATAATCTTTTGTGGTGCCAGTGACATACACCCCACGGATACACATTAATCAGCTGGCCTTTCATGTTTCAGCCTGCTTTTGTTTGATTGGAAACAAAACCCTTAAAACCGCCATCCTAGATTTCAGGAGCGAGTCCAAATTTGGAGCCCAACTCGAGTACTAATCTGCAATCGGCGGTCAAGGGCATGATAATGACCACCCATCAAGTAACACCTCATATCTCATTTCTCATTCTGACACTCCCTCATCAATTACACACTCCAAACAACACAGAATGTCTGCTTATCATTAGTCCGTCTCTTTTATCCCAATTCTGATATATTGATATGGGAAAAGAGCAAAGTAATGATGCAGATGGTGATATAATTCAGTCCAAACCACCTCTGTATATTATATTGTAACGATATGTCTGAACAAATGAAGAGAATTATGATTCCATGTTTTTATAAAAAAATGTATTGTATTTTTGTGCACAATTATCCATTTGAAACACAATATTAATATCTATGAGAGAAATGACAAAAGCAACTATGAAAGAAGACAAAAGATATTGATCACCAGAAATGTTTTACTGGCTAATTAAAATGATCTCCAGCGCTGTCAAGATTAACATTTATTCATGATGTTGTTCACTTTACTCCCTTTTTCGCCTGCAAATATAAAACAATTAGTTAGGAAAGGCCAATAAAATATATATACACATAATAAACTATGCAGATAATATTTATAAACATTAATATACAATTTGTAATTTAAATTTGGCAGATGCTTTTATCCAAAGCGACTTGCATTGCATTCAAGATAAACATTTTATAGGTTCATGTATTCCCTAGGAATCAAACCCATGACCTTGGTGTTCGCGTCACGCTCTAATGTTTGAGCTACAGCAATTTAATTATATTTAAAGTATAAAATAATTTATATATCACTTATAATATAAGAAACATTGTTTTCTGATTAACCATGTCTCTAATGTAGATTTGTGTGATCAGGATACTTGTCTATTAGCAGCATAATCACAATAAAACACTCACAGCAGATTGAAAGCAGCTTTTCAGTGCTTCAAATTCTTTGACACACATGTTTTTGGTCAGCTCCTGTTTTCCAGTGGTTGTGGCAGCCACACATTTCCCATAAGCAGCTGCCTAATAATAATAGAAAAACAGATAGTTTTACAAAAGGATAAATGCATAATATTATCTATCTATCTATCTACACACAAACACATATGACAATACTGATTAAACTAATAAGGAATACCTCTCCTGAGCATTGAGCCATCAGCTCTGGGAAGAGTCTCATTCGCGCTCTGCTGCGAGTCCAAACATTTGAACCAGACATAGTTCAAAAACTAGAAAATATCTTACAGTAATCCTTTTATATAGCAGCAAAATAATAATTTGGTGGGCTGACGTTCATTTAAAATCATTGTGACCCATCATAGTTATTCACAAAAGTCAGACACTCAGAGATTTATGTAGTGTGTATTTTCAACACGGACAGCGCCATGTTGGTGACCTCTGAGATAACGTGTGTAAACCACCCATTGACGAGTAATTGGCCAATCAAAGCGTTAATCTGGACCCAGAAATATCTGCACTGCTTCCTGATTGGTTGATTTTTCTGTTGTAGCTTCCTTCGTATGGTGAATAGCCAATATTAACATGAGTTGATTTCAAAGACATTTTCATGGTGGTGAAAAAATACACTATACATTAACTTCCGTATCCAGTCACGTGTTCTTTAGGACCGCGTTCTATTGGCTACAACCACCTTGAATTCATTTCCGCGAATCGATTGCTCTGAACAGAGGACTCTCAAAGGAGTCATTCGTGAACAAATACATCTGAACCGGTTCACTGAAAAGATCCGATTCACAAATCTGTTTCAGTTCAGAGTGGGCGAGCTAAACAGAGCTCCGTGTGGATTGTGAAGAAGATATTCTCGGGCAGGCAGGACCTGCACAGTCACCCGCCCTGTGAGAAATGGTACATAGACAGGCGAAAAAACACAGATTGCTCCATCATGGCTACATTATTGGAACGGTTGGTTTTCCTACAAAAAGTACGTATCCGCGGCACCAGGGATGTAATGTCATTTCAGCTACGCCAAACCTAGTTTTCTACGTTGTTTACTGGATATCTGACGTTAGCAGTAGTTAAATAGACTGTTTATCTCAGCATATAATTGATATTACACTTAAAAATACACGACCATAATACCGTGGTATCTCCATGGTGTTTTGGACATTACGTACCGTGGTCCTACCATGTTTTTTTGACATGTACTGTAGTAGTAACGTGAGTGCTTTATAGTATAAATAGCATGTTACTTTCATAGTATATAGTAGCCAACCATGGTACTTCAAATGGTTATACCACAGTACTTCTGCTCACCTCTTTTTTTGTGTCTCAGGTGCCAACGCTTATGCGAGCAACATCAGATGACGAATCGCCTTGTCCCGGCTATCTTTTTGAGGAAATTGGCAGTATCCTTTTTGTGGCATTACAGAAGAGAGTAGAGTATAGGAGAATAATGAATGCTCTGACATCAGTGGACCTTGACAGTCATGATATCTAAGAAATTTCCCATGAGTCAGTGGGCTGCTGCCAGTGTCTTCTCGAGTACCTCTTGGAGAGACTACAGGTGGAGTCCTGCCATGTCAAACTTAAGGTGAGATAGGGTGGTATGGCTCAGTCTTATTTGGGTTGGTAACCGGAAGGTTGTAGGTTCAAACCCTGCAACGGGTAATTCATGAACTCCCTTCTTTGAGCTACATCTTGGCTTTAGTTGTGCTGTGGTTTTTATTGTGCTTTTAACCCTGTCCAAGGTCCTGAAGATTCTCCTGCATTTATGTGGCCATGGACCACCTCACTTCCTCACAGAGCTACGGCGGAATGCTACATTTATACAGGAAGTAATAGGTGAGCAGGTCTAAACAATTCAAGGTAAACACTGTCGCACTTTTTAAAGGAAGTCATATTGACCGATTCTTAGGAGTCGCACACAAAACCATAATGTTTCAATCAATAAAACCAGAGCATCAGAAACTTGTGAAATCTTATAATCAATATGCAATGATGTTTCCAACCTGTTTTACTTGGTGAAACGGGATATTCAGTGATATAAAAAATGTAGGGCAGGACTTGATTTTAGCCACTGGGAATTGATTGGATTGTTAAAAGTGGTCTCTGTATGACATGAAAAATGGAACAGATTGGTGATGTCAGCAAAATTTGGAAGTCGTTTATATTTTGATTAAAGTTTTCAAAAGTTTTTTTTTCTTTGGAATAACATGCACTGATAAATCAATCACGATATCAGCAGGAACATGCAGTTTGAAAGTCTGCGGTCAGTAAGATTTTTTTTAAAGAAATTTTTATACAGTAAAGACATTAAATTGAGAATCAGTATCAGTAAAGAAATCAAAGATTTCTGGAAAAAACAGATGTATCACGGTTTCCACAAAAATAACAAACAGCACAACTGTTTTCAACATTGATAATAATAATAAAAAAATGTTTCTTGAGCATCAAATTAGCATATTAAAATTATTTCTGAAGGATCATGTGACTCTGAAAACTGGAGTAATGATGCTGAAAATTAAGCTTTGCATCACAGGAATATATTAAAATAAAAACAGTTATTTTAAATTGAAATAATATTTCACAATATTTCTGTTTTTACTGTATTTTTCATATAATAAATACAGCCTTGGTGAGACTTCTTTCAAAAAACTATTTAAAAAATACACAGACCCCAAACCCCAAAGTAAATAAAATGAGTTATGTTTTGAGTTGATTTCAAGTCAATAAAAAGGGTGACAGCATTATGTGTTTCTTAGTCTACAGTGGCCCCCCGGACCCCATCCATGGAAGTGCTCTTTTTCAGAAAGTCAGAAGCTCAGCTCAGGTAAAACTTTCTCCCTGTTCTCTCTGTTCCCCACTCATCTCAGGAAGGTGCAATAAAATCAAGGGATATTACCATCTAGTCCTAAAATGTAACTGTGAAGACAAATCAATATCATTGACCCATTAAACTCCAGTTCAGTCATTCCTATGATCATTATTTTTTGTAGTCTTGTATGTTGACCTTCTGATTATTACTTTAATGTATGATTTACAGTTTATTATGGTATAAATAGAAAACAAAACATAGATGTATTTCTATTCATAAAGAATATGCAGTATATAATTAATACAGGAGGCAGTCACTCTTCTGTCTATTTGTTGTTTGTTTCTTGTTATAAATATCTGAATTGAGCCAGCATTTGTTTCTATACAGGAGTTGGCTAGCCTACTATTTAATGATACCATGTCCTCAGATTCTGGACTGTTTCCACACAAAACAGTGACACAATCTGTGGGTGAGTGCTATTTTGGTATTTTTACCAAATTATGCTATTTTAAAGGTTTCTAATTTGTCTCCTACAATAGGTTTACATGAATCCAAGGTCAAAAAAACTTATTTTCTCATAATATACATTTCAGCATCACCTCTTTTCTGACATTGTCCTAAACCAATGTCTGGTTCGATCAGTGATCCGATCTCTCTAAACCCCTCCTTTCCTGCTCTGATTGGTCAGATGGCCCAGTCTGTTTTGATTGGTCTACTGCTTACAGTGCATGTCGAAAACCAAACGTCCATTACCATATCTGAAATTCAGCTCCAGAGGCTTTCTTTAATGATACGAACAGTAACAATGGCGTCAGTTTCTCCGTATCAATTCGAGCGTGAGTCCTCATCCTTTGGAAGTGCCTTCAAAGTGGATTTGCTTTCGTAGCGCAGAAAACAACTACTTCTCGACATGTCGACAACATGAAACTAAACTCTTCCGGGCCTCAGCTACAACTACAGTGTTTGAGGGTCAAAGTAGATATTTTTCATGAAGACCATAGGCTGGCATTATGCAAATTTGTTACAAACCTAAGTAGGTTCATGCAGGAAGTTAGACTGGAATTTTTGACGGCTCGTTTCAGACAGTTCACAATCGGTTCTTTCTTTTGGGAGACAATAACTCCATTTATCATGCACTTTGATCTTTGAAAGTTTGCAGACCTTTTACATCCACAAACAGCTTTATAACACTACATGAAGGGCAATATCCAAAAAAGAATAAAAGGGATACTTTAAAACAAGTTAAAAATGTTAAATAGTTATAGTATGTGAATAACATATACCAAGATTTTTGTTTGCAGGAATGGGCTCAGAGTTGCACAGGTCTGGCATGCAGGGGTTTGGATACAGCCCAGGAAGGAAAGAGTCCAGTAAGACACAAGACATTTAATGTTATTCATCCAAGTCCTGAGCTCAACACTAATATTTACAACTGGGAAAACATTCTGGTGTGTGTCCTGTCTTATTTCATGCAATGTTTCCCTCTCTCGTTCAGGTGGAGGGACTCTATTGGACAAGATTCAGAAAGCTGCCGAGGTGGTTGCCAGCGCTGTCCTTCCTCCAACAGAGCATCCTGGCATCCGTCTACATGACAACCACTACCACGCTGTGGTGGCGCCCTCTGCTACTGTGGAGATGGCAGTACCAGCATGTGCCTACAACATCCCAGCCCACGGCCACAGAGGTGAGCCATGCACAAGATTTTAAAAGTAGTGCTTGTTAATAATTTCAAAGAAATGACCATTTCTCCTCTTCTTAGCATCTCACAGGTGCCCAGGGCAGGCTGGTGGAGGCTGGGAGGAAACGGACAGTGGGCACAGCTCCTCCCACAACTCATCCCAGGAGACTGCGGAAACCAGCCAGGCCTCACTGGGAAGAAGCAGTAAGTCGGGCGGCTCTGGCAGCCATTCCGGCGCGAGTCGGGAGAGTGGTGACCTATCAGAACGGTATGAGACAGACTGCTACAGGGCTTCTGTTCTTGATGGAGGTCAACACACATTGCTTTCTCAAGTGTTTGAGGTCATTAACGTCAGGTCATTGCATCACCAAGGGGGATTTTAATGCTGGCGTCTCATTTTTTTCCAGAACTAAAATAGCATACAGAGCCCATTGTCATTTGTCATATTTCACAACAAAATTACATGAAAGAAATATATAAATATATAAGAAATATATAAATATAAGAAATATATAACTAATATTATATTATATTTATATTTTATATTTTTTATTTTGTAAAAGGAGGAAATGTTTAGGACCACTGAATCATGATGGTTAAATTAAGCATAAATTCTCATTATCATAATGAATCAGTATGTTTGACTTCTTTTTTATTGTGACCATTTCTCATTGTTCTCAGTGTAAAGCAATTATTTTTATTACTGTTTAACAATAAACAATTTATACAATATTTTTTAAATTAAATCTGCATACATTAAAGGCAGTATAACAAATATTATTATATTTATATCTAAAAAATAGTAATGTTTTTGAAAGATGTCCCTTATGTTGACCGAAGCTTTATTTATAGATCAAAATTAATTTCTATTTGAATATATTTTAAAATGTAATTTATTCCTGTGATGGCAAAGCTGAATTTTCAGCATCATTACTCCAGTCTTCAGTGTCACATGATCCTTCAGAAATCATTCTAATATGATTATTTGCTGCTCAAGAAACATTTCTTATTATCAGTGTTGAAAACAGTTGTGCTGCTTAATATTTTTGTGGAAATCGTGATACTTTTTTTTTCAGGATTCTTTGATGTTTAGAAAGTTAAAAAAGAACAGCATTTATTTGAAATAGAAATTATTTGTAACATTATAAATGTCTTCACTGTCACTTTTGATCAATTTTGATCAATTACTGATTACTGATCAATCTTACTGGCGTCAAACCTTTGAGCAGTACTGAACTTTTTTCACATAATGGTAATAAGAATGAATAAATAAGCATCATGTTCACAAAGCAAAATATAGTATATTGATTTTTTCTTTTGATTTGATTCTTTTGAGGTTTTGTGAGATTCACATAGTTATTCTGAGATATTTATGTTCATTTGAATCAGTGTGGAGGCCATTCAGCTGGGGGACTGTGGTCAGGAGACGGCACTTATCAACCGACTGACCAATGGTTCCAAAGTCTTCCTATCCAGAGAAGAGAGCCAGTACTTCATCAAAGAGTAAAAAATTCCATATGAGACATGTTTTTGATTTTTGGCATCAGTGCAGATCAATACTGATCTGCAATACACCCTTGGATTGTAATGTCAGCGCATGCAGTTTTCTTTTCACAGTAATGTCATAGTTAAAATAAGTGATGTCTTGCTCCTGTTTTCTTTCAGATGCTCAACTCTCAACTGTGAGGTGGTTGTTGAACTTCTCTCTCGCAAACTTCAGGACCACACACAAATCGTCCAAATGGTAATGTGTCCTATTCGGCTACATTTAGGCTCAGTATATTTTTTTTAATAAACATCCTAAATTGCTGTTCTTGAAAAATTTGTGTTGATAACGCACAGCATAACCAGTTTCTATTTCCATTCTGCAGAGGGCGTTGTGTGCTCTGGCCTGCCTGATGTCTTCAGACTTCCTCTCTCTAGATCATATTTTCAATATCACACACAAACGCCTCGAACAACTTAGTGAAGGAACCACCGGCCCTGTCGCCAACAAGGCAACCAAGGTACCGTCAACAAAACCATGTGTAAATGAGTGGAAGCAGATTATTTAGTAATAAAAAGACTATTATTAAAAAGGACCTATTATGTTTTTTTTTTTACAATTTCAACTTTCTTTAGTGTGTAATGTTGCTGTTTGAACATGAATAAGGTCTGCAAAGTTACAAACGGTCCACTCTAAAGGGAGTTACTCCTTATTACTTAAGAGTGGATGCAGCCATTTGTAACCTGAATGTGTGAAGCTTCCATTGTCATTCGCTTCCAGTTATTTTAGCTGTCAGTCCGTTAAAATAGTCCGTTATGCTGCTTTATATTGCAAAATAGTATTTGTTATCATGGAATTTTATATTATTATCATAATCATAAACACACTGGTTTGTAGCGCAAATAATTTTACTGTTTACTGCACTTTGTAATTGTTCTAGTTATTTAACTATAGCAGCTAATGAACCAGAAGTCTCACACATTCAAAGAAAATAGCTTACTTCCGCTTTGCAAAATAAGGTGGATATCAGTAATCACTGTTTCTGAACTCCCTGAAACACGTTGATTGTTGTCTTGAGTTTTCTTCCTGGAACGAACACGTCACAATATTCCTCATTTAAATAATTCCACCCAAGGCATACGCAAAAAAAGGGGCGAGGCCTGGTTGAGTTGTGTTAGTAGAGTATTGTTGCCATGTCAAAGTGTTAGTGTTTACACCTGAGAAGATTAAACTTGCTGTTATGGAGCATAGGCTTGCTGCTATAGTCGGAGCCGCAATACCTGTTACATCACTTGCCCACCTCGACACCACCCCGGCACCGTCATTTTGATTCATAGTAATAAAAATAATTTAGTTCAGTTAGAGTACAGACACTACAATTAAAAACTGAAGGCATCTGCTCAATTCAGCGTGATCCGAACAAGAGTCGCAGAGAGTCAGATTTCAACTCACTTCACCCATTTCGCCTCACTTTTGACTGACAAGACGATGGCGGAAGATTTGGTTTCAAAGTGAAATGAAAAAGCGCCTATTTAGTCGAGTTTGTCATTGTACTGTTTTGTTGTTGTGTTTTTCATTAAGAATAATAATGAACCCACCATTCAAGCAATTGCCGCCCCCGAATAACCGCTAATTTGAAAGAGAAAGTAAAATGCGCACTGCGGCACGGGCATCCAAAGGTGCGTGTCAACTGGCATGGAGCAAAGCGAGCGTTTTCAGTTCATTCCTATGGAAGTTGAGCTTTCATGGGAATTAATTGAAAACGCTAGCTCTGCGCCAGTGGACATGGTGATACCGGTATTACTGGTGTTGTCACACATCGATTAACCGGTGGGAAAATTTCCTCACTGTCACATCCCTAATGGAGCACATTGTGCTTTTCAGAAGGAGGGGCTTCATAGAGACAGGAACTAAACAGAGCGTTACTGACAGACTGGGAAGAGAGGTGCTGCAACAATGAAAAATAATGTGTTTTTTGAACATTCATGCATGAAAACCTATTCTAGTAGATCCCAAAAACAAAATCTAGACTTTGTAAAAGGGCATAATATGTCCTCTTTAATAATAATTAATACTAATACAGCTAATATTTACTAATAAGGATAGTTGCCCTAGTACGATCCTCTTTGTAATTATGTGAGACTAACAGATTCTTTTTCTCTTTTTTTTTTTTTTTTTTTTTTTTCTAACTAGCTCCTAAGGCAGTTTGAGGCCTTGCTTGGTTGTGTCACAAATCCCAGGTGTGACCGTGCTGGGGGTCCAACCTCCTCCGTTTCTTCACTTTCAGACCAGTCCTCTGAATCAATGACCATCCCCTTTGTTCCAGGACAACTTGGAGAAATCGCAACCTCGGTTATCCCATCAGAGGAGACCCCATCTACACAAAACCCACAGAGTAACAGCGCTGTATCTGGGTCTCATATAAAAAGACAGCAAGAAGAGGGGGGAAACAGAAACATGGACACCTCCAAGATCGTAGAACCACCCAGACTGTCGCTCTTCAGTGGAATGGAGCTAGTTAACAGAAGCAAACCTGTATGTTTGGTTGAGCCTGTTCTTGTCGAGTCAGACGCCCAGACAAGTGTAGAAGCCACTACAGGCATAGACTGTGTGATTGAGAAAAGCTGTGAGAGAACTGCAGGCTCACCCACATCAAGTGAGCAAGTGTCTGCTTTCTCCTTCCTTAATCTCTGATGCCAACATTCATTTACGGTTGTGTGCTGACATGGGGGGAAATAACCCTTTCTTTCATGTTCACATGATTCAGCCTATGAGTGGTTTCTTCTTGAACAGAATCAGCTTCCGAGAGAAAGAAATTTTTGAATGGAATGGTTAACAACCTTGTGATATTAATAATAATAATAATGGTATGATTATAATTGCTGCAAGTGACTACATTTACATGCACATGCAGTAACATGATTGCCATGACCCGATTAAACCATTTCTGGTTTCCCGAAATCTGAATAGAGACCCTTGACTGATGCTTGTATTAATCATAATTCTGAGTCTCGTAACCACCTTATTAGGAAGATCAAATGTTCATTTATCAGTACCATTCGAAAGCTTGGGGTCAGTAAGATTTTTTTGCTTGCTTGTTTTTGAAAGAAAGAAAGAAATTAGGACTTTTATTCATTAGAATGCATTAAATTTATTATTTATAATGATACAAAAGATTCTGATGTTGTTCTTTTGAACTTTCTTATTATCAAAGAATCCTGAAAAAAATATTAAGCAGCACAACTGTTTTCAACATTGCTGTTGAAGAAACATCTTTCTTATTATGATCAAATCAGCAGATCATGCGACAATAAAGACTTTGATGCAAATTTGCTCTGCTTTGCGTCAAAGGAATAAATTAAATTTGAAAATATATTAAAATTAAAAACCATTATTTTAAATTGTAATAATATTTCACAATAGTTTTTTTTTCTGCATTTCTGATCAAATAAGTGCTGCCTCGGTGAGCATAAGAGACTTCTTTCAAAAACATGAAAAATATTACCAACCCCAAAACTTTGAAAGGTAGTGTATACATTTTGCATGTTAAAGTGCTCTTGATGAGTTTAAGTCAGAATAACTAAGAAAAAAACTCCAGTATTTCCTTCAGAGAAGAGCAGAAAAAGAACATGCATGTCTTATATGCTGACTACATGATTACAACTGGAAAATTCCAGTTGCTGTCACGGATTTTTGTGCATGTGAATGTGGTCACTGTCTTAACCAGTACTTATGGAGATAACATCTACCTGCAATTGCAACTGCAACATACTCTTTATGCACTGTCTAAATGCTGCTAGTGGTTCACATTAAAGGGATACTTCACCCAAACACAAAGGAAGACATTTTGAAGAATGTTGTAACCAAACTTCTATTGACTTCCATAGTATTTTATCCATATTATGGAAGCCAATGGTGCCCCAAAACCATTTGGTTACAATATATCTCCCTTTGTGTTCAGCAGAACAAAGAAATTTATGCAGGTTTGGAACAACTTGAGGAAATGATGACAGAATTTTCATTTTTGGGTGAACTATCCCTTTAAGTCGCATTAAGGCTGGGAATAGTCTTGATGATCAGTTTGGTACATCCCTTCAAATCATTCTGAATTCTTTGCGATACTATTGAGAAACAACTCAGGATGCTTTTCTGTTCTGGTGTTAAACACAAGTGTTGCTGAAATGGTTGCTACTATTTGCACTACATTCTTTCCTCTAACTGAAAGCACTTATGTCTTCCTGTATGCATTATAAAATAAGAACAAACATTACCACCCACATAGTCAAGTTTGATCAGAATACATCCTGCCAAACTATTGTGTGTAAATATATAAATATATAAACAATTGTCTTGTGTGAAAATGTTGCAGTAACTTATAAAACTAAAGCCACGAGTTATGAAAGGCAGCTTTGAATACAAATGTCCATTCGGAGCCTGAAACAGGAATTAAAAAAACTATACATATATTTAAAAAAAAAAAAAAAAAAATCTTTATTTCATTTACATCAGAGGAACATTTCATAAAATAACAATGATTTCAAATATTGTATATATGCTAGCTATATTATATACAGTCCTACATACAAAACCATGGTGACTGCAGGGACGATTTTCATCATCAAAAGCTAATCTTTCACACAAAACACAGTGCCTAGGTTGTACAGTATTGTGCACCGAGTAGTTGAAAGTATATCAGTATCTTGTACACAATTAGATCACTTGCTTGAAATGATGTAACTGTCCTCATACAATCTGTTTGGACTAAGCTGAAGTTTAGCTGAGGATGGGTATCTAAAAAGGACTGAACTATACTTGTGCATACTAAATTTAGGAGCACTACCATTCCTGTTTGTTTTACCATTCTGACATGAATTAAGCCATTATATATATATTGGTTAGACACCGGCATTAGTGTGTTGTATGGACATGGTGAAATATTTAAAATTTTGTGGTGACGTGACACTGCAGAGTGCTTAGTTAGGTGCAAGCTAATTTTAGGTCATTCCTGGTCTGCCCGTAGAAAACGAGTCCTCGTATTACATCGAGCGCAGTGAATGATCTAAACTAGCATATTACAAGCTCTGATTATTTTAAAATTCAAATGTGAATATCAGACATGGCTTTCAATTTGCAGTCACTGGATTTACACCCTAAATCACTTGTTAATTGGCTTACACCTTCTCTAAATTCATAGATAAAGAGTGCTTCATTATGTACATTAACAGACCTGAGTCCAGCATGCATTTTCAGAATAGTCTCTCTACAGTGTGATGTGCTAGTACGCGTTTTCTTTAAGGTAAAGAGACTATGCTATATAAAATTTCGAAGGATCTGGCACCAAGTTCCTCATTTGAAGTCTCAACCTTCATGGCACGCAGAGAGAAATCCTCTAAACCTGAGTTTTGGATATGTAAGCAATCATCAAGCCCCAAAAAATCCCTTCCTGAAAGAGTCTAAATTCCAGTGAGAATCAAACCGGCATCTTCTGTAAACAACAGCATTATTGATCATCCTGGAATGACTCCAAAGCAGGGCTGCAAATATCACATGGTTTCTAGACCTCAGCTCTTAAATAAGACATTATTTTATTTCTTTTCCTTATCTAGACCGACCAAAGAGTGTCAAAAGTGGCCAAATGCATATGTCTGAGTAAAACATGACCCAGAACCGCAGTAGCACCATGTGTGACTGTCTCGTAAAGGGGAAAAGCTTACAAGAACTTGATGTTATTTTTTCAAGATTTTCTTTTATATAGCACCTATGTGAAGTTCATGGTCAACACATCAAGTAGAGCCCCACATAATCACTATGAACATGAAAAAGTGCTATAAGAAAGAACATAAATGCATTTAGAGGGCCTATATTTGTGCCAGGCCTTAAAGCGACCCATAAAGTCCCTCGAAAAGGTCCCCTGTACATTGTTCCTTAATGCCAATGGGTGCTGGAAGAGTCACTGTCCATCACGTCGGACCTTGCTGCCCACGAGTTTGCAGGCTACTGAAGTGGGCCTCCCTCAAGATACGGTTGATGTGATCATATGAGATGTTGTGGCTCAAGGAAATGGCCGGCTCTTCTGCTGCGTTGGTGGGAGCAATGGGGCTGCAGGGAGCCTGGGTAACATGGAGTCCTCTTTGGTCAGTCTTCTGGATGCTGGAACTGGCTCCTGCCATGCGCTCCGGACTGCTAATCCCACTGCTGTCACTGCTGGAAGACTGTTGGGGAAAAAAAGATTTGAGAATAAGGGTTTCTGTGCTGTAGCACTTCTGATTAAAGTTTACTAGAAAGTTAATATACTACCGTTCAAAATAAGTATTTAATTGAAGAGGAAATCATTATGTATGACGTAGGCGTAGCATGCACTTAGGTGAGAATTGACGAATGTGGAAGCGCAAAGGATAGAGCAAAACAAAACGCCAGTTTGTCTAAAAAGAGAAGATTTAAAGAAAAATGTCGGGAGGATATAAGATAAGAGAAGGATTTCACCCTTACGCTGGAAATCAACTCTCTCGTGAACACGTGTACAGCTGTTGCCGGAAGCCAGTGATCGCAGTTTATAAAGTTTTAAGTAAAGACTCATAGTCTTGGAAATTAAGATGGTTATTATGCAATGTAAATTATATTTTGGCTAAAAATGTCTTACGATTGGGCTGTCAAGTAAAAAGAGATTAAAATTAGGTTAATTCATTACACTGGAAATGGAAGGTCAAGTCGAAATGCCTTCCATTTGATACAGCTTTGCAATCAGCCTTAAAGGTTTAGTTCACCCAAAAATGAAAATAATGTCATCACCCTCATGTCGTTCCACACCCGTAAGACCTTCGTTCATCTTCGGAACGCAAATTAAGATATTTTTGTTGAAATCCGATGGCTCAGTGAGGCCTCCATAGCCAGCAATGACATTTCCTCTCTCAAGATCCTTAAATGTACTAAAACATATTTAAATCAGTTCATGCGAGTACAGTGGTTCAATATTAATATTATAAAGCGACAAGAATATTTTTTGTGCACCAAAAAAAAACCAAATTAACTTATATAGTGATGGCCGATTTCAAAACACTGCTTCATGAAGCTTCGGCGTGTGTTGAATCAGCGGTTCGGAGCGCCAAAGTCACGTGATTTCAGCAGTTTGGCGGTTTGACACACGATCCAAATCATGATTCGACACAAAAGATTCATAACGCTCCGAAGCTTAATAAAGCAGTGTTTTGAAATCAGCCATCACTATATAAGTCGTTATTTTGTTGTTTTGGTGCACCAAAAATATTCTCGTCGCTTTATAATATTAATATTGAACCACTGTACTCACATGAACTGATTTAAATATGTTTTTAGTACATTAATGGATCTTGAGAGAGGAAATGTCATTGCTGGCTATGGAGGCCTCACTGAGCCATCGGATTTCAACAAAAATATCTTAATTTGTGTTCCGAAGATGAACGAAGGTCTTACGGGTGTGGAACGCCATGAGGGTGAGTAATAAATGACATTATTTTCATTTTTTGGTGAAATAACCCTTTAACTCTATACTTTTGTGGACCTTTACGAAATACATTCTATAATGAACGTCGTGCCCGTCTCAGTTGGCCGTTCTTGAATGAACGATTGGTCCTGGCAAGCTGTTGCGTCTTCTTACCTCAGAGTCCCAGACATCACGGCCAACCTCAGGGAGAAAGGAGTAACCTCCAGACCTCTTTGCCTGGGGCAAGACCTGGAGCTGCTCAGCATCACAGCTGCGTCTGCGTTTTCTGTGAACAGAGACCATCACCTTTGACTACTCTGTTCAGCATACATGGAATAATTCATAACAGCCAGAGCTGGTTCAGAATATTTTAGATGCAAATCTTTCCTAGTAGTAAGTGTACCACCGAGCATCACCATTTCTTAAAGGGTTAGTTCACCCAAAAATGAATTATTACATTCAAAACCGTGTTTTAAAGGGTTAGTTTACCCAAAAATGAAAATTCTGTCATTAATTTCTCAACCTCATGTCGCTCCAAACCCATAAGACCTTCGTTCATCTTCAGAACACAAATTAAGATATTTTTGATGAAATCCGTGAGCTATCTGGCCTCCGATAGACTGCAACACAATTACCACTTTCAATGCCCAGAAAGGTAGTAAAGACATCGTTAAAATAGTCCATGTGACTACAGTGGTTCAACCAAACAAAAATAATGACTTTATTTGTTCTTATGAGAATCCGGAAGCGCTGCACTGTTGAAATTGTTGAATAAAGTCGTTATTTCTGTTTGTTTTTTGCGCACAAAAAGTATTCTCGTCGCTTCATAACATTAAGGTTGAACCACTGTAGTCACATGGGCTATTTTAATGATGTCTTTACTACCTTTCTGGGCATTGAAAGTGGTAATTGGAGGCCAGATGGCTCTCGGATTTCATCAAAAATATCGTAATTTGTGTTCTGAAGATGAACGAAGGTCTTACAGGTGTGGAGCGACATGAGGGTGAGAAATTAAGGACAGAATTTTTTGGGTGAACTAACCCTTTAAAACAGGGGTTTGAATGTAATCATGTAATAATTAACTTAACAGAAATGAAATATGTTCCAAAAAATATCTAGATATATTTATAATATTAATTTTTCACAATATAAATTGGGCTTTTATACAAGAAACTAAATAGATGCCTTTAAAATTTTAGGTTGGAAGTCCCACACACAAGGATGATTATATTTGTCCGTGGATTGAAAAGAAAGAAGATTGAAAACCCCTAAGAAATGGAGCACTGCAGACTTGATTGCAACCATTAGTCATCAATATGTCCACTGCAGGATTATGACTCAGATTTAAGAATAAAAATGTCATCAATACAAAAGCCTGATGCTGCATAACAGCACAGACTCATTTAACCGATATAGTAGTAGCTAGTCAAGAGGATCAGCCTTCTAAAAGAACATCTAAAAATAACCACCAGACATGAAGTACTACACTAAATCGGCATGTGCACTGACAACAGCAGCCACATGGATGTTTACAGGACATGTGTTACATAAAAGCAACATGAAACATGCGTGCAAACACAATTATAAAGAAATGATGTTACCTGCTTTCTGTCAACATGTCGTATCTGTGCATTTGACAGCCAAATATGGGCACACAACACCTCTCAGTCTCAGAGACCACCGGCTTCTTTTCAGCAAAATGAAGGGATCTGCCAAGATTTCCCCTAATGATGAGCGAAATGACAAATATAATTCCTTGTGAGAAGCTGCAGACACGTTTACAATGCAGTGCAGGTGTGCAGAAAGCATTAATATCTATATTCATATTCAGAGCTAATATTGTCAGCTAATATGCATTCGTGAGATACACTGGGCTATTACATTCATACTAGAAAAATGATCTGCATAGGTGTGACGAAGAACGGAAGGGAACCACCTTATCTATATATAATTTTAATATAAACGTCTAGTATTAATTGATATTATTGAGACAAAATGGCTCATGTGCACAAGCCACACTGATACAAAACGATACTAATGTTGCCATGCAAAAATAGTGCGTTGAGAATGTCAAGCAGAGAGACAGATAGCACGATGCTATGTGTAGTTCACTTTACTTCCTCCTAGCGATGAACTGTTCCTACTACAGAAACAACGAAGTGATTTAAACGGAATAAACAGAGTTTGTGAAGCGACGAAAGGGGTGTGATGTACTCTACCTCTCTCTGTTCACAGATGGATATTGAGTTCAGTCATTTTCTGAAGTTACAACGTATCCATCTCGCCGGATCTCATTCTTTCTCTCTCTCTCTCTCACTCGCTCGCTCTTCCATCTGTTGCTGTCATAATGACGTAACTTGCGTGCCTTTGAGCGAGGGGTTACGTACGATTCGCACGTAACGTTTTATTTTTAATTGAATTATTATTTTGAGCTTTTTTTCTACATTAAATAATTGGGGATTTGGATTAGACAAATTATCCGTTGATCTGGAATGTTATCTCATTCAACATTTTATTCAGTCATGACGTCAATTTGTAGTCCAATCCGCAAAGCTAATTCGCCATTTACCCTTAAACGTCTGTATTAGCCAAAAATTTGATTCTTTGAAAATAGACCCTTTTCACATTACGTTTATTTTAAAATATTTTATTACTATTCTTTGGGAAAACAATTATTAAAAATGTACATTTATAAAGAAAATACCTTATTTTTATATGAAATCTTTAAAGAACTCTAAAATTACTTGTAATTGATTGTAAGACACTGGTGTAATACTTATATTAAGATAATATAATACGTTTTAGTTTATTTTAGAATTTAATGTAAATACATATTATTTATACAAATATTTATACATATATTTATACATATTATATATTAATATAACAAAATATAAATAGGAATGTGTTCTTCTTTGTCGCTAGATAGATAGATAGATAGATAGATAGATAGATAGATAGATAGATAGATAGATAGATAGATTTAGGACTACAAACTAAATACAAACTTTTTTTGCGAGAATTGGCCTATTTTCTTATGTGAATTACCTCGGAGAAATATCTGGAAAGACTAGATATTCTGTTAAAAATAATAATAAAAACATTTCTTCTGAATAAATAAATAAATAAATAAATATATAAAAACCTTCCGTCCAGAAAAGAATGCGTAATTTCTTTCGCAGGAACGACGTGACCAACTGTGTTATGCATACGTGCAGTTCTTACACACAGGCATTGATACAGACGGCTAACGGGGTCTTTCGTAACTCAAAATAATCTAGCATGTCCTCTAGCTTGTCCATTGCTTATCGCAGGGTCCGTTATTTTATTGCATTTGTCCCATGGTAACAAACGGAAAGTTTCATATATGCGCAAACGAGCTAGTTAAAGATGCCACTGACTTGGTTAAAAGTGGCAGCATGAGGAAGGTTCCTAACTCAGGAGTTTAATAATGACTTAAAGACACCAGAGAGAAGATCTTTCCCTCTTTCATTGAAAGATGATGGCAGTGAAATTATAAAATATGAGTGTAGGTGAGTGGCAAATCTAAATATTTGATAGATTATTTGTCCATTTTAGTATCCCATGCCTTGTTTGTAGTTTTTGTGGTGTTTTGTGGATATTAATAGCCCATCTTTTTTGTGTTTTGAGATGTGGTGTTCTACTGAAAGTTGACAAAATTAACTTGTAGCAATTATACAGATATTTAAAATATAAAGCTATGTAATAGATAGGTTAGGTTAAAGGAATTACATCAACACAACACAGAAAATCCAGTCCTGTAATATCTGGCAATTTTGTTTTAAAATTCTTTTCTTTCAGAAAAATGTCCATATTGTGGAAAGCCATTCAAGAGGCTGAAAACCCACCTACCACACTGCAAAATGGCACCAGTTGCACAACCCGTGAAAAGCATTCAAGCACCCAAAGAACTCAGTGCAACCACTTCCAGACAGAAGATCCATAGAAAAACAACAAATGATGTCATCTTTGATGAGAGACTAACCTCCAAAAGCAGGAGGAAAGAAGATACTCACAATGCCAACAGTCTTCTCACAAATACTGAGGTCAAAGTCTCATCATCTGAAACTCTGGACATGGAGAGACCTAAAAGCAAATGGCTTGCTAAAAGACAAAGGGAAGTCGAGAGATTACAGCTGTTAGTGCCAGTCTCAAAGAAACCAAGCAACCCTACCTCATTATCCAAGCATGAAGGAGATAAAAGCTTTTCTGAGATCTCCAAAGGACCAAATCAGGGAACATCTCAAAGTAATGGAAAAAGTACTAAAGGCAAAAAGAAGATGGCACCATTACCAGAGCAGTTGTCCATCATCACGAGTAAAATCAATACCCCTGGATTTGTGCCAGCCCCTCTGAAAAACTCTCGCCTCGCATCTGAGTGCAATGTACAACATGAAAATCCAAAACTCAAAACAAAAGTTCACTTCTTGGAGGAGCTTGAAAGACTTACAAACAGCCAGAACAAGAATTTCGATCTAGTATCAAGAGCAAAAGAGGATAAAGCTCATGCTTTCTTTACATCCAAGACTTCTGTGTGGGACCACATCAATTACAGTTTGTATTACAAGAGGTCTTATAATCCGTTTGTGCCTTATCCTATTATTGAAACATCCAAAGATTCTGCTCTGGAGACTATGCAACAATCAAACAAGCCTGAAACAGCAGTTACCAAGGTTGCCTTTCCCTCACTGACTTTATCTGAAACCATTCATCAACCTGCAGAAGACATCCTTAATTCAAGATTGCAAGATATAAGAAGTCTATCATGTAGTTCAGAGACAGTGACTGCTTACAACAGAATACAATTCTCCACAGTACCTTTAGGGAGCTATGCTAATGAAAATATTTGGAAGAAGGATCAATTTCCTGGGGCATCCTCCCAAAGTGAAGGTAATGCATGATTTATGTGATGTTTGGTTGTTTATATAATTATTTTTATGTGAAGAGAAATCCTTTTAAAAGGAGAAATCACTTTAAAGACCTGTTCACACCAAGGATGAAGTTAATAGCAGAGTCCACACACAACAATAATGATAATGATCACTAAGTTTTTTCCAGCTGATAACAACATTGACAGCCAATCAGAATCCATCCTGCTTTAAAGAGCACAAGCATTCAAAGCAGCAGACAACAGCTGTGTGCATGCTTATAATAAACAGAATGTTATTGTGTGTTGGTGTGGATTCTATGCTAATATAGTTATCTTTCTTGCTGTGGGGCTTAAAGGAACACTCCACTTTTTTTGAAAATAGGCTCATTTTCCAACTCCCCTAGAGTTAAACAGTTGAGTTTTACCGTTTTCAAATCCATTCAGCCGATCTCCGGGTCTGGCGGTACCACTTTTAGCATAGCTTAGCATAGTTCATTGAATCTGATTAGACCATTAGCATCTTGCTCAAAAATGACCAAAGAGTTTCATATTTTTCCTATTTAAAACTTGACTCTTCTGTAGTTACATCGTGTACTAAGACCAACGGAAAATGAAAAGCTGTGATTTTCTAGGCCGATATGGCTAGGAACTATACTCTCATTCCGGCGTAATAATCAAGGAACTTTGCTGCCATACCATGGGTGCAGCAGGCGCAATGATATTACGCAGCGCCTGTGACCCCCTGCTTGCACAGGGAGTGTGCCTTGCAACCATGGAGACATTTGTGAGAGACGCTGCACAATATCAATATCACCCATGGTACGGCAGCAAAGTTCCTTGATTATTACGCCGGAATGAGAGTATAGTTCCTAGCCATATCGGCCTAGAAAACTGCAACTTTTCATTTTCCGTCGGTCTTAGTACACGATGTAACTACAGAAGAGTCAAGTTTTAACTAGGAAAAATATCGAAACTCTTTGGTCGTTTTTGAGCGAGATGCTAACGGTCTAATCAGATTCAATGAACTATGCTAAGCTATGCTAAATGTGGTACCGCCAGACCCGGAGATCGGCTGAATGGATTTTCAAAAAAAGTGGAGTGTTCCTTTAATACTTGTATGTTTCTTTACAACTTTCACTTAATTAGATTACAGTTTAATTAAAGCTTGAACTGCCCTAAATGGAGTTAAAACAAAAAGTTGGCCTCTGTTGGGGCCCTCTATTTTCCATGATGCAAAAAATGCGGACAGGAGTCGTGGAATCAAGTAATAAAAATAGAATTTGCTGTATAATGCCGAATGTCACAGAATTTGGCATGAATAAATCAAAAGTAGGCATGTACACTTAATGAAATGCAATATGTGAAAGTTAAACCACAAAAGCCTCCTATTGAAATATGAAGTCTGCATGTTCTGCGTGTCTCTGTGTGAATGAGCGGCACGTGTGACACATCTGCATCTGCAGTCTCATTATATGATGACATTTCACATGAACTTCAGAGCTGCTCTGAGAGTTCACTTCATGAGCATTTTACCATTTCATTTAATAGTATATGCTTTCTAACATTTCATTATCATGAAAGGTTACATGTTAAGGTGCAGTCACATTAGAGAAATTTCACCAAACCAATAAGCTTTAAGGGTTAGGGCACACGGCAAATCCGTGTGACCAAATTGAAACCATTGTGAAATCTGTGGAAAATCTTTCACCCTCACACAAAATTCCCAATCTTGTAGATTCGTATTGAAATGACTACACTTCACCTGTGAAAATTCACCGGACACCATTATGTGTGACGTTTAGCATTTTTAGTAGAGCACACTAAATTCAACAGTTGTTCCAGAAGTACAAACTCATTCATTTTCTCCAATTTTTAATGATAACTTGAGAACCCTTTTAGACATCCTTGCTCTGAGCTACGAGGTTGTTAATCGATGGTATGTGCTTCTGTTGAAGTTGTGAACCTGCATTATTTCAATTTATTTTTAAAATTACCATATTTAACAGTGGAATTTGTTGTGAAAACTACATTACCCATGATGGTGTACAGAAAATTCCTCCAATCAGAGAGTCGAAACAAGCAAAGATCTTTTTAGCTCCGCCTACTCCCATGAAGCACTGTGAATATAATCGAGTTGGTCTCTCTACGCTCTCTAAATACTTTACAATACACTTAATACATTGTTGTTTCTATAGATACAATCAACATTTCAGCAAATGAGTAGTTTTATATTTCTACGTCGTTTTTAGTTTGATTATGCTGTTCGCAATGCTTCATGGGATTGTAGTTCTTTCCCTCACTAAAGTCGTTAAGGACACAGTCTTGTACCTTTATGTTTTTGTCTGATTTTCAAATACTTTTTTGCTTCAAATCAAACTAAAAGTTTGTAATGCTCTGATTCACCTTGTAGCTGGTTGGCTTGGTTCTTGGCTTATAATCCCTATGGGAGAAATTAATGGAAAAAAATTATTCCGGAACCAACGCCACTGAAAAAGTGGGCGGGCACTGTGGCACTCTATAGACACTTGCATACAGAAGTCATGTTCGGTATCCATAGCAAAAGTACGCTACCCAAGCACTTTCTGTTAATATCAGTATTGAACGGTACTACAAAACACAAGTACTGTACTGTCTTTATCTATCACTTTTAATACATATCTCGTATATCTATAAAAAAAAAAAGTGTTTTTTTAAGGATAGCTGACATTTTGCTAATTGTGCTATGGGCACCAAAGTTGAGCAACATAATCCTGAAAAGAACGTTAAATCCCAAAAATGTAGGTTTAGGTTTATATTTAGTTACCTTAGAAAGGTTATGCACATTCTTCAGTGCCCTGGAAAGGGATGTTGGACGTTGGTCCATGAAACTGTTTCTCATCTCATTCCTCCATTACATTTTCATTCATTCTTTCATGTGAATCTTTCATTTTATCTTCAAGTTCCACATCCTCGTTGTGCTTCCACACCAGTTTTCATGACATGTACGTTAAAAATAATGAATTTCTCATACCAATTCAAAAGAAACGAGAGTTTAAACTGTAAACATGCCTTTGTTCATGTAGCGCCTCTAGTGCAGCGGAAACTTGGAGATGTCAGATTGAATGAACTTGGTGTCTGGCTTGCTGCTCGAACTCCGGTGTCACCCGGAGAGATTGTGACCATGTTGAAGCAAGGTTTGTTCCTTATCCAACATAATATAACATAACATTTGGGTTAGTGGTTTTTCTAGTGTTTTCTGGTTATGTGATCAGGTTGGCAGTGGTATTACAGGAAGTATATTGATGTTCGTAGAGGAGGAATCGGTGGAATATCCATGCTGTTGACTGGATACTGTGTTCTGTGTTACATATGGAGCTACCCACATCTCAGTGAGTCTGAATCGATGTCTGTCAACATCTCATAATCATAGGCATGTGTGATTGAAATGTCTGTTTTATTCTGTTTTACAGAGAAAGAACGCTGGAGGAAGTACCATTAAGGATGTTTAGTAGTCTTCATAATTGTGTTCAGGGCCATGAGGGCACAATATGATTAATAATTAAAGATTATAATACCAGGAACTATTAGTTTACTACAACTGAGGTTTGCTGTGTTTTTGTTGAAAAGTTAGTTAGAAATGTCAAGACTGTGGTTGATAAAGTACTTATGAATTAATATTTTTGATAGGAACCTATCTGGAAGTGCAGATAATGGAATTATTTGTATTAAATATTTCTAAATTTTCATTTATTTGCAAAAAAAGAATGCTTTTAACCTAAACAATTTATTCTGTAACCAAAAAGAGGACTTACCTGAGATCTAATCAATTATACAATATTGTTCTGCACTCTTTTTTGTGAGACCTTTTGTTTGTATGATCATACTTTAATTTCCTAATTTTTATGTAATATTGTTAGATGTAAATATCCAAACTTTGTTAAAAATGAAGACATTACAAGAGATTGGCTGTATTCAAAATGAATTTAATATTTATCTCTGCTGTTGTAATGAACACTCACAAAAACATCAAATCATGAACTGACCACATACAGTATGACGTGTACACCTAACATAATAAAAATAACTTTTTTGTTTTACATTCTTTTTCTTTACAAAAAGTATAAATATTTTGTGTTTCATGTTTTTATTTTTTGTAATACAAACATTACAAATCAAGTTTTAGGTGATGCAGAAAATAAAACGATAAAAGCAACTTTTACCATGGGGTATTACGATAACTGAAGGCCACACTCGCACAACAAAAAGCAGTAAAAACAAATGATAGACTATTTAAACTTGTTTTCACTCGCTCTGTCCTAAGGCAAAGAAGCCCTTCGAAGTGAAGGTCTTTCATAATGCTCCCTTATACCGACCACTAGAGCTCAGATCAGAGAGAAGAATATTTCTTTTTTTTTTTTTCTGTCTGTCATTTTTGGTTGAATTGCTGGGAAAGACAGTGGCGTTTAGTGTTGATGCAAAAACAATGGGATGACATGTATAGATGAAAACAAGCAACCTTCCTTTCGGCTCTGGAATGGATGCTAATGGAAACGCAGACTTGTGAAAACGTCTGCACACTGCAGTTTCTCTGCTTTGGGGTGCGTTTCACCAAAAGCATCGCTAGCCATCTATGGTCGCAAGTTCCTTTGAACTCTGTTGACAGCAACAGAAGTTACAACCATAGTTGGCTTTGGGAAACGCTCCCCTGGTCAGTTTTTGAAATAGTCTTGGTCAAACTCCTATCATTGAAGCTGACAAAGCCCTGTAATGGCACAGTCAATACAGGTTCTAGTCTATAAAACGAAATTGAATGCTGACAGTTATTTCTTTAGAAAAGATTTCTCAAAATGGGTTGTTGAAATGTGGGCCTGTCCTCCAACCAAACTACATTAACTCAGTAAAGAGCCATTTCCTATATACCAATAATGAATGAAAAACCTGATGTGCTGTGACATAACTACTACTGCTTTCACCAATTTAAAACTGCGCAAATGAGAGAAGAGATCTGCAGAGGGGCTGTGAAAGTTGTGATCATGGCTATCTGTAAAGTACAAGGTCACGTCCACATGTGCAAATATAAGCTGCCACTAGAGGCAGAAACTGCAAACCGACTGCCAAGACTACAGCCTGACCAGCAGGGGACTCAACGCACAAGGGAAAATGTGGGTAAATCTCACAAAAATCCCAAAATCTAAGGAAAGAAATAAGAAATCATATTTTGCTCAGAAAAATTAAGCCTGTTGTAGCCTAATTTGTGATAATGTGACAATTCTATATCTCAATTGTACTTAAATTCACACAGATTTAAATATAAAAAATATATAACATATTTTACTAAAGAAAGAGAAGAATTTGGTATCGTTTTAAAATGTAATAAGAATTTAGAATTTAAAAATATTTGATTGTGATTAAAATGTGCTTAAATGATGAAAAAACGTTGCAATAAATATATATTACTAGTCCAAAAATAGGTTTCCTTTTCTTTTTGCAAAATATTATTTCTTTTTATTTCCATTGATTTTGGGTTGAAATGCGACTGACATGTTTTCATGAGATTTACCTATGTGGGTTCTTTGAGATACTAACTTAAAGTGCAAAACAGCACATATTTTCTCCAGACAGGGAGCAGCTCAGACTTCACAAAAAAATATATAATGCATCATTTCAAAAAATGAATTAAACAAAAAAGATAAACATCATGTAACATTGTAACCTCAATCTGAGGACTTAACTTTCCACTGCACAAAACCACACAGTTTTGTCTCTGTGGAGAGGTAACATACCTGTAAGGTACAAAACTAATCGCAAAACAAAAGTAAACAAAAAAAAAAAAAAGAGCACAACCAATGTTTAAAAATGCGCAGGTGTGTTTGTGTGCCTCACTTGGTCAAAGTCTACTGCAATGATACAACATAAGTGTTGAGACAACCATAAAACCTTAAGTGCGGACAGACTATTAGACTAAGTGTCTGATATTGATCGATACGCTACAAATATTAATGTCTACTCATGACATTCCAAACATCACACTTACTTACTGCTTGATTGTGTGTGTGTGTGTGTGTGTGCGCATATATGTGTGTGTGATTGCAAGTGTATCCTGTCAAAAAGGCTTTTATGTAAACTTCTCTAGAACAGGCACAGTATTAGAGTATCACTATCGTTAGATTCGACTTCCTGTTCCTCAACATAGTCAGAGCTGCTGTGTGCATTTCAAACCGTGATAATGCCAACGTACATCCGTTCACACATGCCGTGGAGTTCAGCTCGCACACACATGGCATGAAATGAAATGAGATTAACATGGAACAACTAACAAACATAAATATGGCACTGTCTAACATTCTAAGATGCTATTCACGGCAGCCTCAAGCACAGAGTCTGTGTCAGCCAATGACGTGTGACTATGATCTGAGGGAAGTTGTTCTTCGTGGCCCCGCCCCAGGCTCGAAGGGTAGCCTTGGGCAGAGCTATGCTGTGATTGGCTGGGAGATGTAGGGTAGTGGGTATGTTGACTGTTGCTGCTGATTAGGTTGATGGATTTCTTTTTTTTTAGGTCCAGGATGCACTTGATGGGAGATCTTCTGTGTTCTTCCATTCCTTGTTGTTGAGATTCTGTCCTATAAGCAGGTTCTGTGTGGCTGTTCATAACCTGCCCATCTTTTATGGTGAGACTTATGGAATGCCTTGGGGATGTTTCCATTATGCTGGGACTGCCCTCACTGGTGGCTGGGGTCAAGACTTTAGGACTTGGGATCCTTAGTTTAGGGCCACAGCAGAAGTCTTCCAGGAAGCTATCTGAGAGAGCATTTAAATATTAAAAAATATTTAAATATTAAATAATTTGATCACAAAAAAACCTCCAAAAATACATTTATACCAAAATAAAACCAATTGGAAACGCTGTAAAATTACTTTATGTCAACTCATAACATGGTTTTATACACAACATTTGTGGAATATTTTAATATAACAACCAGACTCCCATCTCTCACCTGGATCCACTAACACCATTCGTTTGTCTTGGGTCAAGTTGCCCCTTTCCTCTTGGTTAAAAGTCCTGTCAATCATCACCATTTCTGATGAAGGGCTAGACCTCTGAAAGAGCATTAAGCAGTGAATGGTTTTGCATTAATGCAAGTGACATTAGAGTAATTAAAGGATTAGTTCACTTTCAAATGAAAATTACCCCAAGCTTTACTCACCCTCAAGCCATCCTAGGTGTACATGACTTTCTTCTTTCTGATGAACACAATCGGAGATATAGTAATAAATATCCTGACACATTCGAGCTTTATAATGGCAGTGAGCGATACCAATGAGTATGAGCTGAAGAAAGTGCTTCCATCCACATCCATCCATCATAAACATGTACTCCTCACGGCTCTGGGGGGGTCAATAAAGGCCTTCTGAAGTGAAGTGATGCGTTTGTGTAAAAAAATATCAATTTTTAACAAGTTATGAAGTAAAATATCTAGCTTCCGCCAGACCGCCTTCCGTATTCAACGTACAAAGAAAGTCTACGTCAGTTACACTTTTTCCGTAAGCTGAATACGGAAGGCGTAGGACGTAGTGTAAGCTTTGTGAACTGCAAGAGTTTTACACTTTCTTCGTACTTTGAATACGGAAGGCGGTCTTGCAGAAGCTCGATATTTTACTTCATAACTTGTTAAATATGGATTTTTTTTTTACACAAACGCATCGCTTCGCTTCAGAAGGCCTTTATTAACCCCCCTGGAGCCGTGAGGAGTACACGTTTATGATGGATGGATATGGATGGAAGCACTTTCTTCAGCTCATACTCGTGACCCCTGTTCACTGCCATTATAAAGCTCGGATGCGTCAGGATATTTATTAAAATATCTCTGATTGTGTTCATCAGAAAGAAGAAAGTCATAAACACCTAGGATGGCTTGAGGGTGAGTAAAGCTTGGGCTAATTTTCATTTGAAAGTGAACTAATCCTTTAATTACCTACAAATAACTATTATGTGGTCTTTTGTGCATTAAAGTTAATAGCGTGTTCTGAACCTACCTCTGCTTCCACCATGAGTAGGCGCCTGTATTTGTTCACCATGGCCTGCGTTCTGTTTAGCACTTGTGTGGCAACTGCTTCAAACTCCTCATCAACTGTAAAGTCAAAAACGATCATCAGAACCTATGGCATTTTTATCTACAGATAAACATTAATTATGTAGAGGAAAAGTTGAAAACGCACCTTTGGCGAAATCTTCATCTCGTGGTGGTGAGCCTTGGAAAACATGATAGGGCAGTAATCTTTCAATGCCATCATTTAATGAAGTGAAGGGTGTCCGCTCTGAAGACATGACTCTACTGTGATCCTGTCTTAACTGCTGGAGGACCCTGTAAAATAAGGCCCAGTGTTACAATCATTATTTCTGCAATTCTATTCGTTTGACACATAAATTACACATTTCATCTGTAACAGGTGTAGAGTACAATTTGAGCACTCACATTCCTCCTCTAGTAAGTTGCTGAGTTGCAGGTCGCTTCGGTGTGAGAGGCAATTCCTGACTGGCAGGAGTGAGCGTTTTCACAGCTAAGATTTAATAGAATAAAGAAAAAATCATTTTATAGATCCAAGAGAGGAAATTCAGCTGCAAAAAAACACACAATAATATATACACTACCGTTCAAATTTTTGGGTTAAGTATATTTGCTTGTTTTTTAAAGAAATTAATACTCTGACCAAAAGTGACAATTAAGACATTTATAATGTTACAAAAGATTTCTATTTCAAATAAATGCTATTCTTTTGAACTTTCTATTCATCAAGGGATCTTGAAAAAAATGTATCACGATTTTCACAAAAATATTAAACAGCTATTAAGCTGTTTTCAACACTGATAATAATACGAAATGTTTCTTGAGCACCAAATCAGCATATTAAAATGATGCCATGTCAAAAATAAATTACATTTTAAATATATTAAAATAGAAAACATTTATTTTAAATTGTATATGTAAAAATACAGAGTAGTCAATTTCAAAGTAGTCTTACCTTTGGTACCAAGGAGATTAATTAATTGTGTTTGCCCTCTTTGTGTTGCTGTGTCCTATGCAATAGAAGAAACAATCAAATGTAATGAAACAATACCACTTTGAAGAGGCAAAAAAGTAAAAAAAAAAAAAAAAAAAAACTAGATTAATCCAAATAGGTTTTACCTGGTTTAGAGAGACTTGAAACTCCGGAACGCCAGAAGTAGCTGAAGCATTCTGGCCCACGGGCATAAGGAGGTGCTGTCCTGGGCTCACAGATAACTGCTGACAAACCTGTGGGCCCTGAACACTAGAACTGACCATGGTGAGGTGGCTTGAAGTCTGAGACGTCTGTACAGGGGTTGGGCTAGGCGACGCGCTGGCATTCCAAACTTTGGCCATGGCACCAGGCCTTTGAGACACCTGCACAACAGGTGTGGGTGAAGCTTGGCCTATTTGACCTCCACTGACCAAACCTTGATTGACTATTAGCTGCCCTCCAGCTGAAAAGTTCTGCCCAGCGATAAGCTGTACTGTTGTGTTCTGATTGGTGAGGATGGAGTAGGTGGTAGTGCACATTGACGCTGGGTCGCCCATTTGAGTGTTTGTTTGTAACACCTGCCCATTCACAGCCTGGAAGCTGTGAACAGTCGTACCAGGGGTTAGGGAAATAGAACTGGGTAGCAAAAACTGCCCCTGAGGCAGATTGGACTGGGACTGTGGTTGCACTTGTTGCCCCAGCGGTGAATGCATTACAATGCTGCTGGCTGGATTGACCACTTTCACCTGTTGAGCAGACTGAGGAGAGCCAGAGGCTGTGTAGGGGCTACTGACTAAATTCGCAGCGGTGGTGTTAGGTTGAAGCCCGATGTTGCTGATGTTGTATACAGTTTGTCCCCCTGTCTGTAAGGGTTTAGGCTGAATCGGTCTAATCAATGCCTGTTGCGTAGGGCCTCTCTGGATGATAATATTCTGAAGTGGTATTGTTCCTTTATTGAAAGACATTGACACCTGACCAGCTGCGGAGGGGGTGAACATGGTACCCTGCCCACTGTTGTTTGTCACAACATTTCCGCTCTGCCTCAACAGGATCTGAGGCTGTTCCAAACTGTTGATAGTCATCATAGAGGAGGCACTGCCATTGAAGGATCCCACTACCTGGATGTGTCCAGCTGGGCCATTTGGCAAGGGTAGCTGGGGAACCTGCTGGATAAAAGCCTGAGGTTGTGCCAATGGTGCCACCACACCAGGACCCGCGACACCTCCAAACCCTCCAGAGACCAGCTGCTGAGGGAAGGCGGTAGCTGAGGGAATGAGAGATGGCTGGGAGTCCAAAAGAGCTTCTTGAGCCAATGTTTGCTCTGTGATATCTGCTTCCAGCAATGACTTCTGGAGGATGTCAAATGGTTGGTCCTCACCACTGAGATCGACCCCACCTGGTGAGGTTCCACCGTCGAGCTCATCCTCGATGAACGGAAGACTGCTTGAGAGCTGAAGCTCAGCTCCACCAGCCTCCCCAAACTCTCCCAAATGATTGTGGCCATCTTTGAGTTCTTCATTGGAGCCACTCTGAGTAGAAAACCAAAAAAGTTGTTCAGATTCTCTTACTAAATCCCATTTTAGGTATCCCCATTGATTGCAAACTTTACCAGAATGTATGTATACCAAGACGGTTCACTCATATTACTATGAATGGGAGAAAGTGCAACATGCGATATGGCAAAAAAAAACAATCCAGCCTTCTAAATAAAAGAGCCAATCACAAATTGGTAAAGTCGTCACATCACTGCAGCTGTCATTATAAGCTCACAACCTGAAATATGCACTTTTTAAAGTTACTTGAGAATAAGAAACAACATTTATGGGACATCTCATGTCAGATTTAGTTGCTGATTTGAAATATGTTATTTAAATGTGAGTTTGGCAAGCAGTTTTTGAGAGTTCAGTATTTCCCATTTCAAGTAGATAGGAGCTAGTCTTAATGCCAAAAATAGCTGCCTGGACGTGTTGCAAATATGTCCGGCATGTTAACTGATAGGGACTTTAACTATACTCACGGTGTCACTTGTGAAGAATGAGCTGGCTGACCCAAATGCTGCATTTGTCACATCGTCTTCTCCAATCTGTTTGAATGTCAAAAAAAGTTGTCAATAACCTTTCAATATAAAACACAAATGTCATAGTGTAAGCATACTTACAGATTTACTGTTTGAACCATGAAGATACTCATTCAATGCTTGCACATCTCTGTTAAAATAAAACAGTTCATTAAAGCTTGTTTGTTATGTTTAAAGAGGAAAGTTTATTTTTAAACTATGTTTGTAGCTCTTTAAACCATAATCATCAAATTATAAAGCTGATTACCCTAAAAAATCCAGAAGACGGCGGTCGTCTTCATCATCCATGACACCTGCGACACAGTAATTACAGATTGAGAGATTTTACAATGGACACAAATTCCCTGCCGTTTGGCTACACTGAGACATACTTTGTATATGAATTTGTTTCTAAATACACCTAAAGGGATCTAATAAATGTAGTGTGCATAGTGTTCTACAAAAAATCAAAACATTGTAATATGTCAGGGTCCACAGTTTGTTAACAGTTTGGTGCTTTTTGGTCATTTTTGACAGAAAAATTTTGATTTGTTTTTTTTAGAGTTTTGAACTTCATCGGAATAATACAAAACTCGGTAAAGGTTTTGGCACTTGCTATGTGAACACAAAAAAACTATTTTTTATCAAAAATGACTGCATTGGAAACGAATGGGAAACAAATCTAGTGGAAGTGCTTGGTACTGCACCCAAACAAAATCTTACTGAAAGCTCATTTTTTCAGATATCAACCTCAAATTTGGAACACAAAGTGTTTAGATTTATGGCTGGAAAATATATATTTCATATACAATTTGAAAATAGTATTTTTGTGCATTTTTTATAACAATAAACTTACACTTATACAACTTTTTTTCACTTCAGCAATAATCATATGTCTTCTTTAAAAAGAGACCAAACCATGCTCCAAAGCATGTAAGATTTATGACAGTTTAAGTTTTCAGGTCTATGCTCAAAAAGTGGTTAACAGGTAATAAATGGATAATAACTACTGCATAAATATAATTTAGTACCATAGAATCCCCTAAAAATACAAAATATTAAACAAAAAAAAAACATTATCAAGCTAAAATATAGTACATTCATTTCATTGAAATAAAAGAAGAAAAAAATATTGACCGCCACGCGAGGCGCACCAGATGATAAAGAACATTCTCGGGACAGGTGTAATATAAGACTTCAGGTATAATATTAAATACCTACAAATATTTGACATTAATAGGCCAAAGAACTGTTCTCTGCAGTTAGAGGCCTGTATGCCAGGTTTTTGACATATCTCTAGGTTAGCAATGCGAATACACAAACTTGTGACAAACAAATGAATTAAGAACCAGAAATTTAGATCTAATGTTTATGGTGTGACCGCCTCTGGTATATTCTTTTTTTTCCAGTGGAGAATAAATACGTAAAAATAACTATATAGCTGATATTCTTGTGTAGTAAAAAATTGTTTGACTAAGCACCAAATACAATTTCATCCTAATCAGCTAGGAAACTTGGAAACACATTTGAAAAGTAAAATAGTCTAATATTCATTTTAGTTTTTAAACACGAATATGATGTTTATGTTTTAAAATGCATAAGTCATTTGTGTGATAAAGAATGGCTGTACTCTTTGCTGCAGATACATGCGCAGCCTAGAGACTTTAAAATGGCGGCTGCTGATTGAAACTGCGCCACTGCTCGCTACAGTCGACAGACAAAAGGGCGTTATGACGCTGAGTACTTGTGGAGTGTTAAAATGCTACTCGACTGTAATTTCATATCATATGTTTGTAAAGCTGCCATAGAAATGTGAGCAACTTGAAAATTCATGTGTGAAAACGTGACAAAGGAAGAACCGTGGGGGATGGGTGAAACATGTTTGGCCAGTTTGATTGTTCACTCGCACTTCACAAGCTTCTGTTAATGTTTTCAAACACATATTAGTTGAGGGAACGAAATGCGTTGTCTGTTTTTCCCAAAGTGATTAAATGTTTGAACTGCATTTGATGGATATGTATTTTTGCCCTTGTTTCAAAACAAACGACGGCGTGGGTTGTTAAAAACAGTTTAAACTTGCAGAAATCCAAAATTGCGAATTTAATTCATAATTAAACAGCATACACACAAGAACAGTAAAAGAAAGACACTGATCGGACAGTCTAAATGTTATGCTATACATAGATACGAATGAATTATAAGATTAGTCAATAATAACTTCTCAATATTAAGATTTATATATGCTATTTATAATTAAAACTTAACATTTTCTAACTAGCAAGTCTAAGCATTTTTAGCAATATCCGTGTAGTGCAATCTTAATGAAGAAAAAAGTATGACAGGTTAATCCGGCCTTTTTACATATCCTTGATAAACAACTTCAAAATATGTTTATAAAAACCTGAATTTGCATGTAAAAGACGATTTTTATTAACTAAATTATGTGCTAGAGATGTGAGATATAAACACTTATATTCGTTAAGGCTGTGGTCAACTTAGCAAGCCAAATGAGGGAGGAGATGAATTATTTTTTCTTCCTCTCTACTAGAAAAAAAAACTATCTATCCTCTTTGCCTGATAAGTCAAAGGGGCGGAAAAGAGACACGTAGAAAAACAGCAACCCCTCAAAATACAGAGTAAAACCCTGTTGAAGCAAGGCGACGCATTTTACTGATTCACTTGTCAAACAAGGGTGGCTGGGTGGACTAAAAAGGCTCTCCATGGCGCAAGGGCAGGACGCACAAAACCCGCCTTAATCTCGCTGAAAGTAACAGCTAGAAACACACAGGGACTTTGTCCATAAATAGACCGAGGCTGGAGAGGCTCGTTTTATCGCACGTCTCGAAAATGCCTTTCTAAAAGGCGTATTTGCGCATCTTTGACAGCCGAGGAGCGCAGCAGGACGGGCGGCGAAAGGAAACGCGTATTCGGTATCGGACGGCTCGTTTAATACTGTCACGGATATCTTAGGTTTGGTGAAGGGGGTAAAAGCGGATCATCAAGCGAGTCTTATGCATTCTTCGTGCTCCGAGTTGTTGATGGCCTTCTTGACGTCGTGGACGTTCCCCACACCTATTAAGAAACGGCTGAATTCGTCGAGGAAAAACCGAACGGAGAACAAATCGTTGGCGAAGCATAAATATTTATTTGAATTTGCATCACATAAAGACGACTTGAAAAAGAGGCAAACCCTTACTCCTGTCTCACTCCTCTTGAAACCCAATATCTCCATTTGGCAACTTTTAATTTGCTCCCCCTCCTCCTCCTCCTCCTCCTCCTTCTTCTTCTTTCTCCCTCTCCCACTCATATATTTTTCCCTCACTGTCCTTGCTGCTCAGTCTCAGATAGATTCTTCTCTCTCCACGCTTGCTCTTCCCTCCCCGAAGGAAGGGGAGGAAGGAGGTTGTGTGTGTTTTTTCCTTGAAATTTTTATCACAAAATTATAATACACTCAAAGGGGAAACTCACCGTCATGAAAAAGCAGTGCCGTGTCCACGGGGTTTCCTCGCCATCTCTGCACGGGCCGGTGGAGCAGTGCGGCTCCAGCAGAAGGCAGCATCACTACATAGTGCACTAGACACCAAGGGCTCTTTACTTGAAAGAAGAGGGGTTTTCTTATTCTGTTTGTTTACTACTGTAAAGCCTTCTTCAGTGGCTTCTGCAAAAATATAAGTTAAAGCTGCTGTTTTGATTAATCACTTCAAATGCCTGACATGAATAACTGAATAATAATTGTGTTAGTGACAGGGGGCGGGGCCCTCATCGACCACACCTTTGTGCCCTGAGATCGCACATCACCCACAAGTGTGAACCTTAAGCAAAATATAGCCTAATAAACAATATGTATTATTGGATCTTTTTGATTGGTTTATTTTTATAAGCTGCATATGATTATGAGATTGTTGCCACAACGAGCATGTCAATGTTATCATTTATGAAAGCTAAATGAAAACTGAAAGAAAAAATAAACTTACTTTTATTGACAAACAATACTTTCATCACTTTAAAACGAACTAAAAAAAAAATAGTGTTTAAATAATTTCAAATATGTAAACTAATATGAAAGTTACGAAACTAGAAAACACTGATAAAATGACAACAAAACTAACAGTAATAAATTAAACTTAATTAAAAGGAAATGAAACAAATACAAACTGAAATTCAAATTTGCTGATATTATTTTTTTACCCATACAATACACACATCATGTACAAAATTAAATCAATATAAATTGTAAGGTATATCAAAAGAGAAATAACAATAATAATAAAACAGTAGGCAAATTGTGCAACTTAAAAAAAACTCCCCATTGTTTGTTTTCTCTAGTCATGCGGTCATTTTTCAATTCTAAAAGAAATAAATCAACGCTTGTTTTATTTTTTAAACATTTCATGTTGTGAAAAATAAATCTCACATAAATAATTAGAATTAAAATATGAATCAAATACAAATAAGAGAGAAGAAAAGGGTCTATGGGGTCTAAACAAAGTAATAATAATTTTTTTCCAGGATCTAAATGATGTGTGGGAAAACAGTTTCATGAACGTGAACATTTAATGCGCCAATAGAAAGCCGCGTTACTAAATGTACTGATTCTTTGTCCAATCATTGACCAGCACGCTTAGACGTGTTGTCACATGATCAACGTGTGTTTACCACACCTTTTTTGAGAAGCAACATGGCGGCACTAGGAGTGGAAGTTAATGTGGCGAATGATGACGGAGAAACAAATACAGCTGTCAATGTTCCCGAAAGCGTGTTACGAAGAGATCAAGCGAGGCTGGAAGAGGCAGAGCGCCGGAGAAATGTCAAGGAGAAGCAGGCCGTGAAGGAAGAAAAGAGCGATTTCTTCACGTCCACCTTTAATGCTGAGAAGACTGCAGTCGAGGAGATGCTCTCCAGCTCTAACTACAGTGACCGCGACATAGCCGCAAAAACACTGGAGGAGGTCACTGTGAAAATTCAACAACTCCAGAAGTTTCTCAATGACAGCATTATGTTTCTAACCCAGTATGAAATAAGACAGGCACAGGCATCCATGCAGAAACTCCAGAGCTCTCTTGCTGAGAAGAGGGAGGCGGTGTTGCCTAAAAAGAAATTCGCTTTCAGATCTAGGAATGCCGGAGCAAGTAAGCAGCCTGAACCGAGTCAACAAACAACAGATAAGTCTGCACCTGATGTTGGTGGTACTGTGGTAGTGGATGCTGCAATCTCTGTATATCAGTGTGGCTTCTCTAATGCTGAAAATCAAGTCTTGATCAAGCAAGCTGAGGAGATCCAGCAACAAGATGTTCTGTTATCTCATCTGACAAACTGTAAAGTGAGACTTTATGGCTGTCCGAGCACCTTGCACATCAAGAATGTCCGCAGCTGCGAGATCCTCTGCGGGCCAGTGTCCAGCTCTGTTTTTGTAGACCAGTGCACTGACAGCACTTTAGTGTTGTCCTGTCAGCAGCTGCGCACCCATAACACCACTGCCACTCAGATATATGTCCATGTGACCAGTCGTGCAATAATAGAGGATTGTCATGGGGTCAGGTTTGCCCCATTCACGTGGACTTATCCAGGTATTCAAGATCATTACAAAGTAGCCGGACTTGATCCAGACAGGAATAATTGGACGGATGTGGATGATTTCAATTGGCTTGCTGCTGGAACACCTTCACCCAACTGGACTGTCATTCCTGAGACTGAGAGAATATGTAGTTGGGATTCTGTGGGACCTGCATCTTAAAACAATGATGTGATTACATTATTGTGTGCTCAGCAAATATGACGCTAATATAGAGATGCCATAAACATTGAATGTTCCCGAATTCCGCACTTACAAAGCTCATTAATTAATTGAATGCTGCTGTATTAGAAAAATGCCACAAGAAAATAATAAAGTTGAACACCGTGATCTTATCACCTCTGTTTGTTTGTAGTTACTTACTCGCCAAGACTTGGTATGCATTTAACTATACTATTAAATAAAATCATTGTTAAAGGTACAGTTCACACAAAAGTGAAATTTCTGTCAACGTTTTCTGTCTTTTAACAAAAAGTGTATTATGTGCAAAACAATTTACATGTGGAGGATTTCATTTAATACAGTAGTCAACATTTGAAGTGCATCAGAACCTTTCATCAAAGTTGTCCTAAAACCTTCTTCTTAGGAAAACTTGATTAACTTTTTTAATCCACTTCAAATGTTGACTACTACATTTTAAAATGATAATACTTGAACATAATTGTAGTTATGCAAGTGGCCTGTTATATTCAGATATATAGGCTATAGTCTTTGATACAAATACAGTTATCTAAATATGCATTCGTTGTGTAGATTAGTAATTTTTTAAAACTTTACAATGAGGTTTCATTTGTAAACATTACTTAAAGGAGTAGTTCACCCAAAAATGAAAATTATTCCATGATTTACTCACCCTCAAGCCATCCTAGGTGTATATGACTATCTTCTTTCAGCCGAACACAACTGGAGTTGTATTAAATAATATCCTGGCTCTTCCCAGCTTTGTAAAGGCATTGAATAGTGCCTGAGTTTTTGAAGCTCCAAAAAGGGCATCCATCCATCAAAAAAGTAATCCATACGACTCTAGTGGGTTAATAAATGCCTTCTGAAGCAATGGGTTTTTGTAAGAAAATATCCATATTTAAAACTTTATAAACTGTAATCACGGCAATAGCCATGTGCGCGTTCACGGGAGAGTTGTGTTCCAGCAGAAGTGTGACCTCTGACCCGATGTATGACGTTCATGTAGTTTGGCATTTTTCTTTAAAACTTCTCATTTTAGACTTCTAATTCATGACCGGCGTTTTGTTTTGCTCTATCCTCTGTGCTTCCGCATTTGTCAATTCTCACCTAAGTGTATGCTACGCCTACTTCATACATCGGATCAGAGGTCACCCCTCCGCCAGAACTCAACTCTCGTGATCGCGCGTACGGCCGATGCCTGAAGCCAATGATTATAGTTTAAAAAGTTTTAAATATGGATATTTTTCTTACAAAAACCCATCACTTCAGAAGGAATTTATTAACCCACTGGAGTCGTATGGATTACTTTTATGATGGATGGATGCGCTTTTTGGAGCTTCAAAAACTCAGGCACTATTCAATGCCATTACAAAGCTCGGAAGAGCCAGGATATTATTTAATATAACTATGATTGGGTTAGGCTGAAAGGAGAAAGTCATATACACCTAGGATGGCTTGAGGGTGAGTAATGGGATAATTTTCGCTTTTGAGTGAACAGTTCCTTCAACTACATTAGTTAACATGAACTAACAATTAACTATACTTCTTTTTAAAATCGAAAGTTGTACCTGTTAATGTTAGTTTATGAACTAACATGAACAATTGCTTTTATTAACTAACAAAAATTAGTAAATGCTGTGCAATTATATTGCTCATTGTAGTTTAAAATAATGTTAACAAGTGAGACCTTATCGTAAAGTGTCAGTGTTTTTGACTATCATTAGTGAAAACCATGAATACCATGAATATTTTAACTTTGAAAATATTTTCTCAAACAGTGGCATGTTTGTCATGAACTCAAAGACCTGAAGTGGAAGTGTAGTGGTCTTAAGTCTTTGCCTTCATGGTTTTTGGTGTCTCTTTAGTTATGCCAGTCATACCATGTGACCAATCAAGCCAATCAAAGGCCACGGCAGCAGCTTATAGATAGGCTCATCTGCTGGCCAGGGATTTCTGTAAATGGGATGAGGGTGATTAGCTGGGTTTAGGATGACGTACGGTAACTTTGTGTTTAATCATTTGGATCCTTGGCTTTTGTCCTCCCTTTGCAGATAGAGGGACACCACTATTTGCGTCAGTACCTGGGCACACTGCTGTTTTTAAGTATTGTAGTTGAAAATCCATTTTTAAGATTGTGAAGATAATGTATCACACTGGCGTTTACCTTTAAAAGAACCTGAGTTGGATTTTGTCTATTATGGGTGCGAAGATCATCATGAAAATAGCCATCAAGTTCTCGCTCTACTGGAATGGATTACACATTGCGCCTTGAACGTACTTCCAACGTTCAGCTTCTGTAAGCTACATTGCACGGCTAAAAGACTGTTTTTTTTTCTTTCTTTGGACTTTAACTAGTTGTTCAACATGGCTCTCATGAAGGTAAAGTTTGACCTTAAGAAGCGGGTGAAGCTGGCCCAGATGCTATGGCTCATGTACTGGTTTTCTGTTATGGCTGGTGTTCTGGTCTTCAGCATGGGCCTTTTCTTTAAAATTGAACTTCGCAAGAGAAGTGAACTTATGGACAACAATGAGAGTCATTTTGTACCAAACATTCTAATTGGTGTGGGTCTTTTAGCATGTTGTCTCAATGCCTTTGGAGGCAAAATCTGCTATGACTCGCTCGACTCCACCAAGTTTGCAAAATGGAAGTCCATTTTGAAGCCCTTTCTCATTTGTTGTTTGTTCTTCAACTTCCTCCTCATCGTCACGGCGGCTCTGTGTTTTGCCATGCGCATTCCTCTAGAGTATACGCTTGCTGAGGGCCTGAAAAATGGAATGAAGTTTTACAAGGACACCGATACACCTGGTCGCTGCTACATGAAGAGAACTCTGGATCTCATGCAGATAGAGTTCCGTTGCTGTGGCAACAACAACTACAAAGATTGGTTCGAGATCCAGTGGGTGAGCAACCGTTACCTGGACTTCAGCTCCAAGGAAGTCAAAGAGTGAGTGTCTCTTTGCAGCTTAATGGTTAAATGTAAACATTTTTTCCTTTTAGTTCTTTTTAATTCATTTTGTTCAGATGTAGTTTAGATGTTTAGATAACGAGCAGAGAAATTTCATTTGACCAAAAACAGTGTTTTTATGCCGTTTCTGGAATAATTTAGCATGTTTAAAGTGAGGCTAGGTACTGCGTGATTTGCAGGGGTCAATTTGCAGTGTAAGTGGTATCAGGTATGTTAACCAGTTTAGATTTAGTCACTAATCTTCTTGGATCACATTTTCTTGCCCTCACAGCTTACTGTCCCTTTCAATCAGTTCAATACCTGGTAGATTGACTTGGAATAGACATTGAAATTACTAGCCTTAATATCAGAGTGTTTAATATTTTCATCACAGGTTTTTGGTGTTTAACATCTAACCTATAAAGTCAATCAAAAGTTTTCCAAAGTGATTTAAATGATTTATATTCATTTATAAATGAATTCATTTAAATAAATTAGCAATAATAATGAAGAATTTTTTGGACGTTGCTTATTTTTGTAAGCATTCACAGTTTTCAATCATAGAAAAAAGAATGTCAGCATTTTTGACTAAAACACGAATGTGTAACGAATTTTGTGTTGAAATTGTAAATGAAGTCAAGTGAAAGTTTCACAATGGTATACTGATTTTGCCAATTTTAATTTACATCTGAGTCCTACAATGCATTCTGAAATCTAATATAAATCAAACCAAAATGATTAACTGAAGTGCATTTGCAAAACTTTTTTTGTGTCTTTAGTCGAATCAGCAGCAATGTGGATGGAAAATACCTAATGGATGGCGTTCCCTTCAGCTGTTGCAACCCTAGCTCGCCACGGCCCTGCATCCAACAGCAAATAACCAACAACTCGGCTCACTACAGCTACGACCACTACACTGAAGAGCTAAACATCTGGAAACGTGGCTGCCGAGACGCTCTTATAACCTACTATGGTGGAATGATGAACACTATTGGGATACTTGTGTTGGTGGTCACCCTCTTGCAAGTAAGAGTTTAGCTTTGGAATATCTTAATGTGCTGATCCAGGATCAGACCTTAATCACTTACATTACGTACCTCTTATCTTAATGGATTGTGCTGTAAAGGTCAAACTGATCTTTGATCAGTATTTAAGGAACGTTTTGTCCAGTACAGATACTTAATCTTGTAAACAGCCAATACAAGGTGTTTTTGTTGTCTGCCCCCTTATAAGGTCATTTTTAACTACACATTGTTTTGGCTACAGATTTGAGGACCATGTCATTTTTATGAGAGAGTTCCAAAAGGTGCAAAAGTGATGGTTAGTTAAGAGGAGTAATAGCTAATCTTTGTAATACGTCAAAGCATGTTCACTGACAGGAGCCTCATTCCCGAATCAATCAATCATCGCATGTCACGATCAGGGAAAACATCTAACTGACTGGGGTAGTAGTAGTACTGAAATATTAATTGACCTGCTGGGATAAATAAAATAAAATACATGACTCAGGCATCCTCAGCCTTTACCTTAAGGAGCTGTTTTTACCTGATCTAACTTTTAAAAAGATTGTGTAAATAATATTAATAATACTTTATTTGTGTTAAAATTTCCTTTAAAAAAAAATAATAATAATAATAATAATTTGGATGATACATGAAGCAAATTTTAGTTTACCCAATAATAATAAAAAAAGAAGCATTTTGTAATGTTTGCACTAAAATGGAAACTTATATCAAAACATTGATTTAAACAAAATCTGCCAGGCTTACAGCAGTCTTTAGCAACAACGGGACCTTGAACTAGGGGTTGGTGGAGATTAGTGTGAGATGGTGTGATGACACTGAAGATTCACAGGGATCAAATGTTCTAATCTGTGGGGCGGAGCTAAATCTTGCTTTCTTGGAAAAGGTGATTTCAAATCACCAAATAAAGATGTAGAACATTCCATCCATTGATTTTATGTACACACACACACATACACACACACACACACACACACGTTTGTTTTGCTATCAAAGTGAGGACATTCCATAGATGTAATGATTTTTATTCAGTACATTCTATCCCCCTACACTACCCCTACCCCTAAACCTATCATCACAGAAAACATTCTGCATTTTTACATTTTTAATAAAACATTGTTTAGTATGTTTTTAAAGCTATTTTAAATATGAGGACTCATGAAATGTCCTCATATTTCATGTTTACGTCATAATACCAGTGTAATACCCATGTCATTATACATATTTGTGTCTTCATAAATCACAAACACACACACACACACACTGTACATATATTATTGTTGTCACAGTAAAATTACAGTTTAGAATTACAGAATGAGAATCATAGGAACTGAGATTAATAGAAATATTGGTAACACTTTACAATAAGGTCTCATTTATTAATTATTGTATCATAGTTCATGTTAACTAATGTTAATAAATGAATCCTTATTGTAAAGTGTTACCGTAATATTGTATATATAAGTAAAACAACTAAACAAATGGAATTTAAAAAAATGCAAAAAAAAGTTTACTATCTGTCTATCTATCTATCTATCTATGTGTGAAATGTAGCTTGGACATATGTTGAATGTGAATAAACATATCACTCTGTGCCGCTATCTAACTCGTATCTTTTATGCTTTGCTTTAGTCTGCTGTAATGATTGGACTTCAATACGTAAACACCTCTCTGTCCACGCTGGTCAACCCAGAAGACCCTGAGAGTGAGAGCGAGGGCTGGATCCTGGAGAAAACTGTCAAAGAGACCTTCACTGATATCATGGCTAAGATGAAGGCCATGGGCAAAGGCAATCAAGTGGACGAGGGGGCAAATGAAGAGGCTGCTGCCACTGCTAGCTGAGCGATCCCCGCCCACCAAACTTTGGCCACACCTACCTGAGGTAGAGAGCTGTGGGACACAGCCTAAAAATGTAACTATAGCACCCACACTACACAAAGTGTAGACAAAGCCAATTAATGAAGAACTGGTGAAGAAAATATATAAATGCAAACCTTTGTCAGTCAGTTATATTCCATTAAATAATTTGGTATATTAGAAACCCATATTATGGTGAAATTACCAAAGAACCCACATATGATTGGCTTAAAAAGAGGGGCTTTGAATATAATAAAATCTATCAAATTTGAATTTTACCAGCTTCGCTTTCCCCTTTGACTTTGTACTTTGCTACACAAAATCTAAACATTTTTATAGTCATTTTTATAGTCATATTTTGTTTTATTTATTTCATATTTGAGTTGATATTCAACCTAAGAATGGCTAGTCAGAGATTTGGCATAGTGCGAAAGGTAAAAATATGGAAACTAGCCTCAGTACAGTTATTTATTAGGAATAAACAACACAATTTGTCATAGGACAGGTATGGCAAATGCAACAAAAACACTTTGTACCTTTTAAATTCTATGAGAAGCTAGACAGGTGTCTTTTCACCCTTGTGGACTTAGGTATGAAATGTGTACAGGTGAGAATGTACATACTTGACAAATGGATGGAGAGACAAGAAGTTAGTTGTTTTTATTTGTTTTATTTTAAAGTAATGCTTTATAAAAATAAAAAAGTACCAGAGTTGTGATTTGGGAAAGGGGTATAAAAAAAAAATCATGTTTCAAAATATATTTTTGTGACCTTCCTGATGATGAGTACTCTATGCCTCTGCTTTGTGCACAAGTTCAGCATCAGATAACACACATGATTTCATCAGCACTGAAAGGAGAGGCTGATTTTGCAGGTTTAGGAGACTATTAACATTTGAGGCCCCAATGTGTGTTATGGTACAGAGGGATAACCAGGTACAGGGTGAGGGGACGCTTGAGAAGGCCCCTGGAGTTAAGGAGACAGCTTAAGACTGGCAGCTAAACCCTGACCTGTGACTTCTGCATTCCCACTGCTGGGAGCTCCTGTACTTTTACATCCGCACAATTACTCCACGAAACGTCCCAGGCCAGAGACTGAAACTCTATGCTCAAACCTGTAATTTTTTGTAATTATTTTATTTTAATTCAAATTATGTGTCTATGTAAATAGTGTAGAATTATTACAAAATATATTTTTCCTTTTGTAAAAATACAATTTAATTACTTGTAAGAAAAGTTGACTTTACTCTAGGACAGTGTTTGGTGCGTAGTGATTATTATTGTGAATAAAACTTGTTTAATTGTAAAAACATGCAGGTTTCTGTTGTCCAGTCATTTGTTGAGATCAAAAAGCAGGGCATTCTGGGAACTCTGCGGGAGGTTTGACTTATCCAATAAGATCAGCAGAGAATTATGTGATTATTGCGATCACATGGTGTTTGTCGTGCATCGCACATGGCAGTGAATCTGAATAGTAGGTCAGGTGAGTTTCATCATATGGTCTGTATTTACAAGTGATGTACATGAAATACACACAGTGATCAATAACATGATATGTAAACATAGATAAGCAACATAACGGCTAGTTTGACTTGAAAATTGATGTTAACCACACTAACAATTCTGTTACGCTTTTAGGAAAGAAGCAGCATATTAGCCTGGAATACTATGAAAAATTATAAGGCTGTAAAGAGCGCAACTTTCTTTGGGTATTTTAGTTTTCCGACAAGCACATAAACACAGATGATCTGATAAAGACAGTAAGCTGCTTTTGAGTGTGCTCAGCTTAACTTCTTGGCAGGTGACCCGGACTGCTGCTGCATATCCGGTGAAAAGTATCAAGCATTGTAGGATACAGAATGTCCTTGAGCAGGTACAGAATGTGTCAAACAAAGCTGTACACTTCTCTTTCCCCCTTATTTTCCCTTTAGGTCACAGGATATTTGGGAGCGAGTGCATGCAAGTGCTGATCCCCGATTAGCTTTATATTAAGAGAAAGTGATCTTATAGCTGTAATTAGGACATGTCAAACTGGGGTCACATGACATCATCATGTGACAAATTTCAGGTGAGGTGGAGCACTATTTTGAAAGTTTGTTGAGAATTGAATCTAACTTCAAATTTGTTCTGGTGACATTTAGATTCTGCTTAACACAGAAAGATTAGACCACACATATGGGGATTTAACAATTTACAGGAGTCATTATATACAGTCACAACAAATACATTGGAACATAGAGACATGCACAATACAGTGCAGACACAAGAGGGAAAAACATAGCTGTGTGTGGTTTAACTGGTAGAACAATGTGTCAGTCTGTACATGTCAGATGAACCTATATAACAGATCTTTAGTAGATAATTGGGAATTAACTTGGTTGAGTTGGGGGAGCAATATATAAGCAATATATATATATATATATATATATTTTTTTTTTTTTTTTTTTTTGCTTAGTTGATTATGTAGAGCAAATAATATGTTACTGATTATTTGTTAATTCGTATAATTATGTTCCTTTATCAGATCAATAGAAATTGCAACTGGTGTTTTGACTCATTTAATCAGAGATGATTCTTAAAGGTGAAATGTGTAATTTTTTGAATATTAAAATATTTTCACCTATCCCATCTTAAACCTCAAAAAGGGCCATAACATAAACATGTATTTATTTATCTACAACACAATAATGACTCATTTGTCGTTATTTATTTGGTCACACTTTAGATTAGGGTCCAATTCTCACTGTTAACTATTAACTATTTTTTCCTCAAACTTCTAATTACTGCTTATTAATAGTTAGTAAGGTAGTTGTTAAGTTTAGGTATTGGGTAGGATCAGGGATTGTAGAATATGGTCATGCAGAATAAGGCATTAATATGTGCTTTATAAGTACTAATAAACAGCCAATATACTAGTAATATGCATGATAATAAGCAAATACTGAGAATTGGACCCTAAACTAAAGTGTTACTATTTATTTATGCAATTTCATATAATGACCCTATAGTGGCCCAGAAATCTCACACTTCACCTTTAAAGAGTATAAACTCAAAGGATTTGTGCATTGACCTGTGTTTAAATCCTCTTTCTCTTGCTTGAACAGTAGGGGTCAGTGACAGAACTAGGCCAACCAGCATAAACGCACCATTAAACCTAAACTATCGATTTAAGTCTCAAACACTGCCATCTGTTGGTTTGCTTTAATATATTCCGTGGTTTTCAATAATCACTATTATTGTCAAGGTGATGACGCAGTTCTCTCTAAGTTTCATTTGTTTCTCAGACTGAATTAAGTCTCTACAAACACTACAAAACCTGCTTCACTGTGTTGTGATGGATTGTCTGTTCTCTCTCAGGGGAGTTTACCTCCTTTCTCTGTTCCTCTCAGCTGGAAAATTGCCTCATCTCTCGATCCATCTTTTTCTAGCATCTTCAGGCAAAGTTGAGCTCCTCCTACACACTATCATATACACTCTCTCACACTCATTATACTGCCCATGTTCACCCACTTCAACTCCTTCAACTTCTCTACATGGTTTTCTTTATGATCTGCTTTCAAGTAAGAGTTTCTGTCATTATTTCCTTATCACATTTTGTGTGTGTGTGTGTGTGTGTGTGTGTGTGAAACTGTCAGACATGTTTGACCATTATGGTGAGGATTTTGATTCATCCCAGTAACTTTTGTTTTTGTATCAGTTCAACAAAAAGATTTGTTTAGTGACCATTTCTTCATATTACATATTAGGCCAGTAGGTGGCGACAAATGAGCGTCTTTTATGTTTTTTGTGTGTGGTTGTTTTTTTATGTGTTATGAATGAGGCAATGAATCGATTCGTTAAAAAGCACAAAAGTCTTATGTTTCATTAAAATTAGCTTATTTACAAATCTACCCTGTCCAAATGAAAATGGGTATTTTCAAAATCGCAGCTTTTTCTATGCGGTTTGGCTGTCGTCCACACACAAATGCAGTATCCGGTCACTGAAACTGAACATTTATGAAAACTCCTGCCAGGGTGAAGATTTTTAGATACTCTGGTTACAGTGTTGTCGTGTAGACGGTGAAACCTGAGATTTTGGCTTGTGACGTCAGAAACAGAACTAGTCCAATCGCGTTTCGGGGGGTCCCACGGTAAAAAATGCATTTCGGGGGGTAAAATCCATGTTTTTGGCGAAATTCGCATTCCAGGGGCTAAATATCATGTTATTTGGCGTCGCTTCAACCCGCGGACATGATAAACAACCAGCGGCAACAGTGTTAAAGTAGCCCAATTCTGCAGGAAAACCACAGACTTGGCAACACTTAACAGAACAGGCAATGAAAATTTTTCCAGGCATCTGATTATTCAACAAGGCTTTACGGTTAAGGTTATATCGCCACCTGTTGGTTTGGCATGCTCTTGACAGTGCTTCATAGAGTAGAGGAAAAACTCTGTTTATAAAAATACCCGTGTAGGCCTAAGCGACCATATTCTGAACCTTATGAAACTATACAAGCGATTTTATGAACATTATGGGTTTTGGGTTCCTTTTTGGATCATGAACTGCAAGAACTTTAAACTGCAGTTCTTTAAAAGTGTCTACTTCTGTATTGCATGAGGGAAAAAATGGCATATGGACTAGGAACAACAAAGACAGTGAGTAGCTAGCCTAAATGATGACAGAATTAGGCCTATAATTTTGGGCGAACTATTGTTGTAAGACAACTTTCCTGAGTGTTTCTTACTCTCTTTCTCACGCTCATGTTCTTAAAATTACTCACTCTGACAGTTAATAAGGCAGAGCACTCACATTGATTGCGCTTTGTGTCTTTAGCCCTCCACAGCCTCATCATCAGTAATGTGCCTGAGAGACGTCTGATGGCTGAAGACAGCCCACACATTCAACAAAATGAGATCGTGATCTCTGTCTGTTTGAATGATGCATTGATTCATGTGAGTGAGTAAAGTGTGTGTACATCTACTTGTAACTTTTCAGACAGGGAGTATTCTATTTATGCACATAAAAGACTATAATCCATCCAGTGGTGTAGTCTACGTGATACGCAGGTATACGCCGTATACCCACTAGGAATGTTCAAGGATTTCCGTATACCCACTTAAAAAAGCGCGAGGATACGTAACCATCCAATAAATCACAAAATATGATTTGTGGTTTGTTGCTTTTGACATGAAACAAAGTCTCATATTTCTCAAAGTCTCAAGTTTCATATTTTGCCCATTTTACTTCGGAATAATAATAATAATAAAAAAAAAAACATAAATACCGTTTTGGCGGTCTTTAATGTGATCGTGACAGATCGCAATAGCAGTTCAAGAGAAGCGGCAGCCTGACGCGCACGTGAACTGATCCTCTCCTCCGCTTTAAGTTACCAGTTAAAGCGCGAAATAAACATGAATGAACATCTCAAGGTATGATAAAAGATACACTACAACTTAACGAAATCCATATCATGTCTCGTATAATCGCTTAATCAGTGTTTCAGCCGCGGAAAGACGTTAATAACAGCTTGTAAACAATGTCACGTAACGTCACATTTACCTCAGAACAAACATATTCAGTGACCATAAACTCGTTCAGCTAGAAAAAAGAACTCTAGAGAGGAGCATTTAGCTAAATATATACACCATATTATATATTAGGCCTAACTATAATTTTTTTGTGTTCTTCTGCCTATGTTATGCATGTTTGAATAAATCCGTCAAGTTGACAGCCACCATTTAAATGTTTATATTTCAAAAAACGAATTGGAGTAGAAATAAATTTAAAGTTAGTAGGCCTATTATAACTTTATTATTATAAAAATTTCCTTAAGTGTAATTTAAGTTTGTATACAAATCAGTTCATTTTAACCTTAAATAACCAACTGATTCCCATGTATATTTTACAGCATTAGTTGAGATTTTTTTTCTTGAGAAAATTTGCCATGTACTGTACCTGATATACAGTATATCCAAAATAACTGATATTGCAAGTTAGTGAATTGAAATGCATAACTATGATGACAGACTGGCAGGAAATGGTGCAAAACAGAAAACAAAGTCCAAACAGGGTGATATTGTGACATACTGATAAGCTTCATCTTTCCATTATTGTCACACTCTAAAAAATGCTGGGTTAAAGTTGGGTTGAAAATGGACAAACCCAGCGATTGGGTTGTTTTAACCCAGCAGTTGGGTTAAATGTTTGCCCAACCTGCTGGGTAGTTTTATTTAACCCAACTATTGTTTAAAAATGACTGTATGGCTGGCTTAAAATGAACCCATAGGTTGGAATTTGAAAATCAGACACATAATTATAGAGGCAACAATAATAATCAAAAGGTGAACATTTATTAATAAACGATTTAAGGTGACCCGTTTGATGTAAAATAAAACTAGGGTATTCATTTCATGTGAGTGTACGTGACTTTCTTTTTTAAAGCAGAGCCCCTTTAAATGCTGTTAAATTATGAGAAAAGCATGAGACATTAATATAATCTTCCTCATGGGGGCAGCATTTACTGACACATTGACAGAGACTCTATTCTGTCAGAACAAGTTAAACCCATGTGATCTTTGTATGCAACCCCAATCATTTCGCAACAAACATTTCTATCACATACACCAATGAAAAAAGCCAAATAATCTCATGATGATCAAATACTTACACAGTCATGACCCCGGACGTTTCTCTCACCCCTCTGCGCTCTGTGCTTGGCCTGAGTCCAGGGTTGGTCTCATTCTACGTGACCCGGAGATAAATGCCTGCAAGGAGACTGCGAATGACAAAAACACGCTGGGGACCGAGAAAGGGAGAGATAGATAGATGCATTGTGCAAGTGAAGAACGAGAGGTTCTTTGTAGGTGTAGTTTCATTGTTGCAGGTTAAACTCTATGGCTGGAGGATAGAGTGTTTTGTCTTTTATTATACTGCTCTGAGATCAAGATTAAACAGCAAAGATGGTGAAATTCTGAGGGGAAAGACTTCATTATGTGATTTACTACATGGCCGCCAGCTGAGCTCTGATGACTGGGGGTCTGTCAGGAGGCCATGGTGGCATTTATAGTTTAAAACACAGGCGACTTTACCCACTTTTTTTTCTCAATTATTTTTAAAAAACTTTCCTGTCTCTGTCTGACCGCCCTTCAGTGAAGGTGAAAGGCTCATATAGGCTTGGGTTGTTTTTATTCAGCCTTAGAGCCATTAGCGTGTCAAGTTATGCTGAAGTAAGGCTTCATTGTGAGTTGATGTTGGGTCTTTTTGTTCTCTGCACAGCTTTGCAGAGGCAGTTGGCAGCAGAGCTTAAAGGTATAATTAGGTTTTGATAATGGTAATCTATATTCAAGGTAAGTTGACGGAGCCCTTCACTTTTGCTTCCAAAAACCCATCTCATCACATCTGTCTGTTTCGATTCAAAGTCTTTCCCTTAAAGAATATTTCAGGTTCAAGGGAAGTGTAGCATCTGTGACTACAGACAAAAATTTTGACGCATCCCTTATTTTGCAAGGGTGTCATGCACTCATTTATATATCTATGTATTAATGTACGTCTTTCTTTCTTTCTTTATGTATTTACAGTATGTATGTGCATGAATGAATGAATGAATGCATGCATGAATAAAAGAATGCATAAATAAATAGGTAATGGTGGATCCAAAATGGTCATTATTCATATTCATGCATTTTATTCATATTTCATGTTAATCATTTTATCATTTATGGCTTATGATTTCTCAACATTATCTTTGATTTCATATATTCATGCACTCCTACTCCATATATTAATCCTCATCATATTTTCAAGTATTTACTCTTTATTGTACTCCTTTATGGTTATTCTTCTTTTATCTTTAAGAGTATGGATGCTTGCTATATTCAATTGTTCTTCAAAGTGTTTCAATATGACGGGTCATGTTGACATGTTTGTGGTTAGATATTGGATGCCTGCCAAGTACTGCAGAAGCGATGTTCTGGTGCACATGATGTACCTTTTCCTGCAATAATATTTTGTATTCAAATGAAAGGGGATATTTGAAATGTGTTCTGTCGTTCCGACAAAGGTGTTAAACCCACTCTTTGGGTGCTATTTTTTACTATATCTGGTAATGTCAACAGTCACGGGACCATAAAATTACCCAATGACTGTTTTGATAGCAGGAAACCCTAAAATGTCATAAATTCTTTAAATTCTCCAAAACATAAGTTTGAGTGGGATGTAAGTTTTCCTATGCTTGTGGTATAAAACGGACTGGGTCTTTGATAGTTTAGCTTTTCTTTGATTTTTCTTTGCTCTTTTGCCTCTCGCATCTCTTCTGCATCTTCTGCTTCTGCTTCTTCTCTTCTACCTCTCATTTCATTCTGCAAATGTCTTAATTTTGTTCCTTCTTTCTCTATATTCTGATCTTCATCTTCATCTGTTAGATACAATACTCTAGATTTTATTATTAACTATTAATAACTAATTAATTAATTTGTTTGTCTCTGTAATTTTTAATTAATAAATTTGTTATTCCTTATTCAAATGTGATCTCTGACATAATCATTGCTGGACTGCCTGGATCTCATTATCTCAAGTTTTTGCATCAGTACTTACATAAATACAAATTTTTTAGTCACTCATTCACTTATTCATGCATTTATTATAATATATTTTTATATTTTCTGTGGTAATTGTAGCATGTTGCTAATGCTGATTCGCATTTAATTCAGAATATTCCTTTAAAGGGGTGGTTGATTATGATTTCACTTTTTTGACTTTAGTTATGTTGCTGTTAGAGCATAACCAATGTCTGCAAAGTTGCGACACTCAAAGTTCAATGCAAAGGGAGATATTTTCTTTTAAAGAATTCTTTGTTTAAGGACTACAACAAATGGCTGGTAGGGACTACAAGCTTCTTCCTGGATTAGTGACATCACTAATCCTAAAATTTACATAAACCCTGCCCCCGGGAACATGCAACAAAGGGGGTGAGGCCATGTTGGGCTGCTTTAGAGAAGAGGAAGAGTTGTTGTAGAAGAGTGTTGTTGCCATGCCGTCATTTTATGCCGGACTGCTTCACAAACGAGGGTCAATTGTACATGCTAGTTGATGAGTTGAATCAACTCTACAGCAACTACATAAATTTATCCACTAACCATTCAGAAACGTCCAGTTGCATTCTATAAATTGTAACTTTTTCCTGAGTCTCTCCATCAGTGTCCGACTCCGGTTTGAACAACGTAAGGCTGAACACCGTTACTGACAATCGTCATTTTGGCTGCGTGAGATTCTCCAGCTTTGTTGTTGTTGAGCAATCGAACCGTGAGCTGGTAAAGCTCCGCCCTCTTCTGGAAAGCAGGCCGGGAGCAGCAGCTTATTTGCATTTAAAGGGACACACAAAAAGGCGTGTTTTTGCTCACACCCAAATGGGGCAAATTTGACAAGCTAAAATAAATGATTTGTGAGGTATTTTGAGCTGAAACTTCACAGACACATTCTGGGGACACTAGAGACTTATATTACATCTTGTAAATGGGGCATTTCAGGTCCCCTTTAAAAGCCTTATTTAAAACTTTCATGGCAGTCTTGATATTTCACCAGGGCATGGGAGAAAGAACTGACATGCAGAGAAAAACAAATATTGTTCAGTCTGTCATCAGTCTATCCAGATAGAGCAAGAGATAAAGAAACATTAGAGTGGAATTCGCCTTCAATCCCAAATCTGATGTTAGTGCCAGAAGAACCACATTACCTGAGTGAAAGCTTGACAAGACACTCATTTCTGTTAGCATGCTTTTGTGATTTGTGAACTGTTTCTGCATCACAATAGAAAGAAGAGTTTAGTGTAGGCTATTCACCCTAAACCTCTTAAACGCACATCTGTGATTGACTCATTCTCATAGCACCATTAATCAATCATTCACAATGACAAGCTATATGTCTGACTCCTCCACACATATCACATATTAGATTGCCAAGAAAACTATTTCTATTTGTGTTAAATGGATTAAGGTGAGAAGGAGGAGTGGGAGAGAAAGGGTAAAAGATAAGATTTCATGGGAATGACAGAAGGAAGACTCCTTAATTCAAAATGGTTTTGTGATCCACAATGGCACCTGCATGACTTTAGAGTCTTTAGGACGGCTAAATATTTTAGTTATTTATTTAGTTAGATAGGAGGCGGGGCCTTCTGCATATAATGTATGTATTTTTATTTTTGAACTGTTATTTTGTAAATAAATATTTTTTTAATAAAAATTAATAAATCAAACTTAATAACATCTCGCCAATCTCATTTGCGTAATAAGTTGTCACGTGACGAATTTGTATTTCGGTGGATAACAGCGCAGCAGATGTCTGTTTTAAAGCAGAGGGTGAGCAATTTTTCACTCATTTGTTTGCTTAATAAAAGCCTACTTTAAAATATTGTGTTTATAGTGCATTTTCAACTTGTTTATTGCTAAGTTTAGCGCGGCAAAATAGACTTACAAATAATCCCAGAGCGATGTATCTGGTTGCCATGAAAACTTCACGCACTTGCTGCTCTCCCTAGTCGGTGAACGTCATGTCACTTACGTGATGTAAGTGCAACATTTCAATTAGCCAATCAGATTTGATAGACAAGTTTACAGTTTAGGCTTTCAACCAGGGTTAACCTTAGGTGCTTCTACATCTGTTATTCACCAATAATTTCCCTCTGATTTTAGAGATAACATATGGGTAGGGTTAGGGTTAGGGGTAGGGCTAGGACTAAATTTTCAGACAGGAATGTTATTCCAGGATCAACAAAATATGTGTTACTTCGCAAAATCACAGTGACCCTCTGTAGTCATAGTAAAATCACTTCAGTATCATTATTTATGGAGTTCCATGGAGTGTGAATATTAAAGCAAAACACAGACTGGGAGCTCGAGATGCTGCTGCACTCCTGCGCGCCACCATTTTATCATCCTATATGTGTAGGTTTTCTATAGAAAATCTAAAATGTGATTAAAATGGTGACTGACCAAAGCGACTGGTTCGGTCTGGCTCCCCCAAGCTCAGATGTCAAGCTACGCCCATGGGCAAATTTACTTATTAATTTAGCGAGGTACAGTTTTTGATAGTTGTTGGTAACACAGTAGTAGCGTTTATTTGTTTTATTTGCTTTATTGAACAGTAATTGAATGGTAAATGGGCAAGGACAAATAACTTTAGTATTTAGAGTTCCAATCTAATTCACAATTCTGAAATTTTTATGAAGTGGTAATTTAATGCGCTATAAAGATGCTCAAACCATTCCATTTGATAAATTTTTTTAGAATAAACAAGGAGCAAAAAAGGAAAGAAACCTGGAAACTTTATAGCAAACTACCACTGTTTTAAGACATTGTGTGGAGTGATATGAAATTCAATAAGAGGCAAATGTAACTGTCAATAAAATATAGAGGAACATATTCTCCATTATTGTAAAATATCTCTTTGGTAAAGGCTGATTTAACTGAGTGAGCGAGTGTGTGTGTATATATGTTTGTGTGTGTTACTGTACAGAGCTCAATGACAGGCTCCATCGCACTCGTCTATGAAGGACAATCTCAAGCAGCAACAACACAACATTATCTGAAAATCAATTTTCTCAAGTTTCCTTTTGATCATTTGAGAGTTTTGAGAGCTGATGCGGAAGGGGAATAAAAGTGTGCGTATTTTGAAGACAATAAAAATAAAAGGCCTTGAGCTGGAGAGTATATAGCATTAATAGGAAATATTGATCCGAATGGGCCTTTTCAGTATGATGCCCATGCTGTTGGGGAAGGTTTGTGACATGTAATGCTTTATAAAGTGGAAAACTCTTTAAATATTTATTTAGGTGATCAAAAATACAGTACAAAATAGTAATATTGTGAAATATTATTACAATTGAAAAAAATATGGATTTTTAAATTTTATATGTATTCAAATATTTTAATTATTCCTTTGATGACAAAGCTGAATTTTCAGCATCATTACTCCAGTATTCAGTGTCACATGATTCTTCAGAAATCATTCAAATATGCTGATTTGGTTCTCAAGAAACATTTCTTATTATTATCAATGTTCTTGATGAATAGGAAGGAAGTTCAAAAGAACAGCATTCATTTGAAATAGAAAACATCATAAATGTCTTTACTGTCACTTTTGATCAATTTAATGCATCCTTGCTGAATAAAAGTACAAAGTTTATGTAAAGTAATACCAAATACAAATAGATTGATTGATTTATTAAAGACATTAAGTATAAATATTGAATGGTTATAATATATACAATATAAATATATAGTTAGATACAAATGCCAAAAAAATAACCAACATAAAGCAAAACGCATTGTGGTCAGTACTCCTGGTATTCCATGCAATCGGCCCCTCATTGCAATCAGGGGGGTGCGTTGTCCCTCAAAGACAGTGTGGCCCTCTGAAACGTTATTGTTCTAGTTGTGCGAGAACAATAGGTCGTCTTCGCCCTCACATGCCCACCATACCAGCTGGCGATGACAAACCATGTCACCACACTAACCCTCCTTGTACGTCCAAACGCCCATCGAGCACATAAGACCACTGTTGTCCTTGGCTGGTCAATGGACACTTGATTGTTTGTGAACCAGAGCTATGTGTTGGTTTGCCTGGACTGGGGGTGGAGGGCGGCCTGGACGAGCATTCACGATGCTACATATTTGTCTTAGAGGCCACAATAGAAGTACACATTTGGACTCAATGAGACACATTGAGTTAGACTGGACAAAGGCAGGGCAGTTCACGGACACACTCATGTAAAAACATGGGCACATATATGTTAGCGCAGCATTAGCATGTTAATACCGAAGAATCCTAAACTGCTTCGGCATGCACTGGATTTCCATAAAAAGAAAGCTGGAATTAAAAATGAACCGGCTTATTAAATCATGCCCCATTTAACCTTTTTCCAGTGTCTTTTTATGTTCCAGCACAGAGGTTGCTTACAAAATTGGGCATGTTCCAGCTGAACACAGTGTGCTCGAAAGGAATCTCTTTGAAAATGACAAAAATACTAATCATGCAACAGTTGTTGGCGTTTAACGGTTCGTTTTCAAGGCAGATCACAATTTTATGGTCACAGTTTTAATATTTTCGATAAACAGGAACTTCATAATGAAGGAAGTATGTTTGCGTGACCTGTGTGAGCATTTGCAGTATCCAGTAACAAGCTCAGGAACGAGAGGTTCTCGGTATAACAGACTGACAGAACACTGTGTAGCATAAATGAGCCAAGTCTGAATTACAGTGGGCTGTGACATTTGCTCTTTGGAAGATTTTGAGTTCTATGACTCATGTCTTTCTAAAGGTTGGGCATTACATCTGATGAAATGAAAATGCAATTCTTTGTTTAACCTTGCTGTGGCAGTTTGGATGTTTTTGACTACTTGAACTTGATTTTTTTTAACCCCCATCATAAACTGTCATTCACCTGAGCGGTAAAAGTCTTGTTTTTTTCTTATACCTATAAGCTTGTCAAACACATAAAATTGAAATTTCTTAGTGGTGTTTTTAAAGAGTAAAACCGGTAGTGTCTCTGGTCAGATCAGCCATAACTCATTCAAAACAAACTGTTATGCAAGTATGTGGCACACAACTGCAAAATTTAAGGTTTTTGTCAGGATTTGTCTGGTTGGCAAATTGTCAGTGTAACAATACTAAGCCAAAACACTTTATCCAAGTATTGTAGATGACTTTGGAAAAGGCTTGTTACAGGTATCGAAACTGACAAATAGCAATTACTGTATTATATTGTATTATATTATATTATAATGGTTACCCATTAAGTGTTATATGTATTCAAACAATGTATACAGTAAGCCTTTACTGTCATTATTGACCAATTTAAAGTATTAAACAGAAGTATCTTACTGACCGCAAATTTTTCAATGGTAGTGTACAACAATCAAAATCTCTGTTTTTTGTTTCCTCTATTGTCCGTTTGTTTATTTGTTGCGTTTCCATTCAAGGAGCTGTGCATGGACTCCCGACCAGTGTATCTTCAAAACAAATGCCAGCAACTCTGTGGATAATAATTCCTATTAAAACCACACGTACGGCTCTTCAAGAACTCTTTTAGTCAAAGCGAATCGGACATTAATGACCTCAGGGATGAGTGTCACAGAGGCGGAGAGCAGTCTTAAATCTTTCAATAAAACTTGCTCTCAGAAGTAAAGCAAATTCAGATGGACTACAGTCTTTTCAATTCCCATGAGTTCCATCATGTCTTATTCATTATCTACACACAGTTCCCAGTCCTTCAATTTCCTTCCACTTCTGTGAGCACTTCCTCTTTTAGTGTCTGGTCCAAATGTAATATCAGTAGATCAGATGTCTGCACTTAAATATCCCGAGACACTATTTACGAGTCACTATTTATGTTTCGCTATTTATAATTTACTATTTATGATTGATTTGATTACTGAACTTCTTTTTTACGGTCTGTCTACTCTTGATTTTGCAGTGACATAGTATAGTAGCCGTATCATGTGTTTTTCATTACGAAGTATGGTTGAATCAACCATAAACATATATAGCACTTCCCCACCCAGCATTTTATTATGTGGTGAAACTGACAGTGTTATGCCTTGGGCTGGTCATCATACTCTGTTGTTGTGTGCGCTGACAGTAAATGTAAACTGAGTGAGATCAGAGAGGAGAGAATCTGATTTCGGCAGATGGCCATGACGTAGTGGAACCTAGAGATATTTCCTTCAACATGTGTGTGTAATGTGCAACACCCCATTCCTGAGAGAGAGAACAAACCATTTGCCAAGAATACTTTGAGCACAGGCTCTTAATCCAGTTTCTTTTGTTCCTAAACTGGACAACTTTGAAGACAATTCCAGGTACGTAAAGATAAACAGAGCACACTTCCTTCTATAGAGTGAACGCTATGTGATCCTTAGATGACAGATTTACTTTTTTGGGGCTATAGAGAATACATTTTACCACACACTACTAATACTGAATTAGAGAGTATGAGTTCAGTAATTGCTGAAACAATACAATAAAATAATTTATGATCTTAAAGAAGCTGGATATGTTGTTTTTACATTATGATCATGTCCCGCATGATTCCCCAATGTGTTATGTGGCAAAAACAAACCAGTTCATTTTTGTGGTAAATCCGGTTTTGAACTTACTATGCAGGCCAACAGAGATGACAACTGTTTTAAATGAAGCTATAAAATGTGGCTTTTATTTTCTTTCTCGCTTTTAATGTAGGTCGCTGGAGGAAACCGTCTAAACTGAATCCGTTTCAAACCCTCCAACTCTGTTTATGTGACTCTTCAGAGTCAGTTGCTTCACACTGAGAAATTTCACTCTAGCACACTCGTCGCTCAAAGTCCCTCTGAGCTCAAAAGACACACAACCAAATAACATGTGCATCTCTTTTAGCACATCTACTGTTGCAGAATTTTAGCTCAGGATGTTGCTAAACTTTTGACACAATCTTATCAGTCTTTGTGGGTAAACATCACATTTAATTAATCCGCCTCCTGGCAACTGTTAGTGTGGTTTTAGATTAAGCAAGCTTTTATTTATTAAAATCACAGACTTCTAGAGTAGAAGATCTGGATATATGGAGTTCATACCTTCATTAACGGGATAGATACAGGTTTGGAAAAACATTAGAGTGAGTAAATGATGACAGAGTTTTCATTTTTGGGTGAACTATCCCTTTAAGACCCCTTTTAGATCTTGTATTCTAAATCATCAGTCTTTCAAAATATTTCATCAGTGTTTTCTGAGGCAGTCATACGATTTTCAGATGTTGCTCATCTGGTATAGTGTGATGGATGATTGGAACTGACAGATCAATCCGTAGGCAGCTGTGGTGATGTCATCACTTAGACTGCTAGCTCGATTAATGAAGTCACTTCTCTAAAAACAACAGACCACAGACTTTCTATCCTTCAAACCCTCACTGATTGGCATTTTGGAACTAAACCAAACTCAGAAATAGATATCTATCTAATCACATCCATTGATCATGGAGTAGACGTGCGAGTCTGGTGATCCTTAATGTATCTGTCATCAATGTGAAAGACAGAGACGCGATTATCTTGATACCACAGACGTGCTCTCTGGACTTTCTCTATCCAAAGAGAGATTATGGATGACTCTATCTCTCCCTGAATCAGTGTTATATCTACTTGGTTCAACCAGTGGAAAAACAAGGCATAGATTCCTGTAATCATGCCTGTCTCTGACACACATCTTGGTCAGCCATGGCTGTCACACCCCCCATTAACAGCCATCTGTCTCTCATTTGGATTTGTGACAAGGGCACCAGGACCTTGGGGCATGTGCGACATGCAGCGGAGGTAAGGTGGTGATGTGAAGGGCTTTACAAAGACCTATCTATAGCACTCAACCGGCCCAGTGCCCAAGGTGTCAACTAGCAAATACTGATCTCCCTCTGTTGCCCATAAATCAACCGTAATTGTTATGATGCTGGCAATACTTTAGTGGATGTCCCCTCTTGTAAAGTTCAAGTAAATGAACCACTGTAGTCAATGTGATATGAGTCATTGAGGTTCATTTGTCTAAAAGCATCTAAATGTCATTTTCATTATATTTACCGTTTCCCTTCATACTGACTAAAACCTAAGCAGAAAAAAAACTTCACACCGAGGGTGATAACCTAACCACAATGATAAAGATAAAGAATAGCAGAGTCCACACCACAACTATAACGATAACTGCACAGATGATTGTTGGATTCACTTTCAAAATGATTTTTTCCATCTGATGAATGGTAAAAACATTTACAGCCAATAAGTATCCATCATGGATCATTGCAGTGCACTTATAAACAGAACATTATTGTTATTGTTGGTGTGGATGTTAATGTCATTATAGATTTATTTATAGTTATCGTTCTTGGTGTAAATGGGCCTTTAGCCAGTGACTATCACAAAATAACCCCAATAGGGTCATCAGGATCCCAGTGCAGAGCCAATTACCAAACAAGTAACAAGAACGCCAAGTAACAAGACGAACAAGGGCAATATTACAGTATTATATGGAAGTGTTCCTAGGTCAGTTTCACTGCAATTGATAACTCAGATGCAAGATAGCACTAGTTGCATTTCTAAGAGTGATGTGTTACACAAGACATGAAAGTAGTACCAGTTTCGGTTCCCAGTTGAGCAGACCGATATACAGCGTTGCTATGGACAGTGGAGAATGTTAGGAAATATCTGACTGCTGAATGGTGCAATTGACCAACCAAAATAGAGTTTCCAGAGAGCCTGGAAATATCCGCTGAATAACCTAAGAACATCTTGTCATGTTTTCTTGAGTGTTTGAGGCTTTTTTATATCCATTTATAAAACATTTAGTTCCTGTCCTTGATTCTGATTGGTCAATAGCTGTGTTTTATTCACAATAAAACACGGCTATGACCGCTTCACCCAACGGTTCTGTGTATCACTACACACCACCCTTAGCAACCACTCTTAGCAACGTAAACTGTATGTTCTCAATTGATATTGTTCATTGAAACGTACTGTATTATGTAGAAGAGTATTGTGAGAAAGAGATCGAGTTTATTACCTGCATTCAGATTTAGCATTTTCCTTCAGGTTAGTCCTATGTTCATAATAAAAAATCTGTTTAAATGCCCAATGTATTATCTTGTCCTTTTAACAGTTAAGCGGTTTTCCCATGACTGACAGCACTAGTCAAAGCATTTGTCAGTTGCGTCTTGATCCGTGTTCTCAACAATTCTGTCTTCTTAATGTAAAAGTCTACTGCTACTGACTGACACACTCATAAAGACAGTCTTTGCCGCCATCTAATGGCATAATAATGTAACTTCTATTGCTGTTCACGGTCAGGGACTATTTTTTCCGGCGGAAGGAAGCCTTTTAGTGAAAGTTTACTTCATGAAAGTTGCATTTATGCATATTTTTGGCTTTAATATTTGTATTGTGTGGTAACTGTTTTATAAAAGCAAAAAGGTAATCAAGGCTAGTGCCGTATCGTGAATAAGTCACGGCTGAAGGGCATTGTTAGGCACTCCGCTTCGTGTCGTGCCTAACAACGGCCTTCAGCCGTGACTTAATCACAATACAGCACGGCCTCTCGTACCTTATTGCTTACGTAAAGCTTAAGTTGTGCTCAGAATCATATTATGATATTATTATCTTAAGCATATTGTATATGTGCTACTTAATTGTATTTAACTGAGCTGTATATGCTTTTTTTTTTATCTCTATTGTATTTTTTAAGGGCTGTTTCCTTTCATCTCGCAAAGGGACTGCTGATGAAAATTAGCCCTTCGGCTAACTTGAGTACATTTGCATGTATTTGAATTTTAATTAATGTACATGGTCCCTTTTTAAATAAATAAAAAAAGGAAAAAGAAAGACACAAATGTGAAATGATGTGAACATTTTTTTAACTGAATCGCATCATCCCCACAGCCTCACACCAGTACGTCTATTTCCATACTGTCTGGCATCATTCTGTGCCTATTAGCATTTAGTGGCTACATGTGGGTTTGAGAGTCACCTCAGGGCATCTCTTTGCCTTGAGCGAACTTTCCTTTTTATTGAGAGGGAAAGAAGAAGAAATGAAGTGGCAGCAATGGAAGTGTGGTTGGAGGCCAGAACTGCCCATCTACTTGCAGGGTGGCATGTTGTGATGCCTGTGGGTTTCTCTGCTCTCCAGTTTTCCAGTCTAATGTTCAATGCACTTAAACCCTCTTTTTCCTCCTGCTGTGCGCTTGTGCATCAGATATGTTACATTACCCACTATGCATAATGGATTAGCAATAAATCTATTTCTGTAACGGGGCTATGTCTCCTGCATTATGTCTCCGAGGTCTTTATTAGTGAATATCAATAATTTTGTGCAGAAAGAAGCGGAGGGAGAATAAAAAGGGGTGATGAGGGGGAGGAATGGAGCTAAAATAGCTGTTGTGGATAAACCAGGGAGAGAAAAGAACACGGTGGCACTGCATTATTCACTGTCAATAAAACACTGATGCGTTCTCGGCATCTGAAGATAATAGATTTGTAATTTGTGCATCAGGAAAACAAAAATAAACAGGTTACATGATGCATCAGAAAATGAACACATCTGTGCCACAGAAAGCTTCTAAAATTTTCATAGAACTCCCAATATTCAGAAAAGTCTTTCCCTCAGCCCTTACAATTTAATGATAAAACTAAATATTATAAAAAGAAATCATATAAAATAATTTATAGCTATTTCTATTATGTTTTCAGCTGCAATAAAAGTCAAACACTGTTAGGCCCCGTAGTGCGTTTTTGTTTTAAAACAGCGTTTTAAAATGAAAACAATCCTCATCTACACTGGCGTTTCCACAGTGCTTCAGAAACGATCTCCGTCTACACTACACGGCCGAAAACGCATTCATGCACACTGGGCATGTATGTACAAGTGTAAACAGTTGCCTCTTGCGCATGTAGGCAGCTGCAGTATTAAAAAAAATGCAGAGTTTAACTGCACAATGACTGCTAAAAATGACAACAAAGCCAGCAAAGATTGCAGTTCAGTCTCCATATTATTGTTTACACGGTCATCAAGGATACGCAGAGCGAACGTGGGCAGCCATGCCATCGTTTTCAAAAGTCTCCGTTTTGGTCCGTATATACTGAAACACAACCCCAGCGTTTTCAAACTAAAACGGGGTCTGCAGCGTTTTCGAAAGTCTCCGTTTTCGAGGTTCGAAAATGCCGCCGTAGTATAAACGACAGGTGTAACTGTAGCAAAACTTATGCGTTTTAAAACGAAAAAACACTAGTGTAAACGGGGCCTAAATTTTATCATTTTTAAATTCATTCCACCTAATTCCGCAGATTTTCTCTTAAAGGTGCAGTAAGCGATTTCTGAGAAACACTGTTGATATTTGAAGTCACCAAAGCAAACACGCCCCTACCCAAAAGTATCACATCCCTATCTTGATAGCTCCGCCCCCTAAAATTCAAAAACACGCTAACGGGACACAGGAACCTCCCCTTCATGAGTGTATACACCCCTAACTGCTGATTGGCTACAAGGGTGTTTTGGTGCTCGGTCTGATCCACTTTCAACAGCATTTCTCAGAATTTGCTTACTGCACCTTTAAAATGAGCACAGAGAATGTAAAAGAAAGTATGTCTGAACATGATCATACATACATGAGCACTGATGCTTTTTAAAAGGGATTCAAAAGGGAGTGCAAACTAAATTTCCTTTGGTGTACTTCAAATTCAGAATGTTCCAGCAGATGTGGTTGAGAAAATAATTCATCCTCTGAATTTAAGGGAGCCACAGGTGTGAACCCCAGTCTAGAGGTCTTTTTTATTTTGGAAAGAAAAAAGTGGTGTTCTTCTCAAGCTGACTAAATTATTCTTCAAACAGAGCAACAAACTGACTCACTATGGTCTCCCAACAGTTAGGACCACCAGCTGACAGGTGTGTGACAGGTGATGGGCAGCTGAATCTACAGCTAAGGTGGGCTGCCTCACTGAAGGTGGTCTTAAGAATATCTGCTGAAATGCTTGGCACATATGAATTGCAGTGATGCAGAAATGATTTTGATGATATGAAAAGAAAAGAAATCATGAAACGTGGAATCGTTTGACTCAAATACACATTTAAGAGACACTGCATCCTCACTGCATGTGCTTGAGTCCTGAAATTAGACTGACTGTCTAAATAAGGATAAAAAGATAAAAATTCAGTGTTATTTATGTGGGCAGTAGCTCACAGAGTTCTTGTCACATACAGTGTAAATTTACACACATTTTTGGCAATCACTTTCTTGCCAATGCAACTTAATTACCTAAATAGGAGCTTATAGTCACTGTTTTCTTTAATGAATTTTTTATGTAATTATGTACAATTTATGTAAATATTTTTTTTTTAAGTTAATATTTTTATTCAACGTGGATGCATTTAATTGATCAAAAGTGACAGTAAATACTTTTACGTTGTTACAAAAAATATATTTTTCAAATAAATGCTGTTCTTTTTAGGTTTCTATTCATCAAAGAATCCTTAAAAAAATTAATCACTTGTATAAATTATTAAGCAGCAAAACTGTTTTCAACATTGATAATAATAAGAAATGTTTCTTGAGCAGCACATCAGCATATTAAAATGATTTCTGAAAGATCATTTGACACTGAAGACTGGAGTAATATTTCACAATATTACTAGTTTTAGTGTATCAAAGAAATGCAGCCTTGGTGAGCTTAAGAGATTTCTTTTTAAAAAATGTACGACCGCAAACTTGTGTGTGTGTGTGTGTGTGTGTGTATAATTAACAAAATATGTTTTAAAAAATGAAAATATAATAAATACAACACAGCGAATGATAAGTTATCTTAATGCCTTGAACCATATGTTTGTGTATCATATTCCTTGCTTTACATGGACACTTTGCACCACTTGTGTCAATAGACTATAATGGAATGTCAGAAGACTTAGACATGATGCCTAAGCATGGGGTGAACTTTGACCTTTCAACTGACCCAGGCCCCATGCTGAATGCAAAGCTTGTTTGGCTTGTTGACAGAACAGTATACGTGCACAGGGCACAGGCAGATGCACTTGCCTGTTTAACTCCTTCTTGGCTTTGGTATGTGTGCTATGACGTGGGAGAGACACTTAGTAGTCCCCGGCATTCATCATAACATCATAGACAGAGCATGTTCATTCTCTGTTTTCCACTGATACACACACACACTGGATTGCAGAGTACAGACAGGCTACAAACCAGCTTTGTTAATACACAAAGGCCCAGTGGCAAAACATTAATGCATCATTCATCATGTCATACCCAACATACATTTCCAGACATACAGCATTCTTAAAGTGGGTACACACACATACACACACTGGATGCTTATGTACATAGAAATGATTGTTAGATGAGCATACATTCATACCCAAACACACATGCAAACATGCAAATATATACAGTCATTCACAAACAAACTGTGAACAAACACTGTTTAACATAATCACACAACTGGGACACACACTCTCATCGCCAAGTAGCTGCCAGCCTGTCTACACATGAAAGCAAAACAGGTGCAGAGGTTCCCTGTGTCTGTTTAACAATAATGCCATTTGTCTTATGACCAAAATAAAGTTTACAAATGTTTTCCTGTCAGTTTACATGTCAGCTGTTAAATGGTTAGTTCATCCAAAAATGAAAATTACCCCACTCACCCTCAAGCCATCCAAGGTGTATATGACTTTCTTATTCAGATGAATACAATCAGAGATATATTTAAAAATATCCTATCTCTTCCAAGCTTTATAATGGCAGTGAATGGGGGGGCCTGATTTTGAAGCCAAAAAAAGTGTATCTATCCATCGTAAAAGTACTCCACACGACTCCAGGGCGTTAATAAAGGCCTTCTGGAGCGAAGCGATGGGTTTTTGTGTAAAAAATGTCTATATTTAAAACTGTATCATCTACAATAACTAGCTTCCGGCAGAACAACGTACGCATAGTGCGCAATTTTGACTTGCGCCACAAGAGTAACCTGTGATGTGATGTATGACGTATGTAGGAATAGCTTAAGCTTAGAAGCCTCTCGCGATTTAAACAAATATGTCTGTGCAACAAACTCAAGCTATTCTTCTCTTATATCGAAATCCTCCAACATTTCTCTTTTAAGTTTCTCGTTTTAAACTTCTAATTTGTGACCGGTGTTTTGTTTTGCTCTATCCTCTGCACTTCTGCGTTCGTCATTGTGTCGGGTCAGGGGTTAATCTTTTGCCACAATTCGATTTGTACAGCCATCTTCCGGAAGCTAGTTATTATAGTTAATAAAGTTTTAAATATGGATTTTTAAAAAAAAAAAAAATTTACTTACAAAACCAATGTCTTCACTTCAGAAGGCCTTTATTAACCCCCTGGAGCAATATGGATTACTTTTACGATGGATGGATGCACTTTTTTTGGCTTCAAAATCGTGCCCCCCTCCATTCACTGCCATTATAAAGCATGGAAGAGACAGGATATATCTCCGATTGTGTTTGTCTGAAAGAAGATAGTCATATAAACCTAGGATGGCTTGAGTAATGAATTTTAATTTTTGGGTGAACTAACCCTTTAAGTGAATGAACGCCAGTGGGCGGGGCCTATGGTGCAATGATGTATAACTATTCATCAATGTCTTGCTCTGGAGGCAGTCATATGCAAATATATTTGTCTGTGTGACGTCACATGTCACCCAGTATCAAAATGAGCAGTTTTTGGAGCCTGATTAAATAAATGTATTGCTTATAATGAGGAGGATGTTTTAAGCCATGAAACTTGCAGGTTGTTTTAATGGTACAAAGACTTCTGATATGTCAAAAGATCAAGACAAATTTGATTTTTCATGTCATGACCCCTTTAAGCTGAAAAACCATGAAATCAAACTTGACAGTTCTTAGTTTTTATGCAATATCGCAATTAATTATAAATTATTTATCCACGCACATTATTATTTCATTTAAAATTAATGTGCCCTCGTAATCTCGAATCTTTCCCTCCCCCTTGAAATTGACATCTCATCAAATCCCGCCCTACATTTTTCTCATTCAAGAAGCTGTTTCACTCATAATGTTTGTAATTTTATAAGTTAACATTATATACTGTAGTATTATTACACATTGTCCACAACAGACGCTATCTGTTTGTACGACCAGTGGCAGATGAGGAAAGTGAAAACTTATTTGAAAAATAGTGTTTTTTTTTGCACTTTCGTTTTGTGATAAAATTGCACATTTCAGCTGTATTTGAAAGAGGATATGCACTAAAAAAAAGTGTGTGATGATGTGCACATCAGCATAACAAATCTGTGTAGTTTTTTAACTTTACACAAAGAAAATTAAATACTTTTTCTTTGTTTTGCTCAAAGCCTATAGTAATCTTATCGCGGTGTCAATCAAATGACTATTGTGTGTTTTTCCTCTGAGATTTGCACATAGTCTTTTGTCAATACATCTCACTGGCTTTGCCTATGAACTGTTTTCTCTCTCTCTATCAGAAGAAGGTGCAGTAATGAAATGGCCTGTTCTCTCACTAGTCTGTTAATTACTTCTCTATTTATTTAGCCGTTGTGCTGTGGTGATGGGAGGCCCTGGGGATTGTCTGACTCCCATGCTAAATAGCCTGCATTCCAATCCCTTGATGCCCAGGCTAATACCATCCTCACTTTCATCTCCACGGCCTGGCAAATTATCACCCATCTGACTCCCCATAGTGAAAAATAAAGGTATAAAGGGTCGCATAGCATCCCGGAGGAATGTTCTGACCACTGAAATATCTGTTATATACTTATATACACTGTGACTTGACAGTGTTTTGCTAGGTAAGTGTTTTAGCCCCAAACTATGTGATCCTCAAAAAATCCTGTCTGTTAAAATTATTTATCTTTTAAAATGAGAAAGCATCTTCTCTGCACCACAAAAAAGCATCTCAACCTGTATTTTTATCTAGAGAGAGAAATATATATATATATATAATAGAAAATATATTCTAATATAATATATAATATTTTATTATATATTCTCTATATATTTTGTCTCAAGTAAAATGATCTTTACTGTATATTTTTGGGTATTTTTACAAGGAAAAAATGTGCTGATTAAGATTTTTTTTTAATTATTTACAGTGTGTGCATAGTTTAGCATGCTAACCCATGCCGCCCTTCACACTCACTTAGTGAACAATCACAAATCTCCTCTTTGGATCTGTTTCTTTTTGCATTTACCATAGTTGCTTAAAATGTTACATGGCACAAATCTGATCCCAGGTCAGCATTCCATCATCAAACTGTTCCCTGTAGGAGGGCCTCTCACTCTAGCCTTTTGCTGTTGTGAGAGCAATAGCTAAAGTCTGTGTCCATCTGCATAAGAATGCTGCCCACTTCACAGAGGAAGGAGGAGGGCCGCACAAATTAATGAAAACTTTTCCTGTTCCCCCAAGCCCTTTCATTCTTCTCTCTCCTGTTTCTCAAGACTTGGCTGGGATGTTTCACACACTCAGAAATAAAATCTTCTTAAAATGTGGTGTTTGAACATTTAAAATTCATGCTTATAAAACAAGGTCAGTCAAGTAACAGGAAAGTACAGACGCAGGCCTAGTCAAACTGGATTTTAAAGACCATGATATCCACCATGCTTCCTCCAAGATAATCTTATCTATGAGACAGTCCATGCTTAAATATTTAGTAATGCATTGGAATGCAGAAAAATGCCCATTTTTTTCCTCATGTCATTGCTTCGGGGTTATTGTGTGTGTGTATTTGTTTTATGAGGGTAGAATGTCTGAAAATGTAAATATAGTAAGGTTTAGGGTTAGAAAGTACACCGGGGTTAGTTGTCACACAAGGAAGTTGCCTATATCTCAGTAACTACCCAGCTAACAAACATGTTCTAAGAACATTTGCTAACATTCTCACTTATAAAAATGTTTTTTTTTCTTAATGTTTTCTGAACATTCAAAACATCATCATTTATCATTTTGCAAAAATTATCAGTTCTTTGAACGTTCTGAAACTAGTAAGTAGTAACATTTAAAGGTGCAATGTGTAGGATCTATTGACAGAAATTTAGGAGGATCTATTGACAGAAATCCAATATAATATACATAACTATGTTTTTAGTGGTACATAAAGACCTTACATAATGAACCGTTATGTTTTTATTACCTTAGAATGAGCCATTTCTATCTCATACACAGCGGGTCCCCCCTCCATGTCAAGTCGCCATTAGGCGCTGGCATGTTTCTACAGCAGCCCTAAATGGACAAACACTCTACAAAGCGTGTTTAGTCACTATGTTTTTCACTAGTCTTCTGATTTATTAGAAGCAGAGACTGTTCTTTGTTAGAAGTAAGAAGAAACCTCATTGCTTCACACAGGCTACTCTCTGCTGTCTCAGACGACGACATGTCGGCCAGAAAGCCACCGTAGCTTCTCCGAAAGGGAAGGGTGCGAGGGGTGTGTGCTGTTAGTTGCAGTTCGCAACCTCACCACTAGATGCTTCTTAAATTTACACACTGCACCTTTAAAAAAAGTTAGATGAATATTAAGGTCGCATGATTTATCGCACAATACGAAAAATAACATTGAACTTAAACGCAATTATGGCTTAAACGCGATTCTTAGTGCAATTATGAAATCGCAAAGGCTGCGATTATTTTTTTATGCGCAGCTTGTCAATGAAGTATGCTAATCCATCTGAAAGCACTGCAAGTTTGAGTTTCACTTTTAACGTACATTTGAAAAAGCAACACGCGTCAAACATCTTTCCAGACATGAGAAGCATTTATTAACATCTTGTCCAACAAAAGACAATATTTAATAACATGTTTTTACTCAAAACTCACTTCATAACGACAGTTGAGCATCCTTCTGTGAGATGATGTGGCTTCTTACACAGAATAAAGCAGTCGTGTGTTAATCAATCAAAGCGTTTCATTCTTCTGTTTATTCAGCTACAGTGATATGATGCATGTTATCTTCTTCTGCGGCAGCTGATATTTGGAGTTTCTGCGCAAGAGCGCCCTCTGGCTTTCAGATGGAGAAACATTTACTACTGATCACAGAGCCGTACAGCTTTGACAAGCTGTGCATAAAATAATCGCAGCCTTTGCTAAATCGCGTGCGGTTTAATCGCGATAAATCGTGCAGCCCTACTATCCAACTAAAATGTTTCAGAAAAATGTAGAAATAATGTTTTTTTGTGCTAACGTTTTGAGAACGTTATTAAAGACCAGATAAATTTGAATGAATGTCCAAGGGTTTCTAGAAGAACATTTGTTCATAACTTAGAGAGAACGTTGCCAGAACATTAGCCACATTTCTGAGAATGTTCCTTGTTAGCTAGATAAGGATTGCGAATTGAATGTCCAATTACATATTTGCATATTCTCACTATTGCGGCATATTGTCTCAAACTGTAGGCTATTTTTAATGGGGATGTTTAATTAAAAATGTTTAACAACTATAGTTAGGCATGGCTGGCTCCCCATATAGCCTACAAAGATTCTGTAGAATTCACAATGACTTTAATTTAAGAAAAACGTTGTGAATGGGAGCTCTTCATCACGTTTGTGTACAAGTTTGTCTGTATCTGCGTGAGAGAAGGAGAGAGGCAGACTGTGCAGGTTTCTCCTCCCATTTGCGACTTCGCACGATGGCAATGTTGAGCAGTGTAGGGTTGATCATGATCATGTGACAGCAGATTTGGGAGAGAACGGCACTGAGCACAGAAACATCAGGCGCGACTAAAGGAGTTTCCACAGCGCGAGAGATAGAGCCTACAAGTGAACATTGCCCCTGCTTTAAAACCGTTATTCAAGTGCTCTGAAACACATCGACGGTCGGTGAAAAAGTCCTGGGGAGAAGCTGTTTTCAACAGCCTGGATAAGGAAAGGTTTGGTGGCGATAAAACGTACTCTGTAGAAGAGGAGAGACGCACAAATCTCAGCGGGCATGCGGGAGTTTTTGGAGTTATTTGACTGCAAACATTCTACAAGCAAATAAGAACTTTCGCGCAGATTCTTTTCGTTAATTGCGTCATCAGTTTTTTTAAACTGATGATTGAGGGTGATACAAAGTTGCAACTCTGTGTTTGAAAAGTAGCAACATCGAGTCAGAAGTTTGGAATAAAACGGAAAACATATCAAACCCCTCCGTTTGCGTTTTTGTAGGGGGCTGTCGTGTTTTCCCAAAGCTTGACGCATTTTTTAGGTTTTTTGGCCAACATTTTAAACATGGTTGGGGAAATGGAAACGAAGGAGAAGCCTAAGCCGACTCCTGATTATCTGATGCAGCTCATGAACGACAAGAAACTGATGAGCAGCCTGCCAAACTTCTGTGGCATTTTCAACCATCTCGAGCGACTGTTAGATGAAGGTGAGAGTTCTAGTATATATTTTATCAAAAGAACGAATGAATGTGTTTGGAAGAACTGCGGATACTCCCAGATGTATCCTAAATATGTCACTGTTGTATCTTGTTGTAAACAAGCTCTTAAGTTTGTTGTAAAAATATCTTTTGATATATTATTTTTATTCATCCCAGTGATTCGAGTTTTTTTTTATTCGTTATCGATTAATTTAGTAAGTAACCTTAGCAAGTAACGCTACTTTGTTACGCCAGTGGGTGGCGACAAGTGGGAGTCGTTTTGTGCGTATGATTATAAGTCTTTGAATTATTCACTCAGTGATTCGCTGAAAACATCGAGTCTTTCAGGGCCGAAACAAGTCACTTTTTTTAAATTTATGTGCTCTTGCTAATCTATGAGACTATGGACCTTAGTGTTTATGCGTCATACATGTTTCATAGAACACAAATAGCAGATTTATCACCTATGTTGCAAAAAGCTAGTCATGCTATGTCACGCTGTATTAAAGAGTCAAAAAAGTCATTTCTACACATAATCCTTCTCTTTATTGTGAACAAGATTAACTCTGTGCCGCCTCAAAACAACGACTTGTTCAGCGAAGGAGGCGTGTTCTTTCAATTTGTCCAACTAATAAAATAATTCTTCACAGTGCTTACTTTAAAGCTATTGGCTTGTGGTTTAGTCAGTATTTGAAGCCAGGGAAAAGGCTTTGATGTACGAAAGATATATGTTTGCATGGAAGCAAATGACAACGATTCGTTCACAGACAAGATTTATTAAAAAAAATAACTGATTTGTTCATGAACGAAAGAACACATTTGTTTATCACTACAGAAGTTTGTTCATTCTTTCAGCCTGTAACAATGATAATAACAATCATGCTTTGATGTTTAACAGGCTTCAGAAACATTTTAGACAGTATAATTTCTTCCCTAAACTACCATAGCTGGAAAAAGTTGTTGTTTAGTTTGCTCAAATGAATCAATTACATGACCTGGAAATGTCTCTAATCAAATTCAAACACACTGAGATATTTTGCAGCAAACTTATTAAATCAGCATAGATGCATCCAATCACAAAATATCATTACAGGCCATGGTGCAGTTGGATGATACTCAAATTTGGGGAACTGCTGGCTGTAATCGAGACTAACCTACTTGTTTGTTTTGTGAATTTAGAGATAGGGCTATTTTAACATATATACTACAGTGGCACTTCATCTGTCTAGGTTCTCCAGACCTGGATGGTATTGTAAAACAAGTTTTGTACTTAAAGTGAAAAGCTTGAGTTTGCTTAGAGTTGACGCACTTCTAACACGCTGCAGAACGCATGTAGCCAGCAGTTTTCCTCTGAGAATGCAGGGGAAGCTGAGGATGTGATAACAGAATCACTTCTCTCTTTCTCCTTCTCATTCTAATCATACAGCCCATGGCCCTGGCTTATTTCATTCTCAGTTTATTGCTGATAATCCAGTGTAATAATATAAAGGTTATCACTGCAATACTTTCATGGGGAGAGGGGTGATCTGTTAGATTTATATCCACTGTATCTTGCAATCCATATTAGAGTGAATTCAGTCTGTCTGCACAAAATCCCTCTAGATTCATCATAGCTCACCCATAGCTTTTGGCATGTTGAAGTATGTGTCATAAATAAACTCACAAAACTTGAGGGTTTTCAGTTCCTCTGTTTAGAGCTAATTTAGCCTTGTCTGTTCGTCGAGCAAATTGCAAAATGGTTGTAGCTCTTGAAATGTTGATTGTTAGAAAAATAGATGGAATTACAAAGCTTAGCTTTTTTTGATCTAGCTTTCTCCTCACTATCGCAGTGGGGTTCCAAATCACAAACTGCATTTTGTATAGCTTTATTGTCTCATATATTTTCCTTGTATGAGGATCCCAGTTCTGTCAGGTTATTTTAAAGAGGTTACTGTATAATAAGCTTGGTATTTTGCTTTTCACACACTCATTGTGTTTTATGATTCCAGAGAACTCAGTTTTCAAATGTGTTCATTTTTTACCTAAAATTCAAGTCAACATGACAGTTTCTAGTTGCTCTTATAGGTTCATCTCTGCATTATTTAAAGGATTAGTTCACATCTGAATTAAAATTTCCTGATAATTTACTCACCCCTATGTCATCCAAGATGTTCATGTCTGTCTTTCTTCAGTTGAAAATAAATTAAGTTTTTTGAGGAAAACATTTCAGGATTCTTCTCCATACAGTGGACTTCAGTGGGGTTCACTGGATGGAAGGTCCAAATTGCAGTTTCAGTGCAGCTTCAAAGGGCTCTACGTGATCCCAGACAAGTAATAAGGGTCTTGTCTAGTGAAACGATAAAAATAAAAAATAAAAATGTATATACTTTTTAACCACAAATGCTCATCTTGCACTGCTCTGCAATGCGCCACACATAACGTTGAAAGGTCACGCGTGACGTAGGCGGAAGCACTGCGGTAGGGCGCAAACAAAGCTTTTTTTTTTGTTTTTTGTAAAGGGCGTTTACCTCAATCTTTGCACGTTCACTTTGTAGACACTGGATCGGTACTTCTGCCTTCGTCACGCATGACCTTTGTAACATGATTACGTAATGCGTGCGGATTGCAGAGCTAGTGCAAGACGAGCATTTGTGGTTAAAAAGAATATACTTTTTTTTTTTTTTTTTTTTTTTGAAAATGACTGATTGTTTTGCTAGATAAGATCCTTATTCCTTGTCTGGGATCGTGTAGAGCCCTTTGAAGCTGCACTGAAACTGCAATTTGGACCTTCAACCCAGTGAACCCCACTGAAGTACACTATATGGAGAATAATCCTGGAATGTTTTCCTCAGAAACCTTAATTTCTTTTCGACCGAAGACAGAAAGACATGAATATCTTGGATGACATGGGGGTGAGTAAATTATCGGGAAATTTTCATTCAGAAGTGAACTAATCCTTTAAATATACTGTTTAGCAATTGTTCTTAGTGTGAACTGTGTTTGTATTGTAAATGAACACAAGTCATTACACATAATATTTGATAGTCTGCACTGTGGTGTGTTATTGGTTCTGGGTATTGTAAATCTCCAATGTTGGTTTTCCAAGTGCTGCTCTTTTTTTCTTCTCACTTCTTTTGTGTTCCCTCTGAGGAACATATATTCTGCTGTTATGCAGCTAATTGAATTATTTGAGTAATTAAGCCATCATAGAAGAAAAAATATCTGGGAGAGGATCCAGAAGCAGTGTTGAACCTCTCTTTGAAAACACTGGCTTTTCCTTATCTGATTTAGATATAAAAAGGGACTTCACAGCCCCAGGGGGACCTACTAGTGATTCAAAGATGAAGTTGTTGCAAAATGTGCTTTTTTGTTCTTTTTACCGTAACTGTTCTGTTGCCTCTTATTACTGCGTAGGATAAATAATATTGGGCTTGCGTCAACAACATTGCTGAAATGTTATTGTTGGAGGCACTTTCAATAAATAGGGTACAAAATGAGGCCAAAAAAGTGTTTTCACTAGTTTTCAGTAAATGGTCAGCAAAACAAAGTTCTTATCCTTCAGAAAATCTCCAACCTCAGGAGATCAAATAAATATATTTTTTTATAAGAGGTTTTATAACAGCCACCCCCAAATGCAGTTTAAAACCCCCAATTTCAATTTACTTTTTGTTATTTTCTATTAATAAAAGTTAAACAAACCTTGAAATTTAAATAGGCAAAATTTATAAAAACAAATCACATGGATCCCCAAATTTTTTTATTTTTTTATTGTATCATTACACGTTAAATAAACTTAAATTAAATAAACATAATGTATAAAATTAAATTAAATATACAATGTATAAAAATAAACTAAAATACTGGTGGGGTATCTTTTTATGTTTGTGTTTAAGTCTGTCACTTAAAATTAGTATTTTAGTCATTTTCGAAATGTCTCCATAGTGTCATGTATTTCCTAAAGGGGTGAAAGTTGCAAGCAAATGTGTTAGGAAAGTTTGAATTCGCACTGGTGCCTCTTGACCTCTGATTGTCCTCGCGTTATGGTCTTATCGGTTAAACTGTAAAGCATGGTGCTCTGGTCACCCCGTCCAAACATAGACTGGCACGTGAGCAATGAAGAGACGCTACTCTGACCTATATGCTTCATATGACTGTGACAAGGGCACATACACATTTGAGTAGAGCAAAGATCACATGATTCTTCATGAATCTGTCATCACTTCATGACTGTTAGAGGTGCTGAATGTTCCTCAGAAAGGGATCAAGTGTATGTGTGTGTGAGAGAGAGTATAAGGTATTAATGTGTGTTCCAGAAAACATTTTGTCACATAATTGTGTCCATGTTATTATTTAGCAAGTTCATAACTGTTCCATATATATATGCTCCCTTGAAATGTCTTTCAGTATGAATGCGTGGGAGTGAGTGTAGTTATATGACCTTTTCGTCTCAGAATACATGTGACATCCATGGTCTTTGATTTTGACTGCATTAAGCTATTACCTCCTTAGCTAGATCCCGTGACACAGACAGAGCGAGATGCAGAAAGTCTCAGGGGATCAGGGTATGGTTCAAGGGCACACCGACTAGACAGCTTCCCCCAAATTCTTGGAAAGTACTGTCAGGACAGATGTTGCAAAATTAACATGCACTAAAGGAATCCTTTTGAAAGACTTTTCTGTAGGGAACAGTTGAATGAAACTGGCTTAATTCACTGTTCAATGGAAAGCTCCATCAGGGAGTCACACCAGTTTGTGCAATTAGAAAATGTTTTATTAATAAATCAATATTTTAAATATTCAATATTTTATTTATCTATATTATTACATTTACACTATGGTTTTAAAAGTTTGGGGTCAGTTAGATTTTTAAAAAAAATACTTTTATTCAGCAAGGATGCATTAAATTGATCAAAATAACTTTTTTTTTTTTTTTTTTTTTTTTTTTTTTTTTATACATTGTTACAAAAAATATATTTCACATAAATGCATTTCTTTTGAACTTTCTATTCATCAAAGAATCCTGTATCATGATTTCAACAAAAATATTAAGCTGTTTTCAACATTGATGATAATAAAAAATCTTTCTTGAGCACCAAATCAGCATATTTGAATGATTTCTGAAGGATCATGTGACGATGGTTGCTAAATTGTAATAAATTACATTTTACAATATATTAAAATATAAAACCGCTATATTAAACTGCAAATAAATGGTGCAAATAAGAGACTTCTTTTTTTTTTTTTTTTTTCTTTCCCTTTTTAATGCCAGGTTTAGTTATTCAAAAATAATACAAAATAAGATGTTTAAGATTAATTTTTTTCTAAAAACCTTAAGACGAGATTTTAATTTACTCGGTTAAACACCTTTTCAAAAGTATCAACAGAATAAAACAAGTTCCTCAAAGAGGTAGAAATATTACAGTCCAGTGTTTAATGGACAGTGGATTCTGACAAGATGAACACTTTGGGGAATTTTCTCCTGATAGTAAAGTTATGTGTGAGTCCTGAGTGTCCTATCCGACATCATGTGTGGAAATGATTGGATCCCAGTGATTTATTAAAAGCGAATATATGTTTTGTCCCAATATCAAGATTTATTTTCACATAATTTATTGTTTAGGCACTGATCCCATTCCGTTTGCCATTTATTTGTATACATTTAATGTTGATCTCAGATCTGTGAAAGGTATAGAGCATTTTACTGGTTTTGATCATACTTCTTTGGCAGCACTGTCTGGAGACTTTTTTTCATTAAAAAAACTTACTGACCTCAAACTTTTGAAAGGTATTTTATATTTTATTATATTTATATTTTCCAGGACATGATTTTATCCATCAGGAATTTATTGGATCATATAAAGTGGTCACCTTGACAGGTGGTTTAAAAATAAGTTGGCTTAGTGATGTCTGCTGAAAAGAGAAGTCGTTTCAGAGGTCATCACAAGTTCTTGCATTTTGATTACAAAAACAAATGTTTTTCTATGGAATATCATTCAGAATTGGCCTCAATTGATTACTTTCCCAGGGAAAAGCTAAATAAATGCTTGTCTACAAAGTGATGTAACACATCTGGCTTTTGCTGGGGATTCCCACAATTAAGGGAATTGAGTTTAGGGGTGAATCTCAAACAATAAAGGCAAAAAATTGTTTTAATGATGTATAAATCTGACTAGATCTCCCTGACCACCATACAATTTTTCGCAATGGCCTTTCTGAATGAAACTGCTTTGTTTGGCAGTGGCAGACATGCCTGGAGCTAAAAAGTGACAGTCATAATGTCGTTTTCAGATCAAATCTTGGCTTCAGTGTCAATCCTCATGTCTTTTGTATTTGTGAAGGTGCTTTTCATTTGTCTGTGTGTGTCTGTTTTTCTGTGTCTGTCTCCCTTTGGCCGTTTTCTTTGATAAGATAAATGTTGATTATCAAGCATGTCAGTGATCTCATCAGTCTCCTGCTCTTTCCAGGCAGCTTTGCTTGCATCTGTAAATACTCAATACTTATCTCACCCTTAACTGCCAGTTTGCCCTGCAGTCGTCTTGACACCACCAGACAATCCCTCTGTCTCTCTCAGCCTAAACTTAATCAGCAATCATCCAATCACAACAGCACGTTACTGCTGACCATCACAAACCGAGTGATAAGCGCAAGCTGCGCATTCAAATTTCCTGATTGCTAGGAGAATCAAGATGACCTTGATTGAAAATTGTCACGTATGTGTACTCGCCCTCATGTCGTTCCAAATCTGTATACTGTTTTTCTTGTAGTCAAAAGAATCATTTGAAGAATCGTAATTTTCACCAATCATTACAATTCAGTCTATATTTATGTTTTGAAGTCAGTTTTGATGAACAAATCAAAGTCTATATTCTCAGAAAATCCTGCACTCTGCTGTAGCTTTTGAGTGAAAAATGGCGCCTTTCGGTGCTTCCTGTCAGGTTAGATGTCAGAGCTCATTAGTTCTTGTGGCACATAACATGACCAAACATCATTGACATCAAACTTAGCGTTATGTTAGATTTAAGAGCTATGGTATGATTTTCAGTGAAAAATGACTTAAATTTGTGTCTGTTTGTCATAGCTAGGGTTGGGTATCGAAAATCGATTCCAGAATTCAGAATACTTAAGGTCAGGAATTGGATACTTGCAATAAAATTAAAATTTAGTTTTCGCTTATCGATTCCTGTGTGCACATTTTGTGATTGTGACGCGAAAGAGAACTCAGTTCTGCACACGCACGCCATTTTCTTTGCGCGCACATGCACAGACAGCCGCCTCTCATATAGTGCGTGATACTGAATTGAGTTCTCGTACGTGTCTTCTTGCGCTTGAACGTACAAATACACACAAAATTGTCAAAATATCCTCAAACAGTTGGTTTTGTCTTAAGTAAACATAAACAGTTTGTCTAGCAGTAACGCATGTCTAACAGTATATATTGGATCCGTGCATTAGGTCTTAAAGTGACAGCAGCCTAATAAACCTGCTGCTGTCTAATTAATAATGTTAATCAAACAACAAAAGAAAAGAGAAAATCACTCACTGCTATTGATTTAATAACTTTTTAATTTTAATAAGCATTAATCAGTATTTTATTTATAAAAAAAGCAAACTATGCAGTGCTTTTTGATTACAATTTCTGTACCTGAAATTTGTTCAGTTGTATTTATTTGTGCTATTGTTAATTAGTTTATTTGTTCTTATTTTATTACTGTTTACTTGTCTTTAATAATGTTTGAAATTTATATTAGTCGGTCCAGTTGTTTTTGCTGTGGTATTTTTGTTAAAAACATAGGAAAATGTTATTGTTTAGGCTGCTGATTTTTGTTCATTCAAATCAGCTGCAACAAAATGTTTTGCCAAAAGACACAGAATAAATATTTTTGATGTTTGAGTAAGTGTTTTTAACTTACTGGAATCACAACTGGGAGTTGATAAGAATCTGAATCAATAAGCAAAATCAAAATCTCTAAAATTCAAAAGATACCCCACCCTAGTAATACATGGCTATCGCAATTATATTTTTTATGCAAGGAAGAGATGTCAACACAGCAAGCATTCAAGGTGCTGTTATTCAGGATCTTTTATGGACGATTCATTTAAGTCATAAGTTATTGGTTAAAATGACTGTAGTTGCAGTTGAAATATATCTGCTTTCACCACAAGTATTTGGTCTGAAGCTGAAAACAGTTTTCAGTTTGAAGATATATTGTCAGAGCAAAGGGAAATATTGTTCTTTGATGTACACATTTGTTTTTACACTGTCACTAACAGCCTGACAATTGCAGTAACTGTGGTGTCTGTTCTCTGTGTGAAAACGAAAGAGTCATCGGACAGTTTCCTGGCAGTCAACGATTATCCAGATGGTTTCACGGTTTGCGGTCTACTCTTTCATCCCTCTTGCAACCTTTTCTAGCTTTTATTTATTTATTTTTTTACCTTTCTTTATCACGTTTCCTCTGTTCATCTCAGCGTCTCTCATCTCTCCCACACTGCCACAGATGGTCAACTCCACTGTCTGCGTGTTAGGGACTGAAATAATCTGTTTCTGTTCCAAAGTCTTAAAACTCTCTGGTGCCTGACGTGCACTTTACCGTGGAGTGCTACATAAAATATTAATAATTAAATAAAAACAATTTTATCCAAGACTCATAAATCAGTGGGAACTTATTAGTCATTGCAGAAATACGAAAATATATTTGTTGTGATTAATTAGGAATGGGCATGATGCATGAGTAGCCAATAAAACAGCAATATTGTGGAATATTATTACTTTTTTTTTTTTTCTATTTTAATTAGAGCTGCACGATACATCGAAATTTTCAAAATATTGCAAATGTACATATGATATGCATATCGCAATGACTTACATAACTGAATGATTTTAATATTATATAATTCTAAGTGTTAGGTTGATGCAGACAGTAGAGAATAGACTTGATAATAAGCGAAATACACACAGAAAGCCACCTCTCAGACAGCGTGTGATCCATATTTCAGTTCTCTTCCACAGCTTATATGGCCAAATAAACAAAATTATATCAAAATCTTGGTGAGTATTTACATAAACAGTCAGTTATGTCTGAAGTGGAGTAAAGGTTGAGAAAGTGCGCATGTAACAATATGTTTGATTCTTGCAGCTCTTAAAGTGACAGCAGCCTAATTAACCTCCATCTCTGTACTGAATGTTAATCAAACAATAAAAGACAAAGAAAAAATCACTCATTGCTCTTGATGGAATAACTTTTGTAGCTTTAATAAGAATCAGTGTATATTTAATTTAAACAGTGAAGTTTTTTATTTTTACATTTGATTATCCAGCTTCTGTTGTTAAATAAACCTAATGTATGCCTACTGAACCCCTAAACATTAAAATGACACTTACTTTCTATGTAATGCTAAAGTAAAACACTGCTGTTCACTTTCAGAAGTTGTAGGGATGCTTCTCACAAAAAGAATGTGAAACATTTCCATTATAATTTTTTTTATATAACTTAAAATATAATCATATTGCATATCAAATATCACATTATTTAATGAGTTATTGCATATTGTGTTTCTTTTTCAATGTCGTGCAGCCCTAATTTTAATACTATATTTTAATTTATTCATGTGATTGCAAAGCTATCATTACTCCAGTCTTCAGTGTCACATGACCCTTCGGAAATCGTTCTAATATGCTGATTTGGTGCTCAAGAAACCTATCTTACTATTATCAATGTTAAAACAGTTGTGCTGTGCTGTAAACTAGACGCAAGTACTTGCGTACTTGGATGATATTTCTGTTAAGTATTTGAATAGACAACCTTCCATAAAAATGATTTGTTCATACTATGTGTAGTTGTTTTTCTTGTTATCTCCGCTTCTGTTGTTTGTATGAATTTGTGTGTGTATGTGCACACATCTTTTCAAACCTTATGTAATGACGCACACTATGAAGCAGTGTTTGGTTGAGTAACCGCTTTGTCTTTATCCAGCGTCCAGCATGGTCTGGAGACCGCCAGCTCTCACAGGCAACAATACTTTTGTTCACTAAACGACCAAGGAATGTGTCTGACATCTCACATTAAATCACACTTGTTTTCCTGCCAGCACATATCTCTGATTTCCAATTCTTTGTTTTAAAAAGTCAAAAGTTTCAGAAAGTCTAAAAACTGCATCCAAATTTGCCTGTTTGAAATTATGATATAGGTGCAAACTTTCCATGGCTGACACTGAAAGCGTGAAAAATACTAAAGGTGTCAGAAGAAGTAATTTAAACCAGACGCATGACCGTGTGTCATTAGTAAATAACAGCAACTGAATAGGTTATCTGTAGCGCTGGGTGTTTAGAGTGCAGGATCTGCTGGCATTATGGAGGTGATATTTATGTCTCAGTGATGTAGTGGTTGCTCGCTCGCAGCCATACCAGACCAAGTGTATCATACTGTAGTATTGGACAGCTAGACTCAGATGACAGTAAACAAACACAAACTGTAATCAGAGTCGTCTCTCTCTCTCTCTCTCTCTCTCTCTCTCTCTCTCTCTCTCTCTCTCTCTCTCTCTCTCTCTCTCTCTCTCTCTCTCTCTCTCTCTCTCTCTCTCTCTCTCTCTCTCTCTCTCTCTCTCTCTCTCTCTCTCTCTCTCTCTCTCTCTCTGTCATACACACATGTAAATGATGGTCTGCAGCAGCAGTAGGAAGGACGATCTCACTGTCTGTGTATGTAGTGTTTTTCAGTGTTGACCAGTCGCCTGTAATGTTTGTTTTTAGTGCACTAGAAGCTTGTGCTAATAACAGTCAAACTGGGGGTGGAAAATTATATGTCTTATGTCACCTCAGCTGTTCTGCAGAGAAATTATATATGGTTAAAACAGATAATAGTATTTTTTTTTTTTTTTTTCTAAATTTGCAATTTGTATTTGTTCTTGCATATTGTTGTTTTTATGTATTTTTATTTTAAATATGAGGAATTACCATTCCAACCAAATTGTGATTGTTTCTATGTAGATCCAAAATGTTTAGTGTTTTCACTTTGATATTTAGCCTACTAATTGAACACAAGGAATATTGATTTTAATATCAATATTGATCGTTTTCATTTGCACCAATATATAACCCAATATGTAAAAGTATTTTTTTCAAGATTAATTTTTATTAATATGTTAAAAATATATGAAAATAGCGTTCAAAGAAATCTGTGAAAATTTTTATGTGATGACGCAAACAAATAGACTTTTTAATCTATTCTTTGAAATGGACAACAGACAGAACTGATTCCTGGAATTGAGTCAAGCTCGCCCTTAAAAAGCTATTTAGTTTGTTCCTGAATTTTAAAACATCTAATGACACAGTGTTAAAGGGATAGTTCTCACAAAAAAAGGAAAATTCTGTCATCATTTACTCTCCCTCATGTTGTTTCAAACCCATTAGACCTTTGTTCATCTTTCAAACACAAAGATATTTTTTAATATTCTCTCATCATTTCTGTCCATCCATTGAAAGTCCCTGCAACCAAAGATTTAAAGGGGACCTATAATGCCCCTTTTACAAGATGTAATATAAGTCTCTGGTGTCCCCATAATGTGTCTGTGAAGTTTCAGCTCAAAATACCCCACAGATCATTTATTATAGCTTGTCAAATTTGCCCCATTTGGGTGTGAGCAAAAACACGCCGTTTTTGTGTGTCCCTTTAATGCAAATAAGCTGCTGCTCCTGGCCACCTTTCCAGAAGAGGGCGGAGCTTTAACAGCTTGTGCTTCGGTTGCTCAGCAACAACAAAGCTGGAGAATCTCAAGCAGCCAAAACAACGTTTGTCAGTAACGTTGTTCAGACATTGTTCAAACCAAAGTCGGACACTGATGGAGAGACTCAGGAAGAAGTTAAAACTTTTAGAATGCAACTGGACTTTTCTGAACGGTTAGTGGATAAATTTATGTAGTTGCTGTGGAGTTGACTCAACTCATCGACTAGCATGTACTGTCATGTTAATCTTTTGTGCAAATCCAGCGTTGGATTGACCCTCGTTTGTGAAGCAGTCTGGTGTAAAATGACGGCATGGCAACAACACTCTTCTACAACAACTCTGTAAAAGAAAATATCTCCCTTTGCGTTGAACTTTGAGCAGATCTTGTTTATGCTCAAACAGCAACATTACACACTAACTAAAGTTAAAAAAAGTGAAATCATAATCAAGGACCCCTTTAATGCATCAAAAAGTACATCCATATCCATATGAATTGAGCTTTTTAATACAAGTCATCTGGAGAGACACGATCACTTTATATGATAAACTGATTTAATTTAGGCTTTTATTTATATATAAACTTTGATCAGCACTTATACATTGAGTGCTGTGTATGTGTCGTTTTTGTTCCAACGATGAATGGAAGTCTTATTAGGGAGAGTAAATGATGGCAGAATTTTCATTTTTGTGTGAACTATCCCTTTAACTTAATGGGCAAATAAAAAACATTAAAATTGCAATATCCACAATGTTGCTTTTTATTATTGTCAGCAGTCATTGTGAATATTGTATTTATCGCCCAGCCCTTGTGACTCATGGGATAAGTCATACTTAGTCCAAAATGTCGAGACTGTTGGAATGTTAAGCCACAGAGTCGCACAAAACCTAATATAAACTTCTGACTGACTGTTTAATCCCCTTTCAACACTCAATGTAAAGTGACTAATTATACCAATTTCATGTGTAAGTCCCAGAATGTGTAAATTAATCGGCTTTGAGCAGTTTGAGCCGATGTTTGGATTTGTGCTTCATTGTGGGATCTCGTATGGCTGGTTTCACTCGGAGGGTTTATTTCGTCAGCTCTATTCTGAATGATAGCATATGAACAGATGAAACCAGTCCTAATGTGACCGCGCAGTCTGGAATCATTTAAAACATTGTAAAGCAGAAAACGCTTTGTTTCATGGTAGGAATCGAACACATGGTTCGATGGACCCGTGCCAAGAGCATGTGTTGCATGTAATTGAGTGTAAATGTGCTTACATGCTTGCGTTCACTAATGTAAGGCATATGAAAACAATCCTGTTCGTTCTTCGGGTCAGGGTGGTGGTGTCGGTGGAGTTCAGAGGACCACATCCTGCTGAGTACTGTTGAGTTATTGCTTATGAGATCTTGTTGAGGTTCTTTGCTTTACTCTGGGAGGATCCTAAGGGAGTCCAACAAGCTACAGCTAGCTCAGATCAGGGTTATATTTAGGTCATTTTAATCTGCAGGCCTGGGCCATGCTTTGATGTTGTCATTTTAAACCATATTGTACATTGGTGAAAATCCATTCTAATATACTGCTGCTTATTCCCAATATCCTCCAAAGAGCTTTTGTTAAATAATAATTATTGCTTCAGTCTTTTAAGCTGGTCTCTTTGGAATTCCTCGGTTTGGACCAGCGAGCATTCAAAAGCCTGGTGTCTGATTCACTCTTTGTGAATGCACATCATGGTACGCTAGTTCCTCTATGGCTGGCTGGGCTCTCATGCCCTTTAGGAGTTGTTTTTATATTAAATAGTTGCATGAACTCATCAAGACTTCTGCAAGTAATTTTTAACATAAAGTACTTTTCTTTGTTTTTTAAAGATAGATGAGGCAACTTTTATGGATTAAGCCTCTATATAATTGAGTTTTTAATGTGTCTGTTTGACAGAAATTGGACGGGTACGGAAAGACATGTACAATGACACTCTGAACGGCAGCACAGATAAAAGGACTTCCGAGCTCCCGGATGCTGTGGGGCCCATTGCACAACTCCAAGAGAAACTCTATGTGCCTGTCAAAGAATTCCCAGACGTAAGTATTACTTCACTGCTATTGTAAATTAAATCAAGTTTTTAGAAATGTTTGGTTAGTAGCTACACTGTCAGAAAAAGTTTAAAAATTAGCTTGTTAGTGAGGCACTACCTTTAAAAGTATACCTTTTTGTATGCTATCTTACCCTAAAGAGTGTATATTAGTACCTTAAAGGGTTAGTTCACCCAAAAATAATTTTTTGTCATCATTTACTCATTTACCTCATGTCGTTCCAAACCCTTAAGACTTTCGTTCATCTTCAGAACTCAAATGAAGATCTTTTTGATGAAATCTGAGAGCTTTCTGTCCCTCCATAGATAGCTACGCAACTACCACTTTGATGCTTCAAACTGTTCATAAAGAGATCGTAAAACCAATCCATATGAATTAAGTGGGTTAGTCCAAATTTTCTGAAGAGACAGGATCGCTTTATATGATGAACAGATTCATTTAGGCTTTTATTCAAATATAGGCTTAAAAAATTGATCAGCGAACATAAACAGAAGCTTATCCGTACTTGCTTGATGCGCGAAAACAAACCTCATTGGTTATTGCGAAAGCTCAAACGTGCTGCGTAACACACGAGAATGAACCTCATTGGTTCTCGCATGTCAAGCGAAGAATATTTGAGCTTCTGTTTACCACAACTGATATGTGAGTTGATGAATGTTTAGATTTGAATAAAAGCCTAAATTCAGTCTTTTCATCATATAAAGCGATCATGTCTTTTAGAAAATTTAGACTAAACCGTTCAATTCATATGGATTAGTTCTATGATCTCTTTATGAACTTTTTGAACCATCAAAGTGGTAGATGCGTAGCTGTCAACGAAGGGACAGAAAGCTCTCAGATTTCATCGAAAAGAGCTTCATTTGTGTTTTGAAGATGAACGAAAGTTTTGGAAAGTTTGGAACAATATGAGTAAATGATGACAGAATTTTAATTTTTGGGTGAACTAATCCTTTTAATGCCGGGTTCAGACTACATGATATCGGCCCGATTTTGGCACGATCCATTTGAGGTAGGGTGTCGTTGTGATTTGTAAACGTCACACGTCAGCTTTCAAACATGGCGAAACGAAAGAGAGACGGCAAGCGCTGATTGGTTGGGAAGCAACGTGTAGTCTGACATTGTCTATGACACAGGACTTTAGGAGTCATAATTGCATAATCTGACACAGTGACTATCATAATATTGTGTAGTTTGAACCTGGCATAAGATACTAATAGGTGTATATATGCACACCTAATATACTAATAGGCAGTCTTTAGGGATAGATAAGATACAAATCTGTCTCATTAAGGCTACTGCATAGTAACAATCTGTTGTACCCCTAAAGGTTTTTTCTACAGAATCAACACATTCATGCCAATGGTTTATAATAAAGGCAGCAAGTAACAAGTAGAAAGCTATTTCTGTGTCACTAATGGCTCCCAGAATTGCAAAAATAATGTTTGGCCCTGTCTCAAATGCTGCCCAAAGACTTCCTCCAACTTGTAGATTGTTGGGTAGTGGTTTTCTGTTGACTCTCCATCAGTGTGGGCATGTTTATGTGGGCAAAGCAGATGATTTATTGACTAAAATGCATTCAGTCATGCATGCACACAACATTAAGGTCAATAAAGCTGCTTTACAGAAGATTATTATTTTGATAAGGTCATTGCCACTTTATGGTATTTCTGGAAAAGTAATGTACAGAAATTGCAATTTGTACCTCCTGAAATATGTTTGTGAGGGCTTAAAATGCACCGACAGTGACCAGTGCGTGTAAATAAAGAGAAAGACATCAGTGTTAAACATGTTTTTGTAGATTACTCAAATGACAGAAAATTGGTAAATTGTCCATGAAAACACATTTATATCAAGTCTATTATCACAGGTGGATCCTCTGGGATTTTTTTTTTTTTTTGCACTTTGATTGTCTTACCTTAGATGTCGACTCAGGGGAGCATGAGAAGCCTGCAGCAGATTGATCCAATTAACTTGTTTCTACCAGGACAGCAATAATCCAAAGATAATAATTAGCATGGTAAATATTGCTTAATACTGCAAGCCTAGGCATTGTTTTGCTCACAGCCTGTGCTTCTTATTTGAATGCGTCGTGACTGTCGAATCTTGTATGCAAGGGAAGCTTTCACACTGTTTTCGGAAAACATGATTTATGCAGAAACGTTCATCAGGCCTGAGAGTGGATTACGTGAGGAGCCCAATCTGAAACATTTGTATGTGAACTGAACAAAGTGTTGGGATGTACGTTTTCAGTGGGCGATTATCTGGCTCGTTTAATCTTGACCGGGTTTAGGGTTGAGACTGAGTTTAAGGAGACGTTAAGTAGACGGAGGAGTGTTTCTGGCTGTCAGCTCTCACGTTTCTACCATTTTAAAGAGCTGATAAGAGTGATAGTAGGGTCAGGGTTAATCGAGTTTGAATGAGAGATTCGTAACTGGGGCTTCTCTCTTATCTCTCGTTTAGTTATAATTAACCTCTGTGCATTGTCCTCTATATATCAGGGTGAAACCCAACCAACTACTGACAGCACTCGAACAAGTGTGCGAAATTAACTTGTTTGAAAAGTATGTGAAATTTGAACTCCTAAAATGCAATACGTCTCATTCTGATGCTGTTCTTGCGTCAAGTAAACATGTTTTGAAGAAAGAAAAGCTTTTGAATAGATTAGCCTGATGGATGACAACACACAGGAACTTCCAATTTGATGTCTGGGGTCTAGTGTATTAAAATGTGATAAATTTTGACAACCTGCTCAGAATTTCCCATTGTTGAGTGATTTATTGAGGTCACAAAATTCATAAAGCAATAAAGCCATTTGGAGCAGCACACCACCAGCACCAATAGGTCTTGTTCATGTGCAATGTTGCCCAATTATTGTGATTATTCAGGCTCAACAGTAGGGATTTTTTGAGCGTATTGAGATGTTTAATTGCCTTGCCAACATTTTCACAAGTCCCACTTCAAAGTAAGGTAAATTTTATTCTTTGGCGAAATATTTTTAAATACATTTACAAAAATATGTTGCTGAAATAAAACTAAATAATGCCATTTCAACATAAATTTGTCAACCAGCTAGAGTTACGTTTAATCTACTACATTCAATTAAATTTTCAGTGTTCACAGAAAATCTAATGTTTAAGTTTGCAAGGTTTAAAACAAATGTTCATGATTAGCAAATGTAAGATACTGTTTTTCCCTGTTAGTTTTTATCGCTTAGTTGCTTTGCCTCCACCTTTTATTCCTCTTTATTCCACTTTGTTGGCCATTCTCTTTTAAAGATCAGTTGGGGGCACAACAAATCTTATCTTATTTGCAGCCATCAATCATCAGGCTTGTTTTGAGAGTGACTTTGCTCCCCTGTAATAGAACCAGAATTCCGATAATCCCGCGGGAACCTGTCAGGGTTACCACCATCGCACAATCGGTGCCAAGTGCGGGTGAGAGACATGCAGGTCACTGGCCTTTCTGTCCTCCGTCGCCTTTTGGAGAGAATGATCTAGAACATTATCCCTGCCTGAATAGTCTGTGTGAAAACAAATGTGGACTTTGATGAGGAGATGGGAGGGGTGGGGAATGATGATTAGTTTTCTATTCTGCATGCTCTCACTGTCTCTATGTAAAGACCGTTCAGAGTAATTCTGAGGCCGTCGCTTCAGTCTGTCATCCTCTTCCCACTCTTTTCACTGTAGCTGTCGACTGTTAATGAGGTTTTTCCAGTGCTTCATTGTTCATTGAGAGCCTCACACTTTAGATGAAGTTATTGAAGTTGTTAAAAATCACAAAAAAGACACTGTGTTTACTTTTGTTAGCATTTTGTGACTTTCTTTGTGTTCTTAAAGGAATAGTTCACTCAATTTATTTTCTTTCAACAGTTGCTCATGTCATCCCATATGTATTTGGCTTTCTTTCTTTAGATGAACACCAATGAAATACATTTTTTTTTATTTTTTTTTTTTTAAATCTGAGTCCATATATTGAAAATATTTATTTTGTTTTTTGTCTGAATCTTCTTTTATGTTCATCTAAAAAAAACTACTGAACTATCCCTTTAAATGCGTTCAAATATTTGGGGTCAGTAAGATTTTTTTTTTTTTAAAGAAATTAATACTTTTGCATTAATATTTCCACAAAAATATTAAAAAATTTATTAATAAAACTGTTTTCAGCATTGATAATAATAAGAAAAGTTTCTTGAGCACTAAATCAGCATATTAGGATGATTTCTGAAGGATCATGTGATGTAATGATGTTGAAAATTCAGCTTTGCTATCACACATAAATTTTAAAATATATTAAAATAGAAATCAGTTATTTTAAATAGTTATAATATTTCACAATATTACTGTTTTACTGTATTTTTGATTGAATAAATACCACCTTCTTACAAAAACATTAAAAAACCCAATCTTTTAAACAGTTATACTTTTTTTCTTTTCTTAATTTTTCCCTAATGTCCACTTATAAGGTTAGAGTAAGGTGTATTTTTGTGCTGAAAACACAAAAAAAGTATCTCCATCCTCTCTCTGACCCTTAGAAATTATTTTATTTTCATTTTATTTCATTTTAAATATATTTATTTATTTTTTGCTGCTGTCCCTTTAAGAAAAATGAGAAACCGTGTCTGATCTGCTTGCGGTCCGATCCACCCCGGAAAGGTTAGGATCAGATCATTTGTGTGATTTCATATGTGATTGGCAGAAATTACACACCTTGCAGCTTTAATCAGCATAACCTGGTAAATTATACAGTAGCAGTCATTTCAGTCATCTCATCTGTGCAGTTACGTAGACCAGCGTTGACTCGTGATCTCAGTTACATTGCTTAACAATCAGAATGACAGGAAGGTAGCCAGAAACATCTCGACTGACAAAAAACTAAGTTCACTAAGTCAACAGTTGCACAAACATTGCCTAAAAACACTAAACGACAATAACTCAAGGACACAGACAGACAGTGCCATCTACACAGTAGTTTGATGAGCTCATCTCTAAATATACAGCACAGAGAGCCAACGACCCCCAGCAGCTGTGAACGGCCCAAGAAGAGCTTTAAAAGGAAGAGAATGCATTGTGACCCTGAGAGAGATGCAGCTGCCTGGCTTATCACTCAACCCTTGTGACAGATAAGGTTAAATGCTGAAAGAGCGGCGCTGCCACTGGCCCACAAATGCCAAAAAGCGCAGTGTTCTGGCCTTGCGACTGTTAAAGGGGCAGGGCAATAAATCACGCCATGGGTCGAATCGCAGCTTTACTAATCATTCAGTTTGCTTAACTGGTGGTTTCCCTAACAGACGCCACAAAACATCATTTATAAAGTTTACAGTATTCGATTGATGGGTGATATTATTACAAAGTAAACACTCGGATATCTTACTTTTGTTACCTCTGAACTGAAAGGAACTTAAAGGGTTAGTTCACCCAAAAATGAAATTTCTGTCATTAATTACTCACCCTCATGTCGTTCCAAACCCGCAAGGCCCAGAAAGGTAGTAAAGACATTGTTAAAATAGTCCATGTGACTACAGGGGTTCAAGTATTCTCATCGCTTCATAACATTAAGGTTGAACCACTGTTCAAAGCTCTCAGATTTCATCAAAATATCTTAATTTGTGTTGCGAAGATGAACGGTTTGGAATGACATGAGGGTGAGTAATTAATGACAGAACTTTCATTTTTGGGTGAACTAACCCTTTAAAATCAACTATTTTTTGAAAATAGCATGTCAATGTAAGAATACAAAGTATTGTTGCTTGTTGATGGTGCCAAATGTCAGTTTTGTTTTGTATGACTTTTAAAGAAGAAATCATGTAAATAATCAGTCGGAACATGAATTTGCTTTGGACTAAAAAAACAAGCAAGCACTTTCATGTACATCCTGTACCTATTCCAAATCATATTGGCCGCTAAACATGGTAGGTATTTGTGTTTATATGACTCTTTGACCTCCTTTGTTAGGTTAAATTTGTTCCATGTGACTTGTGTCAGTGCAGGAATAGGGTGGAGCTTATGGTTAAGGCTTCCCCATGGCAAATGGTACATTCCAAAACCGCATTTGGTCTCTAGATGTTCCCCTTTCAATAAAAGGGGATTAAACATTCCGCACATTCTGCCAAGGTTTACAGAGTCCCTTTGATTGAATTATACAATTATGTTAGCATGCTGCAGTTTACGTCAAGCTCTGCCAAAGCTTCCATATGGGAGAACCATTAGCTGAGGGGATGATGGTCTGTGCTTTGTAACCTTGAGGATGTGACTGTGGCTGCCTCGGTCTCTCTACACTTGCTGTTTTTAAAGGTCTTTTTTTAATGAAGTTAAATAGTTCTATAATGATTAAAATATCTGAACTATGCACATATAAAACGATTGTGTGTGCGAAGTGATAGAAACGCACATCATTCAGTCACGTCGAGACTGCAAAACAAATTATTTCAGATCCGTTTCAGATTTTCAGCAGATGTATAAAATGCAGATGTTTTCCACTGAAAGAACTCTCGTTTTCTCTACCTTTTGATGGCTCTTCACAGTTCAATTTTGTGGGAAGAATCCTGGGGCCCCGGGGCCTGACAGCCAAACAACTGGAGGCAGAGACGGGCTGCAAGATCATGGTGCGAGGCAAAGGATCCATGAGAGACAAGAAGAAGGTGAGATATTTTTATTTCCTTTTTTCTTTTGTATTTTAATTTTTTTTTCTTTCCGTTTCCTCTCGTTTCTTTTTACTGTTGTTCCCTTTTTATTTCCTTAATGTTTTATCATTTAAATGTCTTTTTTCCCTTTCTTTCTTTCTTTCTTTCTTTGATGATGATGGAAGAGCTTGTGAGCTGTATTTTTACTGCATGTTTTATAGTGATGAAGACCATATACTATCTTTGCGACAGCGCATAACTAATAGATGCCAAATGGAAGGAGACAAAATCCAGGCAATTCCATTTTAATGGAATTCCTGACGGAGTCTGCATGGCCTTCCCAACTGTAGAACTGAGGCAGACGATCTGCCTGCCTCCAAGGCTGCCTGACACAGAGGAAAAATGACTCGCATTAAAATGAAAATGAGTGCTATTAGAGAAAGGAGAATGCTCTGTTTTTCAAGCTCAAAGAATACTGTTTCACTTCCTTGCAATGTCTCCTCTTACACCATTTAGTCCAAGTTTTTAGGTAACAGTAAGTTTGGGCAAATATCCAGTACTTTAAACCAGCAAAATCAAGAACAGAACAAATAATGCTACTAAAGGCTGTTATGCTCTAATAGCAAGGTGTTTGATGTCATCCTGTTTGATTTCAATGTGGTATTCAGACACTAGTAAGTACCGTTCAGGCCTGTTTTCCACTCCCACACACCAAGTCTGTAGTAGTGACGGATCATCAAATGTCTCCTTTTTACATAATTGAAATCACTTGTTTTATCAGTTTAAGACTTTTGTGGATACACCATCTGGGTGTATTCCTCACAGTTCCTCACTGGGTGTATTCCGCAACTTCTATTGCCTACATAGACATGCACATAAAACATTAAGAGCATACACGGTAAAATATTGGATTAGAGGCATTGATGAGATTCAGACTGATGGGGAATTAATGGAACACAATGAGCTGAGATGCCTTAGGCAAAGTGCCATTCTCTCACTGTATTGCACAATTTATGTCAGTCACACCAGAGATACTTATAAAGGCTGTTTCGTACTGTGGTTCAAGACGGAAAAACAGACTGGTGGCTCAGCTTTCTTAGCCAGACTAGGTGTTGCAAATGTGCAGAACAAACAATTGAAACTGAAAGTTTAAACCTCAGCTGTTTCTTAAAGTTTGACATAATTGTTTTCTGACAGCAGCCACTAGGGTTGTACAAAAGGCTGCTGTCATAATAGCATGTCAAAATTAAATCTGTGAAAAGGGTTTTTGAATATTGTGTTAAAATGAATGCTAGATTGTGAAACCATCAAGCCCTGTAGTGTTCTGCAAACTTATTTTCTGTAACACTGAAGCTACTCTTGACAGCAGAGCGAAAATTGTGAATAAATCTTGTGAAAAATTATGGCAATCAAGGAAGAGAGAAAAATAAGAAAAGTTACAGCCAGGGGCAAACAAGTCAGGCGTCAAATGGAGATGCCATCTGCATCTGTTTTCTTTCTCTAAATTAGATTTACTGTCACATTTCCTGGAATAAACTCACAAAAGGGTTAGGTTTTTTGGCTGTAAAAAGGTGTTCATAATTAAAGTGTGAATTTATCCAAACATTAAAATTCTGTTGTTTATTTACTCACCTTCATGTCATTCCAACACCTGTATGACTTACTTTTTTTCTGTGGAACACAAAAGGATAAGCTTAGCAGAATGTACAAGTTGTTCTTCAGTGAAAGTGGATGGGGACCAGGCACTGTCAGGCTCCAAAATGAGCAAAAAAGCACAATAAAGTAACTTAAAGGGTTAGTTCACCCAAAAATGAAAATTCTGTCATTAATTACTCACCCTCATGTCGTTCCAAACCCAAAGGACATTTGTTCATCTTCGGGACACCAATTAAGATATTTTTGATGAAATCCGAGAGCTATCTGACTCCTCCATAGACAGCAATTTAATTACCATTATCAATGCCCAGAAAGGTACTAAAGACATCATTAAAATAGTCCATGTGACTACAGTGGTTCAACCTTAATGATATGAAGCGATGAGAATACTTTTTGTGCGCAAAAACAAAACAAAAATAATGACTTTATTCAACAATCTCTTCTCTTCCCTGTCAGTCTCCTACGCAGTTGATGCAGTAAGCACAGTGCAGCACTTCCGTGTCTACGTCCAAACGCCAGCTCCGTATTGGCCGACGCTGTACACGTGAGCAGCACGACACATGCTTGTAATTCTGACGCAGGAGCCGGCCAATAATGAGTCACCGTTCTGACGTAGAACACGGAAGCGCTGCACTGTGCTTTAACGATGTATTTAGTACCTTTCTGGGTAATTAAATTGCTGTCTATGGAGGGGTCAGAGAGCTCTCGGATTTCATCAAAAATATCTTAATTTGTGTTCCAAAGTTACGAGTTTGGAAAGACATGAGGGGGAATTTGCATTTTTGGGTGAACTAGCCCTATAAATAGTGCTATGTTTCAAGCCATTATGAGGAACATCTTGTGGTTTCATTTTATGGAAAAGGGCAACTTTGATATTCTCAAATTAACAACAACTTTCATATTCCACAGAAGAAAGAAAGTCATACTGATTTCAAAACCCATGAGGGTGAGTAAATGATGACACAATTCTTTTATGTGTCAGTTATTCCAATAGCAAACTGTTACGTTTGTAATATCACATGACATGATGGAATAGCCTGTTTAGGCTGTACGCTGTAATTCAGATCATGCAAAAGGAAAATAAAGATTCTAAGATTGTGGGAAGTGTGTGTGTACAAAAGAAATCGAAAATAGACCAAATACGCCATTAGGTGCACCATCCTTCAAAGAAAGCTTGCTAAAATCATCTTGATGTGAATTTTCTGTAATTTATAGCTTGTGTTGGATTGGCCTTTTACGTTCACTGTTGATCTATAGCTGTTATTAACTTTTTCACACTTTGCTGTGTTGTGCACAAAACTGCCTACCCACCAAAAGTAGGTCAAAAGAAGACCTCTATGCATTGTGCTGCTGCTTAGACTTTTTCAGAGTCAAAATCACAGTTATTATTAGCACATAACCAGCTGTGCGTAAGACTGCAGCCTTATCGGATGCACATATTTGATCATCTAATTACTGTGTATTTTAAGGAGGTGGCAGCCACTTATTAGCAAATACAACACCACCAACTGTGATCTGAGACTGGCGTCCCCCGGTCAAGGATGAGGCCGGGCCGCTTATGTCTTTGTTTTTCTCATTCAAACTTTACCCTTGAGGCCAAGGCAATGTCTGTGATTGCTTGAAGTGGGAACCTCAGAAGGCGGCGAGCGAGTTCACAGTAATTGATTGTTCTGTAGGCCTGAGCTCTGTGTCGTAAACATAAACCCTGCTGTGATGAAAAACACAGCTGGAGACAATGCATTCAATAAGGCTCAATGCTTGGGATCGAACGCCCCATTTCTATGGCAACAGGATTGTCACTGCTGTTGGCGGTCTGAACCCTGAGATAAACCGACAGTCCCTTGTCTCCAAGCTAAATGTTGCTAAGTGTCTGTTGATGTTTTAGGTTACGTCCATGTGTAGCTGCACAGTTGAAATAAGAGTCTGGAAAAGTTTCCATGGAAACTGGGGTGCCGCGTAGTCACAGGAAGCGGTCTGTACGCTCATAGGCATTTGATCCAAAGTCTTACAAATGCCCCTGGAAAATACTTTTGAAAAATGTCTTGTTGGAAATGTGGCCTGGCCGGTTGTGCACATGCTTCGACACGTCTTCCAGTGGCGCTTATGCGGGTGACCCAAATCATTTGCCAATCCCACCGCATCCCTTTCTGACTGTCATTTCCTGTCTCTTCTCTGACTGTCCATGTTTTTATTTTTACCCTTTTTGTTATTTTAAAATCCTCCCTTGCAATTCATGAGTTTAAAACCTCTTATCTATCTATCTATTTATCTATCTATCTGTCTGTCTGTCTGGAAGAATCGTCTCCCTCTCAATTCATGAGTTTGAAACGTCTGTCTGTCTGTCTGTCTGTCTGTCTGTCTGGATTGTCTCCCTCTCAATTCATGAGTCTGTCTGTTGTTCTGCCTGTCTGTCTGTTGTTCTGCCTGTCTGTCTGTTGTTCTGCCTGTCTGTCTGGAAGAATTGTCTCCCTCTCAATTCATGAGTTTGAAACATCTATCTATCTCTCTGTCTATCTAACTGTTATTCTGTCTGTCTATCTATCTATCTAATTTTACTTCCATTCAAATTCAAACTGCAATTCTGCACCCTGTTTGTGACACATTCATTCAAATTCAGGAATTGATTTGGAATTCTTAATTCAGTTTTGAATAGTGTACACAGCCCTGGTTCTCAAACAGTTCTTCTCTTTACTTTTGAATAGGAAGAGCAAAACAGAGGAAAGCCCAACTGGGAACACCTGAACGAAGACCTGCATGTCCTCATCACTGTGGAAGACTCTCAGAACCGCGCTGAGATCAAACTCAAGAGAGCCGTGGAGGAGGTCAAGAAACTGCTTGTCCCTGCGGTGAGTGATTTGCCTGATCTCCTGACCTTGTGTGTATTTATTGAGAAGAGGTTTAAAAAATGTGTAGAGTGGCAAAATCACATTGATTCGCCTCAACAAACAAGACTCGTGGAAATGCTGCTTAGGCACTGATAAATGTATTTGCTCTAAGGAGAACACGCTTAATCGAAAGAGCTGCTCTCAGCAGGTCTTCGGTTTCCCGCTAGTTGCTCTGCATCCTCAGACAGGTAGATGTGAGCAGGGAGCAGAAACAGAGGAGTTGCTTTCCTCCATGAGAATAAGTTTGAAGCCAATGAGCACACATGACTCCAGATGTGCAAAGGTGAGCACCGTGGGCAGTTTTTAATAGGCTTAATTACCTTTGCTTATAAATTAATGAGGAGCTCAGGACCGAAGGGTCAAGACTCAAAAGATCCCCACAGGGGACCAGTGGAAGTCTCAGCATTGCTCTGGGATGCAGAGCTGAATGCCAATTAACCTTTGGGTCTAAAGGAAGTGACAGCAGGTTAGGAGGAAGTGCCATTAGAATCCTAGTGAGATTTGAGAGAAATGTTCTTTTTCCGTAGTGTTTTTCACAGCATTTTTTTCTTCTTTTTTTCATTTATAATATAGCTATGAGGTCAGACATAGAAATATAGAAATATTCTTGCATCAGTTATATAATCTAAGCTGGATACAAGAAGAACAATTTACTTTTTTAAAATGTAAAAATGTAATATTAAAGTTAAAAAAGAGGATTGAAATCAAAATTAGATATATTCTAACATCACCATGCCTTCTAAAGCTGCAGTCCGTAACTTTTTTTTTTGTTAAAAAATTATCCAATATCAATTTTTAAGCAAGTACATAACCAGCCAGTGTTCAAAACTATCTCCTTACCTTATCCCGATTCACAATGGTGAGCTTGTAATAATGTTTTTTTTTTTAAATCTGAGTGATACTGGTGGGTTTCCGCGGGAAATTCGAGTATGCAGCCGTTCCTCTTTGCGTCATTACATCACACCTGTTTACATAAAGAATGAGTCCCAGCTAGTAGGCTAAATCACATGTGAGGATGGCAGATCATTTATAGCCTTTTCTCACAGCAGATGCAGTAATTAAACTTATCATTTTGGTGGTGGATTGTAATCCAGAAAGGTCCAAATGTCAGTGACAACTGAAGATTAAACCGTAGTCAAAAGCAAAAGACTTCGGACTGCGGAGTGGCTACAGAAATTGAAATCTACAGGTAACGCTAATATACACTAAATACACATAGTCACGCAATGCTGATGTTGTTAACATTAACAATTTGAAAACAAAGTATAACAATAATAATAATTTGCACGGTTTGATGTGATATGATCTAAGCGATCGTTAGATTTAATCACCATTGGCAGCGCGATTTATTGTAGGCTAATGCTTTTTTCTCAGCTGGTCAAAACAAAAGTGGCAGACATGTTACTTACTTGTTCAGATGATATTTTCCAGTGTAAATTCTTATTTTGGTCATACTTCCAAGATGCAGAATCTGTGATTCCGAAGTACAGTATCCACACCGCTGTGGTGATTGACAGCAAACATTAGATTCATCCGCGCTGAGGAGCCGTGCCGATGCACAACCCATGTATAGATGATATTTCCACAAATAGCTGCAATTGCAGGTTTCAAACAGAGATGGCGACAAAGAGGCAAAACTTACGGACTGCAGCTTTAACTTTTTTCTTAGTTTATTGATCCATCAAGTAGAGACATAATCCAGTCAATTACTGATAAAATACTATTCTTGTTTAATACCTGCAAAATGGGTTGCATAGTTTTTTTTTTCTCATTTATTGTTCCATTTCACTCAAAAATATGTGACATTACAGATACATTAGTTGTGTTGTTGTTGTTAAAAATAAAACTTTTTTTAAATGATTTTGTTCATTTAAATAAAGCTTAAATGAAATATAAATATTAGATGCAAAACCAAAACTTAAATGAAAATCAGAAATGTTTCTTTGACAACTAACTTAACTACTAAAACTGAAATAAAAATAACTTTATTTGCTAAAATTTAAATTAAAATGAAAACCAAAAAAGCTAATTCAAAATATTAATAAATACTGTAATAGTATTTAGATAATATTGTTGCAAATGCCGTTTTGTGTTAACTTTAAAAGTGAAATTCAGAAAAAACGTTCCTATAGTATTTCTTGTCGTGAACAGCAGCTATTTAATGTAGAAAGCAGAATAGAATTAGTTGAGAATGGAATTCAGGAATTTTCGTGTAATTGTGGAGTGTAATCCCTTCTCTGCTGTCAAAGAGAGAGGGCTTCTGGACTCCCTGTGGTGCTACCATGGTAACCCTCTTGGGGATGCACTGATCCTTGATTGACAGTTGTGCCCTTTCTCTGCAAAGGAATCCTGAATGGGGAATAAGCTCTTTATAAAGTTTAGTACTGTTTACTCCAGGAAGCTCCCATCTTAAAGGTAAACCCACTGCGTTTTGTGTTTGTCTTCATCAAACCATCCGGGGAAGAGTGTTGAGCTCTTTTCTTTTTTTTTTTTTTCTTTTTTTTTTCTTCATTCAAAGCTGTGAGAAATTTGTAGAAGTTACTTTTTGTAATAAAATGATGTCCAAAGGTAATGTTTTGATATTTATTTTGAATTCAATTTGGTCTGTTTTAGGCAAGTCATTATGCCAATGACACTTTTTCACCATTTTCATATTTTAAACAATTTGTTGAACGTTTCACTGCCAGTGTAAAAAAAAAAAAAAAAAGTTCTTGTAGCATTTGTTTTTCAGCTCAAGGCTGAAAACATATGGAAGACATATTTTCCCTCAGAGACTAGAATCTGTAGTCTTTGTTTCACTTGGGCGAATGATGCATCTCTGCAGTTTTTATATCAAGATATAAAAGAATCCCCATAGCAACAAATCACTCTCTAAGCAAATTCGTCCCATTTGTTTCTTTCCTGAATTGAAAGGTGACTAAACTAAAGCTTTGGCATCCAGTATATATTTTTTCAATGTATTTTTTTTAACCTAAACCATTCATCTTGTAATGCCAGTGTCTGAAAAGACCATTTATAGCAGTGTTTCTCAACTTTAAATGTTTTCTGACACAATACGTTTATTTTGAAAGATGTAGGTGAAAGCTGTTGACTCTTTTGTCAGACGAAGTTTAAGTAAAGTGTGCCAATGTCATTATTCTAACATTATTTTCGTAACTTGTTTCGAAATAAAGTCTCATATGTTTTTATTAAGTTTATTAACAGTTCATGTTAGTATGTATTTACCATGGTTACTGTAGTTTCTGTAACCTAACCCAAAATACCACTATTTTACTTTGAGCTATTTTCTATAATTTTGATGACTATGGTGGCTCGTATCAACTTACTAACTTTATTGTATTATGAAAAACTGTAGTATGAACGGAGGATGTAAAGTTTACCTTGTGTTAGTGATATTCTTACAGTTTATATGTATGTTAAAGGGTTAGTTCACCCAAAAAAAAAAGTGAAAATTCTGTCATTTATTACTCACCCTCATGCCATTCCACACCCGTAAGACCTTTGTTAATCTTCGGAACACAAATTAAGATATTTTTGTTGAAATCCGATGGCTCAGTGAGGCCTCCATAGCCAGCAATGACATTTCCTCTCTCAAGATACATTAATGTACTAAAAACATATTTAAATCAGTTCATGTGAGTACAGTGGTTCAATATTAATATTATAAAGCAACGAGAATATTTTTGGTGCGCCAAAAAAACAAAATAACGACTTATATAGTGATGGCCGATTTCAAAACACTGCTTCATGAAGCTTCGGAGCGTTATGAATCAGCGTGTCGAATCATGATTCGGATCGCGTGTCAAACCGCCAAACTGCTGAAATCACGTGACTTTGGCGCTCCGAACCGCTGATTCGACACGCTGATTCATTATGCTCCGAAGCTTCCTGAAGCAGTGTTTTGAAATCAACCATCGCTTTATAAGTCGTTATTTTGGGGTTTTTTTTGGCGCACCAAAAATATTCTCGTCGCTTTATAATATTAATATTGAACCACTGTACTCACATGAACTGATTTAAATATGTTTTTAGTACATTAATGGATCTTGAGAGAGGAAATGTCATTGCTGGCTATGCAGGCCTCACCGAGCCATCGGATTTCAACAAAAATATCTTAATTTGTGTTCCGAAGATTAACGAAGGTCTTGTGGAACGGCATGAGGGTGAGTAATAAATGACATTATTTTCATTTTTGGGTGAACTAACCCTTTAAGTAAAGTGGGACGGTAAAATTATTTTTGAGAAATAAATCTGCTTGGTTCAAATTCCTAAAAATATGGGTTGCGGTTTCATGACCATGGGAAAATGTAGGTCCCATGACCAAATAATTTGAGAACCCCTGATTTATAGTACATGTCTTTTTAACAGGTTTGAGCTTGACTTGTGCTCTTCCAACATTTTCTACTAAAAGCAAATGAAAGAGAAGTGAATTTCACAAATTTTTATGCAATTGTTGTTGAATTTAGTATTTCCTTCATCAAAAGTTTAAAATTATTATAAATGTAAAGTATTTTCACTAACATGCAGTCTGACTAGTGGTTGATATTCACTAGCTTAGGTCATTTGGCTGGCAGATCTCAGCAAAGCAAGCAGAGAGAAGAGTGTTGTACACACACACACACACATACTCACACTGATCCCACTTTGAAAAGCCCCGCTTTTCTTTCGCTTCTCTGCTTGCTGACATAGTTCATATTATTCTGTGGACTGTCTGCCATGCCCCTCCCTGACCTGCTCTGAACTGAGACTTTACTGTCTGGGAGCTTGACGAAAATCCAAACTTAGTTCCTGATCTTTTCTCTTATTTAGGCTTGAACTTTTATACTGTTGTTGTCAATAGATCAGTGCATTTATGGCTGTTTTATGTCACAAGCACTGATAAATGATTATGTGTATTGTAGACCAGAGTTTCTCAACTTTTTTTAGACTCCAAAGGCCTGCCGTTGTCCACAATATTCGAAGGCCTCATGACTTTTACAGGTGTTCATGATATTACTGGATTAAGATTAAGGATTTGAAATATATATATTTATATATATTTTTTTATTTTAAATAATTTTGTGGCCCCCTTAGACAAACCTTTTTGAAGTTTGCTGAGGCCCCCTGGTTGAGAACCACTGGTTTATACGGACTACTTCATCATTATTTGACAAAAGTGTCCACTTCAGAAGTGAAATGTGGAGAAGGGGAAACAGCTTGTAGGATGAGTCGACGGAAAACGGGAATGCAGAGAGATGTTGATCACAGCATTCGCTGCTGAGAATATTGCTATCTGTTTTTTTAACCTCCTGCTCTTTGGGGCTGGCTTGTTTTAACAGTGGCAGAGTAAATCATCCGCTAGCTGTTAGCAAGTGTGAAACGTTAGCTTCCCCAGGCCACTGCACTATGTACTTCTCAAACATTCTAGCAGAGGGGAAGCGTAGTCATGTAGGATCCATCTTTTTAAGTAAGATAAACAATGTTAAATTATTCCTAACAACTTTTTTTCCCTTTGTATGTGCAGGCTGAAGGTGAAGACAGCTTGAAAAAAATGCAGCTGATGGAGCTGGCCATACTCAACGGCACATACAGAGACGCCAATGTCAAGTCACGTAAGAATGACATCATCAAACACTGACTTGTTTATCTGTCCAGATTCCCTTCCCCTCAAATATTCAATTCGTTTCTTTGCAAAGTTTTACTTTTTTACATTTACAACTTGCCTCATTTGGGCTCTTTTTAGCTTTGTTTACAGTGCTTGCAAGATATTGGAGCACTATATTGATATTCCTCAAGCATTCTGGTTAGGGGTTTGTTATAAACCGATCTTTTCTGCAATTAATTCAACCCGAGCCACTTGTCATACGTCTTACACTCAGTCTTTTTGTAGATAATTTCAGTTTGAGATAAGCTGTCTATTTTGGGGTTTTGTGAACTTTTTAAAAATAGAAAGTTTGAATATTGACTTACAATAATAATGACCTAAACCAGGGATGGGCAGCTCTGGTCCTGGAGGGCCACTGTCCTGCAGAGTTTAGCTCCAACCCTAATCCAACACACCTGAACAACATGCTAGTTGACAGTCGCCTTTTGTCCTTTTGGTGTGTTCAAGCGCAGCTTTTTGGCCGAGATGCAGCCAACAAGAGGCAACAACACAGTCGGCTTTCGTCGACGCTAGTTCTTTGATGTCGGCTTGGTGTGTCCCGGGCTTTAGAAATCAGTCAGGTGAGTTTTTATCAGGGTTGGAGCTAAACTCTGCAGGACAGTGGCCCTCCAGGACCAAATTTGCCCGTCCCTAATTTTTATGTTGCCATGCAAGCACTATGGATGAATTAATACCCAAACTTCTTATATGAAAATATTTGCATAGACAGCTGGTTTACTTCTTGAAATGGAAGTCAAAGTCAACACTCTGATTACCCCCTCAATTTCTTTTCCCCTCACATCTTTGTGTATTTGCTCTTGTGCATCTTGTTCTGTTTAGCAGCCTTAGCCTTCTCCCTGGCCGCCACAGCACAAGCTCCTCGCATAATCACCGGCCCCTCCCCGGTGATGCCCACTGGGGCACTGCGCACCCCTGCACCTACTGCACCCACTCTCATGCCCCTCATCCGACAGATCCAGACCTCTGCCATCATGCCCACGGGCACACCCCACCACGCCCTCGTACCACAGACCCCCGAGTCAGGCATCATCTATGCACCCTACGATTACCCCTACACCCTAGCCCCTGCAACCTCCATTCTTGAATATCCTATTGACTCCAGTGGTGTTTTAGGTAAGAGATTTGAGTATTTGTTTGTCTTTAAAGGTATTTTGTACACATTAGGCAATTAAAGGGTTAGTTCACCCAAAAATGAAAATTCTGTCATTAATTACTCACCCTCATGTCGTTCCAAACCCATAGGACATTTGTTCATCTTCGGAACACAAATTAAGATATATTTGATGAAATCTGAGAGCTGTCTGACCCCTCCATAGACAACCATTTAATTACCACATTCAAGGCCCAGAAAGGTAGTAAAGACATTGTTAAAATAGTCCATGTGACTACAGTAGTTCAACCTTAATGTTATGAAGTGACGAGAATACTTTTTGTGCGCAAAAACAAAACAAAAATAACTTTATTCAACAATTTCTTCTCTTCCATGTCAGTCTCCTACGCTAAACACGTAGTAAACATAGTACAGCACTTCCAGGTTCTTTGTCAGAACGCTGACTCGGTATTGGCCGACGCTGTACACGTGAGCAGCACGACGCATGTGTGTGGTGCTGATGCAGGAGCCGGCCAATAAAGAGCCAGCGTTCTGACATAGAACCCCGAAAGAACTCGGAAGCACTGCACTGTGTTTACTACATAAACACAGTGGACTATTTTAATGATGTCTTTAGTACCTTTCTGGGCCTTGACAGTGGTAATTTAATTGCTGTCTATGGAGGGGTCAGAGAGCAGATTTCATCAAAAATATCTTAATTTGTGTTCCGAAGATGAACGAAGGTCTTATGGGTTTGGAATGACATGAGGGTGAGTAATTAATGACTGAATTTTCATTTTTGGGTGAACTAACCCTGTAACATGGTTGACTGGGCGGTGTGATATACCCAAAATGTATAGTATTTGTCAACAGGTTGAGATTTTGCTATACTGCTCATCTGTCTATAGCAGTTTATATTCAGAATATTATTAAAATAATAATATTATATCTTTTTATTTAAAAAAAAAATAAAAATATAAATATTTTATATATATTTTATTATATACATTTTATATTTTAAAAAGATACATTTTATTATATATTATATATTTTGTTTTATTTCATATTATATTTTTTGTATGTATATATACCGCCCAACCCTGTTTGGAGTACACAGTTTGTCCACATTTGCTCAGAGTTGCAGTAGACTAACTCCAGCGTTCTGTCTTGTCCTTGTAGGTATGGCTTTCCCGACAAAAGGCTAGTAATGCTCAGGGGTTTTACAGTCTTCAGCCCATACGAGTGTTAAAAATGCTTTGCTTTACAGCTGCCTTGGAACAAAAGAGCAAACGAAGAAACTGATTTTTATAAGAAACAAAAGACTAAAGATCATTACTACTCATGTTTACACTGGTCTTAACTGTTTTGTTGACTTATTCATAGATTAAAAATGGATATTTTTCAGATAAATACTGATAATTATTAAGCCTTATTACATTCCTCTGTTTGAAAGTAATCTATATTTGTTTAGCTTGTAATATTTGTATTACTTATTTTTCCTGCAACTGTATCTTAGATATTTAGAGAGTGATCAGTATTATTGCTAATATAACATGCTTGTGAAAAACTTTCTCCAATAGCCTGTAGTGAATTCATATTATCTGAAGCATCTTGTGTGTTGAGAGGAGTACAAGGTCTCTATAGTCATTGTATAAATTAGTCAGAGCATTAAAAAAAGAACCATTTGTGTTTTAATGGAAATACGTCAGATTTACTGGGAAATTGAGAAAGGGCAACAACATATGATGTGATTTCACAATGGAGAAAAGGTCACTTGTGCCTTGTAATTTGGATTTACAAGCCTTGTTTGTGAAACAATTTTGTGTGAAATGTCGTTTTAATGTATTTTGATGAATAATCTGTTAATTCTTGTTTTGTTGGCAATGTTGCGCTCTGAGCAGGTGCAGTGACTACTAAAGTACGAAGGCAGGATATGCGCGTCCATCCTTACCAAAGGGTAGTGACCGCAGAACGAGGTTAGTTTAGCTCCAGTGTTCAAACTGTGCTCTGTGTATATGTGTGTGTGTGTGTGTGTGTGTGTGTGTACTTTCTCTTTTTCAGTAAGCTGATTACACTGTCTTTTTCATTGCATCTCACTCAATACAAAGAGATGAACTGTTTTTAGCAACTTCTAACCTGCCAAACAAAAAGCATCATTTGAGATTTCAGTGTTGCTGTTATCAGGTAATAGTACGTGCCAGTCATAATGTGCAGGGTTTGTTTACTCACTAAACCTGCCAGCCTAGAAATGCATTGAAACTGAAGGTGTTATCATCTTACTTGTATTATATTTTGAGCATGTTCTTGGGGTCACTGAAGCGAAGGTTAAAAAATAGAAAACCGTAACAAAAAAAAAAAGAAATAATTTTTACAATAGGTCAAAACATCCTTAGCCTATAGCCCAAAGTATACTTCCTTTTTTTTTTACGCGTACGCGAGGGTCAGCGTACAGTGCGCATGACGCGAATTTCATCATCATGGCTTGTATGCGCAGGTCGCCCATGCGCATTTAATTTTTTTTTGCAGTAATTAGTTTATCCACAAGGTGGCAACCATGCCCTGGGGGCATCGATTCACAAGATAGTCAAAGAAAAACAGCATAAACAGAACAGACCAGAGTGCATGCAAGCTACAGCGATAGATTGTGCGAAGAGGTTAGAAAGTACCCTCATTTGTACAACTCTAGCTTGAAAGGATATAAATATATTTACCTCGGTTGTAACTCCTGGCAAGCGATTGCTCAAAACTGCACATGCGTCGAACGCCTGTGTACGCGTACAAGTCAAGTGAAGTATACTTTGTGCACGTACGCTAGCGTATTTATAAAAAAATGAAGTATACCCAGGGCTTATGGCTTATGACAACATTCCAAACTCTGAGATTTAAGCTTTGTTCCAGAATCTAGTGAGCTACCTTCCGAGAAAGCATCCCAACCACCATGAAACATCGTTAATGTACAATTTGGAACACTCTACTTAGATTTCAGTAAAGTTTGCAGTTAGCATGTTGCTAAGTTAACAGTGTGATACTTTGATATGGATAAAGATCCATAGAACACAAATACTGGATAAAGTATACTGAACTATTTTCAATAAAGTTTGCAGTTAGCTTGTTGCTAAGCTAACAGTGTTATATTTTAATAAGGATAAAGATCCATAGAACACAAATACTGGATAAAGTATACTGAACTATACGTAACAATGCATTCTGGGATTGCTTTTTCCGTGAAGGATTCATACTATTCTGCCTTAGGCTAAAATGAGGTAAAACAGGCTAACGTTAGCCTTCGCATTGGGAGCGTGCCTTAAAATACTGCCTCTGTAAGCAGCTCACCAGGTTTTGGAACAGATTATCAGTATGATCTGATAACTTCAGCACTTACATGCATTGTATATTGAGACAGACATGACCTGAAGCTTAGAGGTGGACGTATGTAGATGAAAAACAGCTAGTGCGTTAGAACCACTTTGGGTTCACAGAACCTTCATGGAGCAAAACTGACTGTCCACTGCACTCCTTACACTGATGACGTTGTGATGGGCTTCAGGCTCATAGTCAATGAAGGGTAATGGAGCTCACCTGTTTGTTTGCTTCTGTTTATTCTTCGTCATTCCTTTGATATCCTTTCTTAGTTTTAGTGTATTTGCAGATAATTTTATGCCGCTTAAGTACATTAGTGTCCCATTTAAATCTACTTTCCAGTCCTGATCCATTGAAACAGTTTTTGGCAGCTTTCAAAGAGTTTTTTTTTTCTTTTCTTTCTGAATAATGGAACAAATTTACAAGATGTAGTTTTTGGATGAAGATCTAAGATTGAATGAAATAATGAAACATAATCTTATTTGTCATAGTTCAACCTGGCCAGACCAGCTTACATAATGTTTAGAAGATGGGTGCAATTAGAATATAATGCCAGTTTTCCCCAATTTATGATACAGATGTATACTTAATCATACTTAATCATTGAGAAAATTCAATACTGCATATTATTCCATGCTTGTTATAAGCTGTATCTAATAAGATACTTTGATTTCTGCATATTCTGATTTGTAATGCATTCTTTCATAATGCATTCTCGTTTTATTTATACCTTTTACTGCAGTTTTAATGTATAGATCAGTTGATAATTGTCATTTAGGTTAAAAGTAATCATTTCTGGCCCGGGTCACTGAGCATATTCATAATAAAAGTCTTTCAAATGCCTTAAATGGAATAAACTGGATCTAAGGGAATTACAGCACCAGCTTTTAAAGATCGCTGTAATGAAACTGAATTAAACTCATATTACAAACATGTGGATGTGCCAAAACTGTACATATAATAACTATGACTCCTGGAAAACTGTAAACGTGAGAATCTACTGATCAATATAAGTGAATTTCACTCCCATAAGACTTTAACATGTCATAATTTAATAGACCAATACAACTGACCAGTTTAATGCATAACAATTGTGAAATTGCACAAAAAGTCAAATCTATCTTGTCTGGCTTACTGCCCAAAGCTATAGAAAGATCTCTGAGAATTTGTAAAAGATTCCTGAGCAGGGAAAAAGCCCTTGAATGAAAGGCATTGAATGAAATATTCCTAGAACCTGGCTTGGACAGTGTCACATGAGATAGGTTAGACCGTTATGAAGGTTAGGACTTGTTTGAGAGTGTAAGTCATCATATGCACTGCCCATTTTTTCATAATCGGAGCATTGTAAAGGTGTTTGGGAGTGCTTATGATCCCTTAAACTCCCCATTCAAGAAATTTCTCATCATAAAAATATGGCACAAGTATTTTGCACTGAAGATTTTAAATCACCAGCTCCTAGTCTGTGCTACTCAGACAGAGCAAAGTGAAATGAGAAAAAAACAAAACGCAAAAAACCTCATGAGATGTTAGGTTGTTTATCAAAGCGGGACGGTCACACACTGTGCCTGCCTGTTAGCACAAGAACAACAGATGAACTGACGAAATATTCCATTTTTGGTTTGTTTGTTTCTTGTTTTGCAGTAAGCTTCTTTTTGAATTTTGTCAAATGTATGGAAAAAAAAAACAGTTATCGTGTGTGATCTTTTAAAGATGAGTTTATGAAAGCAATATGTTTAACTATAAAGCAAGAACATTTATGAAATTCTATTGTATTTGTAAATTAATAGGGAATTTATGAGCATGTAAGCATAGAGAACAATGCCATGTTATTTTTCCACAAGGGGTACATTTTGTTTTTTAGGATGTTGTACCTGTGACAGTCTTGATACACTGTCTTATAAGTTATAGGCTAAGAGTTTATCAGCTTGCGAAACAAATAGACTTGTCTTTATAATTGTTTTCTTGTGTTTGTAATGTTGTTTTAGCCCTACATTTCAGCCAGTGCTTTAGTATCATTCTGTATTATTTTATTTTTTTTGTAAATAGTCCGATTTTAAAGGCAATAAAATTTGAGTTAAAAAACCCACCAAACTTTTTGTACTGTCTAGAAATCTTTTGATTAGTCTGTCACTCTCTGATTTTACTTCTCTCGTCACATCTCTGTAACTACTCATGAATCCATATCATTATCACTAGCAGCTTTGTGGCTTTGTATTGAAGCAGCACTCTAATGCTTAATAGCAGTCAGAGGATCCTTCCTCTAAATGTTTGCATCTCTTAATCCAGGATTGATGCCCTTTTACATCTTGCTGTCAGTTTTTCCAAACACCCAAACTCTGTTGACTGCTACTAACTATTAAGTGCTGTTAGTTTAATTCGTAATGACTCTGTAATTGATTTGCCTTTTTGCTTCTTTAACCATTTTCACCTGGGAGATGGGTTCTGGAGTTAAATCATGAGGCCTTCATGATTTTGCTGTGTTAATGTAGACTTTGAGCAGTTTTCTCTTACAGTAGCTGTAATTAGTAATGTCATATTGTCATCCAACCGTCACTAGCTGAAACTAATCTCCTTCTCTATCTTTTTTCTTTTGTGTCCTTTTTATGTCCTTTTATTTTTTTTTCGTTTTCCCTCTGTCTGTCCATTTTTTTTTTTTTTTTTTTTTTTTTTTCTCTCTAACAACCCAGCCGCCACCGGCAACTAACCAATGACCCTCTGAACTCTTCACCCAATGATGACCTGACCATTGCCTGCCTGCTGACCAGTTCTCTGGCTCTCGTCCTTCGCTTCTATGTTTTGGCAGCCTGCTGGTGAGCCCAGAAGCAGCTTTAATTCGCTTAACACAGCCGAGAAGTCGTGATGGCCCCACGCCACCACCCGCAGAACCGAATCGCTCCCCTTCTCAAACTGAGGACCTCCTTGGTCAGGTGACCTGGGCTTCCCAGCCTGCACTGAAGTGTCATAAAGCAATAATGCTGTCTGGGCGACACCTAAAATCCTAATGTTAGCCCTTCACATGCACACACTAAATAAACACAAATCTTTATTTGTTTCTAAAAATGAATAATTGACCATAATGTTTAAAACTCTAAGTTTGTGCACTGCAGTTCTCATAACATCCCGAAGAGTTTAAAACGAAAAAACCCAGCAGTTTACTTTAAAACTGACTTATAGGTCCAAAAAAGGGATGTAAAAGCCATGCTTGCCTTCTTCAGAGAGCTGTCGAAAAGCATTCAGACACACGAGGAAGTGTACAAACACTGAACATCAATTAATATCTTTTTGATACGAGGGTGCTGCACAGGAAATGATTATATATATTTTTCACAGGTGATCCTTTTTTTGTATTAAAAAAGCAGTATTGTCAAAATGTGATGAGCAAACAACGTTTATTTCCTTATGAAAAATATTTAGAGACCAAAACGGTGTCTTTTTTTAAATAAAAAAAATCAAACAAGTGCCTTATTTTACACAATATCATCAATTACGAACAAGTATGAATGTCCATCAATGTGTTTTATGCCAACATATCAGGTACTTCTGTTCAATTCCTCTTTATCGATGATCATGAAAACAAGAGGTGTACAGAACAATGTTACAGGCGTTACACTCAAAAACTAATGTTTTTATGTGCATTTTCTAATTTTTCTTTACAAATAACGATTAATAAGAGTTTTACCCTGTCACACTACATTAGGTACTTCTTGAGCCCTTTACGCTCGCAATTTGTTTGTTTTTGAAAATGTATGTGTATGTTTATAGAGCCGTCACTACATCTGTTATACAGCAATGAAGCACATCAATATGAAACTATTACTTAGATTCCATATTTTTCACTCTGCTTATATCTCAAGGAGCATTTATTCAATTCAGCAGGTTGAAATTTATAAAGGTTTGGGGTTAATTAGTACAGAACTCATTTTATTCCTTTTAAAGAATTGAAGTGTACTAGAGGAGCATGTTTGTATGCAGACATGTCACATTTCTCCATACCTTTCTATGCAAATGAGTTTGTTTTATTAAAATGACTGAATAAATTTCCTTCAGTTGGTCTTCCAGTACCATTTCAGTGCTTAAAAACAATGAAACTAAAAGCCTATTAACAAATTATGATTACATTTTGTTATTTGGTTATCATAACTGGATTTTGAGAAGATACATCTCCTTTTTTTTTTTTTTTTTTTTTTAATAATGTTGGTTGTATTTATGCAGAGCAAATGCAATACTTTTTAGACGTTTGAGGTTGTGATCCAGTTGCATGTCATTTTTTTTATTTTTTATTATTAACCTGGAAATTGCTAAAGGAAAAATGAGGATCTCTCACCCTGTCAGCTTGACCAGGAACTGGAGTTGTTTGTTAATTTGTGTTTTTTGGTTTAGTGTTTGCTTTCCATGCAGTATTACGATAGACTATGTTGGTGTGTGAGAGCATGTGTGTTTACTGATGATTGTGTGAGCGAGTGTTTGTGTATTGTATATGCCAATGAACTGCAACTTGCCATTCAAGCTTATTATTATTGTCATTTTTCTTTTTTTCTTTTTTGCAAAAACAAGCAGCTCCCTGCATTGGAAAATATACGGTCCTATTTATAACCATTGTAACATTTTATAATGTATTTTTCTATCATATTTTGTATGTGAGAAATAACATTAAATCACATTTCCAGATATGAACAGTATGCCTTATTACAAAAATTGATATGAGAGACATATTTTTTCCATGATGATGATATTCCATAGGTGATGGAAAATGGAAAACCCCATTTGATGAACAATATTATTTGGTTTCAGCCTCACTCTCAGCAAGTTTTAAAGTTGTTATTATTTGCTGGGGTGTTTGGTTTGTCATTGTTGCTTTGCCTCTGTGCCTTCTTATGTAAATTGTAAGCTATTAACCATTTCTAGTTATATAATTTGATTAATCTTTTCTTGCCGATTGTTCTAACATTTGATGATTTCTTTACATTAACCCTGTCAATAATTTCTTTTGTCTGCTTTGAATCATTAGAGCAGGATTTGTGTGAAGTTAAGCAAAAGAGTGTTTTACTGACTGATATATGCTGGACTAAACTCTGTAATGAGAAGCAATAGCGGAATATTAAAATCATAGTTTTAAAAATTAAACTAACTTGGTCGCTCTTTCTCTTGTGCTTTTTAAATGTGCCAGAACACTTTGCCTACTAATCTGATTCAGGTCTGCTGTAGATAATGGAGAAGATCTGGGTCCAAACTTCTCTCTACTGTTTAATTGATCATGAACAAAGCTGCATTTAACATGAAAGTGACAAGATGATTATGGGGCAGAAAAAAGAAAGCAGGAGAATAAGTAAAATCTATATAAATGGTACGGTTGTTTGAGTTGGAAGAACACCCACCTCTATTTCACAGTTGTATTATTCTCTCTTTCTCAACACTCTCCATTATGTGTTCTTGTTTTTAAATTGTAGCCATCTGTTGAGCTCACTAAGAAAAGAGTATCCACGGATAGATTACACCAGTAATTGTCTTTCAAAAGAGTCCATTGAAACAATACAATGCGAGCAAAACTTTTCAGATTCTCTGAAATGTGTAAAAAAACAAAAGAAGCAAACATTGTCTTTTGTAAAATAACTGGAGGTCAGTCCAATAACACCCACTAACTGGAATATTTTTCAGCTATGCTCATCAGCACCGCCTAACTATGGTAACAAACATCAGGCTTATAAAATGTAAGGTTCAAATCACTTCCTCATTTGAACAGTGAATATCCTCAGAGAAATCACAGAGGTCATAACTCTTTCTGTACGTCAGTGGTTCAGTGTTGAGAGGAACTGGAGTCACGGAGGAAAAAGATAACTCTGAATAACCTTCTAAAAACTGTTTTTCATTTTTCTAAATGTTCACACATTGTTTTAATGAGCTGCTGTTGTGTGTAATGGTCTGTGTTTAGCTGATAAAGCTAATCAGACTCTTTTAGTTCCCACAAGACCTCATCACTGCACCCAAGAGTCTTAGTTACTAGCTTTTGTTCCCTTTTCAGTTTATAGCAAAGTCGCCAACCATAGCCTGCATTAAACAAATCTGGTCATATCCAAAACAACAGCAACAGAGCTGAATCTGTGACTGTCACAGTCTGTGAGAACAAAGATTGTGTTTTAAAAGAATAGTTTACTGTAAAAAAACAAAACAAAAAAACAATATAATAATAATTATTCACTTTCATTTTATTCTAAATTCAAATTTTCCTTGGGAAATAATTTGTAAAGAATCTTAATGCCTCTATTTTCTACCCGACTACAGTTCATATCGAGCTATTAAACTCTGGCCAAAAATATCACTCATAAAAGAGGTTCATACAACTGGAGGACTATATTCCATGTTTTCTAAAGCATATTTTTGTGAGAAACAGACCGAAAGACCAAGCTTTCTGTTGTTCATAGCGGCGATTTTGAGTAACCAACTACAAGGGCACGTTTACACAACAACGATGTAAAAAACAAAACAAAACAAAAACAAAAAACAAAAAAGAAAGACTACGCGACTGCGCAGATACGCAGAGCACTTGCGCCAAACGCGCACGTCTGACTAAACACTTTGTTTTTCACAAATCAGCATTTTTGTTGTTTACACGGAGATGATAATTGTATCGTTTTCAAAAACTTTTTAAACATTTTTAAATATGTTTTAAAAAGTGTGCGTTTTCAGACCCCCAAAGCGCTGTTGTCAAAATGTACGGCTAAAAGGCATAAAATGTTTTCCGTTTTTTGTTTATCAACTTAAGTGATTATATGACTTCAGAAGACTTTCAAGCACGAGTCATAAACTAGCCTACCTTTAATAGTGTTTTTGTCGTTTCAAAATATGGCCACTCTGAGATGTATGTTGTATGAAAAAAAAAAAAGTTTTGTAAAAAGCAGCATATAGGCCTTTTTGTGATGACATGAAGGTGAGTAAATAAGCATAAAGAAGGGATTTTCATTTTAGCTCAACACTGTTTCTTTTATAGCACAAAAAATGGACATGCACTGAGAGGCAGAAAGTGAAATGGATGGAAAAGGAGAGAGTGCGATTAATTCGCTCCCACAGAAGGCAAACTGTTCATTAAACACCACGCTTTTTGTGTTAAATGGTTCCTGCCTGTCCCAAATTACTAGCTGCTATGTTAGGTAATCATTCCCTCTTTCCTTTTTTTTTCTCCCTCAACCTCTCTCCATCTCTAACCTGCAATTAAAACCTCCATTTCCTGTCTTGTTCATTGTCTGATGCCCCCTCCTACCTCCTTAACTTTACAGCGCTGCTTACCTTATCAAAACACATATAGGCACTACCGTAATGCAGCAGAAAGTTTAATGAGTGGAATGGATAACGGTTTTAGCTGAGGGCCAAAGAGGAAAGATGAACTGGGTAAGTTTCTGTACAGAGCCTAGAGAGAGAGGGAGACACAGTATCCTCTGTTGACTCGCACTCTGACTTCCCCCTCAGAGGCTGCGATGACCTTTACAACCTTTATGCCCACAAACAAACTCGGAACTCTCTGTCCCAACTTACCAAACGAAAATAGAACTCTTTACTTCCCTCCTTCCTTCCTTCCTTGTCAATCTACTGATCTTATTGGATGCCAATGGCAAGCCAAACCCAAAGTTTAAGGAAGAGGCGACAGACTCCTTGTAGATAAATGAACGTAATATGGCGGCTGTAGGAAAGAAAGGTTTTCAGCAGAAGGCGGTGTTATTTCCATTTTGCTAGCTTCAGCCACACACCCTATCTAAAACAGTCCACTCCCCTTCCCAGTAAATGTATTTTAGTAATATCTGGCAGATACTGGACTACATTTTATTGGTTGTTTTTCAAAAAAAAAAAAAATCCTACCAGTTGCACATTAGCTAGACCAACATGAAATATGCAGTTTTAACCTGATTTCAGCTAAAGAAGCTGGTATGGTTAAAAATTTATTAGCAAATTTAATATTATTGAAACAAAATTAGGCAGCAGGGAGCATTGTCAAGATGTCCGCTCTTAAAACTGCAGATATATGAAGAGGCGTAACATTAAATAGTAAAATATTTTAAATGCTATTTGGCAATACAACAGAGAGTAAAATTTATGCTGTGTACCAGCTTTAAAACAAATTTTAACATTTAATGTTACAACCTTTCAAACACCTAGACCAGGGGTAGGCAACATGAGTCCTGGAGAGCCGCTGTCCTGCAGAGTTTAGCTCCAACCCTAATCAAACACACCTGAACAAGATAATGTCTTCAGGACTACTAAAGCTACAAGCAGGTGAGGTTTTTTTAGGGTTGGAGCTAAACTCTGCAGGACAGTGGCTCTCCAGGACCGACGTTGCCTATCCCTGGTCTAGACCAGCGCTTCTCAAACCTGTCCTGGGGACCCCTCACCATAGCACATTTTGCATGTCTCCCTCATCAGACACACCCAATTCAAGTCTTGCAGTCTCTACAAATGAGATGAAGAGTTGAATCAGGTGTGTTAAATGACCAACAGCCTCGCTTCGTTCCCGCGGCTCTCGGCCTCGCCCTGCTTGCCACATACCCCCATTGCCCTTCGCAGGCCAGGGGTCATCCACGAGACTGCGCTCTACTGGGGGGAGCGTCACAGCGGGTAAAGACAGACGAGGCGAGAGAAAAGTAGATGGAAGAATGAGGAGAGACAGAGATGAGACAGGGGAGAGAGGAAAAAAAATATTAGTCCGGTTCCTGGACACAATGCCGCTCGGTCCTCAACCAGCCGAGAGGCCCTCCCTTGCGGTGCCATGTGATGGTACTGGATGCTCCTTGGTGGACGGACAATGGCTCCTCCAACTACGGTCGCCCGGCTTCCTATTTCCTCACTCTGCCTGCTCCTCCCTATCATGGTGGATGGCAGCAGTTCTGGACTCCGGTGAATGGCGGACACTCCTCCATCCCCTCACGGATGGCAGCCATCCCTCCTTAACCCAGGAGCACGGCAGCAAGCTCTCCATCCCACCTGTTGAACAATCGCTCCAGCACCACCACAATCCCCCTCAGCGAGGGCTCTCTGACAGCATGTCCCTCTTTCCTCCCGAGTTTAAGCACAAATGTAACAATGTTCAAGGCTCAGGGAAGGAGGAAGCAGGAACCGGCCAACATTCGACATAATTTTAATGACCAAAATAAACAACAAAACAAAAGTAAAGCGTCAGCCCCTCATGGAAGACTGCTGCATATAAACATAACAAAACACAACATAAATGTCCCAGGCCTGGTCCTCTCTCATCCTTCACTGTCGTCACTCCTCCTTTTATCCTTCCGGAGCTCCTCCGTGGGACTCGAGAAAGGTGTGGAGCACAGGTGACGCTCATTAGCACTCGTGCCACCAGCCTCGCTCCGTTCCCATGGCTCTTGGCCCTGCCCTGCTTGCCCCAGTTATAATTAATATTAAGGCAACCTAAATTAATTAAAATGCTAAAAAAAAACCATACAGTCAAGATATAAACAAGATGTAAAAAAATACCTATTGTTTTCATTATAAAACAAAGTTCTTAAAACTTCTGGATTCACAATGAATTAATTTACGTATGTTGACACTCAGTTTTAATAGTTTAGTTGTAATATATATTGTAGTTAGGTGACCTATGAATATTGTATTGGACAGATTAATTTAGTCTCACACCACTCAAAAATTAACTTCTAAATAATGAAATTATTTTGACATTTTGTTCTTTTTATCATTACTTTTCTCTGTTTATCAGCATTCGACTCACACCCCTCCCATTTAGCTTTGAATGATTGTGTTCGCTTGAAAAATCAGGATTTCATCAGCTTCCCTCAGTTTTGTTGAACCAAGGGGGGTGTCAGTATATGTGTGGGTCTTCTAGGAAACAAACCGCACTTGATCTTAAACAATGACGACCACAAAGACATGTCCAGCATGAGGATATGGAGAGGGTGGGGAATGTCCTCCCAACGGGCTCGGACAGAACAAATCTCAAGGAACACTTCCTTCTGCTCTATTAAAGATCCGTTTCCACAGACACTTCCATCAGTGTTTATGTAAGAGAGGAAGTCATCGCTGTTTATCTAGCTTGTGTAATTGTTTCTATTCATAGCTAAAGATCTGAGAAATATCAGAGGTGGTGATGGTGGGGTGGATATAAAGGACGCAGCAAATTAAACAGGATGACACAACAGATGTTATGCCACAGCGGAGTCGCACAGTAGGGCGCTGATACGCTTCGGTTACATCCAATGGGTTTTCCAAGTAAAGATGTACAGGAACTGAGTTTACTTGTACATCAGACACACACATGGTGTGTTTGAACTTGTAGGATGCTTCTCTGTCTTATGTTGGTGTCCCCATTCCTCTTCCTCTCGTTCTGTGGGGTCCCCCCCGCCCTTCCTGTCTGCTCTCATGGGATGGGGCTTGGGGTCTGGCTCGGTCCTGGCCCCCCACACTGGCTCCACAAGGCTGGACACTGTCCAGACTGGTGGGAGAGGACAGCAGAACTTGGCAGGCCACAGTGGAGAACATTTGCAGCCAGGCCAAAGTCCTAAAGCACTGCCAGAGAATAACGGGGAGCTTGAAATGACAAGAGCTAAGCCAAGGGACAACTATGGCTCTTGGATCTTACTTTGTATCTGGGATATTATAAGGCTTACGTAAATCTATTGCGAGTGTCAGCTGGGCTTTAACGAAACAAATCCACATTAAGGGGGAACTGTTGAGTTTGGGTGGATTCCAAGTTTCCAGAGACTTTAAAACAGGTGATTCTGTTTAACTCGAGTTGTTCGTTCGTATGTATGAAAAAGCTAGCATATATGAATCTTCTGAGTTTTCCAAGAGTCTGTCAAGTTTCGTTCGACTGTAACATGAAAGCATATCAAAGTAGAACATTTAAACTCACTAGTGTTGTTTGTGCCTTAAAGGGTTAAAATGCCATAAATGTCATAAACCACTGATGTACAATAATAGGTGATTTTATTTTTTACATATGTTGGGGGTAACGCATTACAAGTAACTTGAGTTACGTAATCAGATTACTTTTCAAGCAACTAGAAAAGTAACGCATTACTTTTTCATTTTACAACAAAATATCCAAGTTACTTTTTCAAATAAGTAACGCAAGTTACTTTTTCACATTTATTGACTGACAGCTCTCCTGTCCCCATGTTGAGAGAAATAAAGTGCAGAGGTGTTATGTGTGCTGTATTCCTCAAAATAAATAATAACATATTAAATTACACAAATATACTTTATGTATTTAATCTCACTTTATTAACCAATGTCTTCGCTGCTGACCTTCAATGATCAAATTCAACCATACTATTAAGCAGAATTGACTTTAGATTAGATTTAGAAATAAGAGTGTTGAACTTCCTTCTCCTGTATCCTACTCTTCTTTAATCCAGAATGGCAGCACAGCTGAAAGGTTTGTTTGAGCTGCGCCCTCTACTGTACAGGCGTAAATATGCTTTACCTTCAGCCTGAGGCTTCACTTTTGGTGTGAAAGGGCCTTAACATTTGTCAAAAATAAAACTTTTTTTGTTGTTACTAAAAAACAAACAAGCAAGCCTAGCCCAGGTGAGAAAACGTAATGCAAAAGTAATGTAACACATTACTTTTCATAAAAAGTAACTAACGCAATTAGTTACTTTTTTAGGGAGTTAGCATTACTTTTTAAAGTAACTTTCCCCAACACTGGTTGTATGACACTCAAACCACAACAGTGATTCTAAGGGCCCTGGAAAAGTTACCCAGGGGGCCCAAAAACCCCAGTGACACTCCTGCTCTCAGTTTCTGTTAATAAATGTTATATTTAAAGTATTAGTTCACCCAAAAACGTCATTAATTACTCACCCTCATGTAATTTTTGGGTGAACTAACCCTTTAATATGTTTATTTTGGAATAAGTTTGGGATAATTAAGATTTTTAATGTTTTTAAAAGAAGTCTCTGCAATTATTTGATCAAAAATACAGTAAAAACAGTAATATTGTAAAATATTATTACAATTAAAAAGAATTGTTTTCTATTTGAATACATTTTAAAATGTAATTTATTCCAGGTTACATCAAAGCTGAGTTTTCAGCATCATTACTCCAGTCTTCAGTGTCACATGATCCTTCAGAAATCATTCTAACATGGAGCTCAAGAAACATTGTGTATTATTGTCAATGTTGAAAACAGTTTTTGCTTCTTAATATTTTTTAAAAATTATTTAAAATAAGAACCATTAACAACTGAGCACCAATAATAATTGAACAAATCAGCATATTAGGATGATTTCTGGAGTAATGGCTGATGGAAATTCTAAACTAACTAATTCTGTTGTATGAATCTCAGACAGCAACAGCATGTGTCTTCTTTTTTATGAGTAAAAAAAAAGTGTGATGGCTTTTAAGTCTTCATCTGAAAGGTTTCAGAGGACCCCTTTGAACCCCCACCCCCTCTTGTCCTCCCCTCTCATCTCCTCAAAACTAGTTTAAGGAACAGAGGCTCTGCGCAGCTTTCATATCTCCATGGTAACACCCCCCTTTGGGGTCCTTGTGGAGTTTTTTTGTGTGTACTCAATGTTGTTGTGTTTGAGTTTTGGCACAAAAAGTTATAAGAGGCTGACAACAAAGTGTGATGATAAAACACAAGCGTGATAAAAAGATATTCTGTGAGATGCATTCATTATGACATCACAGTCATTTCCCAGTGCGGCCATGTTCCTCAGGGTGCCTGTCTCTATTCGACTGCCTCTGGCTCTCTTCAGCACTGTGGGCTGTCTATAGGAGGCCTTCCACTGACTGTGAATGGTCTTTTTGTTGGGGAACAGTGAGCCATTTCTGCTCCCACAGAAAGCCCTGGGTAATTTAGTGTGGATGCCAGGAAGTCTGAGCTCACAGAATGACAACAATGGCAAACGTTATTGCTCCACCTCAAGGGGGGGAAAAGAAAGAGACAGAAAAAAAATTAGCAATGGTGATAGAATTCTGCTTCAGCATCCTCCCACACTGTGAATTCCTCTTAAATCTCATGCGAGCTAGGAGGATCTGAAGACAACCTTTATGGTGCTAAACAACCATTTGTGCTTTCAAGCATGCATTGCGGGACATGCTTTATTGTGGCACATGATTTGGTGTGAGGTAGATCTTTTACCCCACACAAACTAACAAACTATCCAACTGTTGAAGAAAGAAATAGTTCATGAAATGCCATCAGACACATTTTGAAATTTGTCCTTGTCTGCCATCTAGTGGGAAAGCATCATCATTGATGTCAGAGATTCTTCTTCAACCATATCCAAAACACAGTGTACATGTGTATATGAAACAAACTATCATTCCGAACAATTATGGCTGTTTCCCATAAATCAGCATCAAATACAAAAGTAGCTGTAAATAATAAACAGGATATCATAGCACTCCACTATAATGCATTTTAAATATTGGATAAAAATGTATTATTGTTAGGCCTATTATTAATTTATTAGTTATTAAAACAGCCATATATTGTAATGTAATGCCATGGTAGAATTTAATGTAATTACACTTTCAAGTTTTAAGTTGTTCTTTTGTTGTTTTCAAGACTGATTTAAAAAAAAAAAAAATAAATAAAATAACATTAACATTAATGTCTGATAGAGCAAATACAGATATACATTCTAAAAAATGCTGGGTTGTTTCTTTCAACCCATGTTTGGGTCAAATATGGACGAATACAAACCCAACCGTTGGTTTAATTTTTTATTTTTTTTTAAATTAAACCTTTAAACCCAACGGTATATCTGACAGCTACATGTCTTACTTTATTTCCTAACTATTTTTCATTTATTTATTTATTTAATTTATTTTTGGTGGCATTGTCACGAATGTTACTTCTGTTTATATATCATCTTGCTTGTTCTGAAATGAAAGAGAAAAAAAACGCTCTTGCACAACAAAACACGGGTGGTCGTAAAATGTCGTGCAATCAACCGGTAAAAATTCTGTCAGGTCTCCTCAAGTCTCTCAAACACAAATAGTCTCATGTCTGTATCGCATCCGTTTCATGTTGATGTTGCATACGTTACTTTGGCTAACATCTGTTTAATTTTAATGTTATATTTACATATATCACTGTTTTGTTGAAATCTTCGAGCTTTTTTACAGTCTATGGAGGAATCACACGAATAATTTTACGGCAGTGTTACGTCAGCAGTGTCCTTTCATTTTACGGCAGGGCAGCATGTGGAGGTCAGAGATGAAGAAACTCCCTGTCAGAGACTGAAAACTCTTTAATGATCTAATATTAACTCTTGACAACAATTTAGCACAGTGACATCTATGTGGGATTTTCAACAGATGATATACAACACAACACTGTCGGTAAAGAAAATCGTTTGGTGTCGCTAGCGTTCGTCAGATTTACCGGTTCGATAAGGAAGAAGTCTGATCATCGAGACGGTTTTCTCTGTATCATCTCTAAAGACATGGATAATAACTCGCCGGCATCAGGAGGATTTAAAGGGGGACTCGGGAGCCTTTTCGGTGGAGGAACCCCTGAGTATTCAAATACTGAGCTCGCAGGAGTACCATGTACGTGATAAGTGTCTAAGCTTTACTAATTTTAACAGTCCGATTCAATTTAAGGTCAAATGAGTTGCTATGAGAATCTATATATTTATTATAATGTATAATGAGTGTTATCTGTCATTCTTAGTGACTGGTATGAGCCCTCTCTCGCCGTACCTCAATGTTGACCCTCGTTACCTTGTACAGGTGAGTTTCTCTAAGACCACAGCTACATTTCAGGTCTATTTAAAACGGTTTGTGTGGTAGAACAATTGTGTTATGAATTTACGAAATCTAGCTGGTTAGTCTTAATGGACTGAAGTAAGGGATCAAAAGGAAGCGTATTGTAGGTTAAAGTAAATCAATTATTAAACCCAAACAATTCATTAAACAGCAATGAACAATTGTAACATACAAAACGATCAGAACATTGTTTTGGCCAACAGCAATTGTGATAAATATTTTTTGTAAGACACAAAACCTTACAAGTAAGACGCTTTTATGGTACTTGTCTTGTTCTCTTAGGACACAGACGAGTTCATCTTGCCAACTGGGGCAAGTAAAACCCGTGGCCGCTTTGAGCTGGCCTTCTTCACAATCGGCGGATGCTGTATAACAGGTAAGGCCTGTCTCTTTGCGGTCTTTGATCAATCTTATGTCATTAATCTTCACGCTTTTCAACTATTGCTTATTACTTTGAAGGCGCTGCTTTTGGGACACTTAATGGTCTCCGTATGGGCCTGATGGAAACTAGAGACATGCCATGGTCCAAACCCAGAAACGTACAGTAAGTGTCTGTTCCTTTGTAAATAATTTGATTATTTAAGTTACTGTATAGAAAATTCAGTTTGGGTCTTTTTGAATATCCACGGAGCAGAGTGGGTAATGGCCGATATAATGCTGATATGATGCCGCGTAATTATGACTAATAGGACTTTTACAAATTTGCTGCAATGCAGTGAACATGTATTTTTAGTGGTGCACCAAAATTTGGGCAACAAATATTTGGCCAAAACAGCCAAATTAAATAAATAAATAAATTGGAGTTAGGCCAAAATCATTTTGGAGGGCAGAAATCATTGACTGAGTGCTTTTTATTAGTTACCATTTTGACTGTGTCAGTCTACTTTTTCCACACATGTGGATAAGCTGCAATTTCACCATCACCAAAAATTACTAAATTGTTCTGCCGAAATATTGAGATGCAGGTCATTGCCGAAAAACTTTACTATGACTGGTTTATCACCTGTGAACATGACACCATACAAAGTTCAATTACCCAAATTGAATGACCAACCTTTTTTAGTTTTTGGTTCAATAACTTTAATTTCAGTTTTGGCGTTTCTGTAATACTGACTTATGTAATGTTTTTTTTTAGGATTTTGAACATGGTCACACGACAAGGGGCATCGTGGGCCAACACACTAGGATCTGTGGGTAAGAAATGCACTGGAATTCAAACAGCTTGTATAAAAGAGTATCACAACCTGTTTTGCCATTAGTTAAAAGGCCTGTTTACACCTGGTCACTTCATGTGTTTTCTCTGAATGGATAGCTATCAGATCGTGAAAAGACCAGGTATAAATGCCCTCTGAAACGCTTTCGAGACTGATTTAAATCCGATCACTCAAACCACTTCAGGAGGTGGTTTGAGATGCATTCCAAACGAAACTGGACAACTGTAAATGCATCTTTTACTCCTCCCAAAATGTTAAAAAATAAAAGTGTTAGAGCCTGATATAGCCAGATATGATGGCACTACTGCAACAGAGATTTTGGTTTATTAAAAAAAAAAAAAAAAACGGCGGTCTATTTTAAATTAACCGGGCAGAGATTGAAATTCAGCTGCTGAGTGGGTGTGTGTGTGTTCCCACCTCAATAATAAAGCTGAGAAATTTTAGTTCGAGTGCATACAGGCACGTCTGCTTCATAATACAACATTAAAGCTACCTTTTAGTGAGCAAACGTGCCGCCCTTGCCTTGTGATGGCTTGGAATTCCAATGGGAATAGGATATGCGTGTTTAGACGCATGTCCAGATATCGGATATGTATCTGATTTAAAACCACATTTGGAAGTGGCTCAGATCGGATGCGGAAAAATCGGATCTCGTGCGGATTTTTTGTTGTATGGTGCTCTCTCTCCTACTCCGGTCTTTGATCTTGAAATTAGCTAATAATAAATAAAAAGCAGCTCATATATGTTGCTTTCATTGACATGAACTCTGTTAAATTTGCATATAGTGCAGAAATTGAAGATGGGATTTATATTCATTTTGCGGAGACACATTTATCTGGCCAAGTGTAAATGGAACCATTTCTACAAATCAGATAGCTATCCGATCAGTAAAAAGCATGAAGTGACCAGGTGTAAACATGCCCAAAGAGATACATGCATAAAAAAATGTTGGTTTCTCTTTCTCAACAGCTCTTTTGTATAGTGTGTTTGGTGTGGCCATTGAGAAGGCCAGAGGTGCAGAGGATGACCTCAACACAGTGGCAGCTGGAACGTTAACAGGGATGCTTTTTAAATCCACAGGTGAGGAAAAGTCACCTTGACTTAAGAGCTAAATATTGTGGCAATCACAGATTTAATCTTATAAACGTAATATTTGTTACATATATTTACTGTGTTCAGGTGGACTCAAAGGAGCTGCCAGAGGAGGTCTCGTTGGTTTAGCCATGTCAGGGCTGTATGCTCTTTACAACAACTGGGATCACCTGAAGGGGAGATCGCCTTCACATTACTGAGGATGACTGAGAGCTCAAACCATGGACTTATTTTGACTCTGAGCCTATTCTTACTCTTTATCACCCCCTTTTGGAGATGCATCGAATTTCTTTTTTTTTAAGAAACCTATGGACCACCACATGTGCACAGACTTCTTCAGAGTTACATTAGGTGTAATATTTAAATGGAAGAGCCAGACTGCCTCCAGCTGTGTGGACTATGTAGCTTGACTATGATTATGTACAGTTCTTCAAGCACATGTCTTTGTTGGTGTAAGTTGCAGTTGGAGGAAGTCTGTATCCTTTAATGATGTGGTTTTATCTGTTCTCTTTGTGGATTGATGCATTTTATCAGTGGTGACTAAACTGTCTGCTTCCTCTCTGCAACCATCTAAAATAAAATGGTAGTTTCCACTGTTTGAGGCTCTTTATTTGCATTTTAGGGGTGTTAAAATAGTTGTATTTTGTGTTTGCTGTGTATGAATGGTCAGTCTTTCATACTGGGAGTACTAAACCATCCTGTATTCACTTAGCTCCAAATAAATAAAGAAAACTAAAATATAAAAATAAAATAATTTAACCATTTTCTGATTCCCAAGGCATATGTTCTTTGTAATGTATTAAAATGTTTTAACTGTATTGACTTCAAAAAAATGATTTGATAGGGGTCTTGTTTTACAAATGGTTTATTTGTTAGAAGGTCAACCTTTTATAGAGTCAATGTGTAGAATACAGAGAAATTATAATATTCCAGAATGAATGTCCCTCATTATGACCTTATATGTTACAGTATTCACACATCATATTTTTACGAGTGAAAGCATTTAAAAAATTTCTTTCAGTATTATTTCTCAACCAGAATAACTATTCTGGTTGAGAAATCATCCTATCCTAGCAGTATTGTACCACTAACTCACTCTCCCTGTTTATAATGAGTGATATATGCATAGATTCAATGATATAATAATTAAAGCTCCCTCTAAAATAATGATTATGAGGAAATTTATGTAAATTATCTGGATAAATTCCTTGTAGCGGCTTAAAGTGTAAAGTAAATATCCATCCTGTGTGGAAATTACCTAGCCTGTTCAGTGAAAAGCACTGGAGTAGACTGTGTCAAAGGGAGACTGTCTCCTCCAACAGGTGAAATGTTCTATCACTACTTGACTTTGACCGTCAGAGCACCTTACGGATTGAATACCCGCTTGTCCAAGAGAGGGCAAATGTACATGCCATTCCTTACAGAAAAAAACAAGGCCAACTGAACTGATGAGAGTAATGTAGAATAGCCAGGACTTGTTTTACAGAAAATGTTGCTTGGCTTGATGAACACAATGTGATTTAGCTGAAAGCAGTCAAAACCTTGCAGTTCATGTACTACAGCGAAGCCCAGGAGAATCTCACATGCATAGCGGTGAAATGACCCACAAACCAGTGCAAACTACCCTAACTTGGTGGCTGGTGTTTGTGATGATGCACAACAGCTCTCAGTGCACGGACCACAAATGGATAAGCAGGTCCATGGGCCAGACCCAGACTGGGACATGGCACTTAATCAGTTGCTATCACGACTCTTCCTGTGCCTACAAATGTGGGCAGGGAATTCTTAGAGGTGGGAATTCAGTGCAAGAAGAAGTCCCTGATGCGTGTAGCCTCTATCCATGGGATGTAGGCTGCGGTGCGAGTGAAGACGCTGGGCTTGTTCTCCACGGTGCATCCAATAGGACCAAAGCTCACAATCCCGTGGACCTCCCAGCGGTCACGCCCCACCTGGCACAGCAGAGGGCCGCCAGAGTCACCCTGTAGGAAGAAGAGCAACAGAGAAGGTATGAATAGTTGAAGTTGAAGATGGGACACCACGATAAATTTCCCCATTGAATAGTTTTCTCACCTGGCATGCGGCTGGGGTGCCCTCTGTATCTCGGAACCCAGCGCAAATCATGGAGTCTCGCACACGGTCACCCCAGAACTTCTTCTGCCGGCAGGTCTTGTAGTCAATGATTGGGAGACGAGCTTGATTCAGTGCCTCAGCAAGTGACACGTTTTCTTTCCCGCCTAAGAAGAGATGCCAAACCCATGTTCTGGATAAGTGGATCACCTCCCTTTGCAAACTCAATATCAACAAAACATTAAAGTGCTGTTTGTTTTTGCCTCAGGGGCATAAAATAAATCAGTTTCTATGGTAGAAACTGCAGTGAGTAAGGGTGTTACTGTACACTCCTTACACTTTCATAGGTACACCAGCTATCATCTTTCAAGACCCACAAAAGGGACTAATTTTAATACATTAAGGTCAAAGGCTTATGATGCAGATTTTACCTCGTGTGTCCCCCCAGCCGGTCACCCAGCAGTAGTGCCCTGGTTTAAGGTTGATCTGCTTGCGCGGCAGGCAGGCATAGCGGATGAAGTTACTGGTCAGGATGTCCGTGCCAGCTTTAACCAAAGCGATGTCATAGTCTAGCTCACTGTGGGCTGGATAACGGAAGTGCTCATGCCTGTAGATCCTCTTCACTGGGAAAATACGCTCAGCGGTCTCTGATCTTTTCAGTTGATGCTTACCCAAAACAATACGCCAGCTACTAGCATCCTCTGCTTTTCCCCTGGGCAACGAGAGGGATACAAAACTGAAATTGGTTGATTATAACACCTAATGAGCATCTAATGACTCTTGGGCAGGGGCACCGTCAGGGGAAATCAACCAGGAAAGTTGCCCTGCACAAAATTCAAGCAACGGCCGAAGTTCTGCCCTACAGGTGATAAACTTATGCTTTGCCTTACTTCTGGAAGCAGTGGGCAGCAGTAAGAATCCAGTTCTTATGGATCAGAGTCCCTCCACACACATGAACATAATGTTTACTGCCTCTGGGACGAACCTATTGAAATAGATACAAGCATCAGTGACTTCCTCTTTTGTTACACCTTGAGTGTCATTTCAAGTGTAATTTACCTGCAGTGAGACCTGCCACGGCCAGGAGTGGGGTCTCGCTTCATTGCCCGACACGATACGCTCCACTGTGTTTGGTTTGAAATGAGCCAGGCCACAGTCCTTCGGCCAGTCTAAGGACAGAACAACACTTAAGTCAATGTCAGTTAAAGTACCATGTAGACAAGCAAACACAAGGTACACAGGATTTATGTGGAAGCAAATGAAAGGTGTTGTACCAGGAGAGGAAAGAAGGAAAGGAAATCCATATTTGGATCTTTGAGAAAGACATGGAAATAAGTGTAAATTCAGTTTTTTTTTCTCAAGATAGCACCACTTGAAATGCACTTGAAAGATGTCAGTGGTCAGCGTTCATCTCATTTCTCACCAAGGTGGAGGACTTTGTGCTGTTGAAGGCGACTGGGGTTGAATGCATGGGTGGAGGCTCTGTCCAGCGCCAGACCCAGAAGCATTAGCAACAGTGGAAAAAATGGGCTCCTTACTGCCATGATCTACAGTAAACTGTGTGTTGCGCTCTGGTGATTACCCATTTATACCATGCCTACTGTAGAGGCCATCCTTTGTCCACTCTCCACCCCTGTCATTGGGACAAAGCACTTTGACAATACCCCTCCCAATCCTGGATTGTTCTGGTGGGGTAGCCAGGGGTTTTCAGAACAAGCTGGCCCCAGGGGATCATGGGAGTCCCATCAGCACTTTCAGTTACAGCCCATCCCTTGCCGCTGTGCAAAACAACTCGCCCAGAATAGATTGCCAGTAGCCTCCTTGCAGTCACGCCATGCTAATAGCTGTTTGGATGAGCAGAGGTGCTGGCCTTCACATGACCTTCTGCTGCCTTCCAAAACCTTGCAAGTTTTACCTTGATAAAACCCTGACAAATAATTAACAAGATCATGACTGGTCCATGCGTCACTTATATATTCATTTCATTAAAGATTAGCAGAACCTGTTATTAGCAGGCACTCATTTATCCAAAGTGACTTACAGTCAGCTCATTACAGAAACAATCCCTTGGAGAAACCTGGTGTTAAAAGCCTTGCTTAAGGGCACAATGGTAATTGTTTATAGCCTGAACCTTGCGGATAGACATAACTTTTCAGCTGGACCTTAAACCACTACACCACTTCATGTTCATAATAAATTTTACAATTAGTCTTGTAGCTTTAGCTAAACTTCCAGGAGTTTAAGATAGTTAAGGACGGAAGATTTATACAGTAGTTTGCATGATTTGATAGTAGTGTGAACATGTTTCTCATGTTACCAGCAGAGGGCATAAGAACCAGAATGGAGAGATACAATAGGGCCTGTGAAACCTACTGAATTTCAAAGTTGTTTGTTCTGGTGGAGCATATTTTAAGACAGGAAATGCTGAGATGTTAATTACTATATGCATGAAACTATATTAAGGCTAAATGGAGTTATTATGCTTGTTTATGATGTGTCCCTGCTCACCTGTTGTATTTAATCCAATCTGTGAAATGTGGTACAGCAAGGAAAACAAAAACATAAGAGAGCACCTGCTCAGGGACAGGATAGTCAATACCAGGGAATGTGCCTGCTCATCCAATTGGTCAAAGTTACAATGAAAGAGCCATGGAAATGTCCAGGGCAATCTACTGGAACGCAGTTCACCAAGTTTAGAAGGACCTTCTGACATGTTCCCATGTCTCTCTCTTTGCCATGTTCTTCACAAACAAAGAGAAATGCTATTTCCAGCAAGCCAATGAGAAATCCCCTTATAGGGCAAATTAATCAAAATAAAAGACACAGAATATTGTTTGCCAAACGTTTTATTGTTGCTCATACTTTTCAAGACATTCACTATTCTCAATATTAAAACACAGTAGTGTAGTTTTTGCTGTAGAAAGCCTATATAAAGCTTGTTTTCATCATACTGTAAGGTGTTGATCCAGTAATATCTATATTATGTTAAATCACAATGCTCTGGTCCACAAAAAAAAAAAAAAAAAAAAATCAGATTGCTTTGGCAAAGAAAAACAAAAGCAGTTTGTGCAGCACATACTGTTAATTTGGTCAGAGATTCTGAATACATATTTACTTACAATAAGTGCCATGCTATTTAAATGAACACAATCTAAACATTATTGACAGAGATTGCTCTAATTACAATCCCTAACTTTCACAAAATCATGACTGATTCTGTATGTTATTATTGTGATATAGCACGTGATCATGATATACATTAAAAAAAAGTCAAACTCTTACGCTTAAATGCAAAATTAACCAATTAAACTTGAATATTTTAACATTATAATAAACAAACCATGTTATGATATTATATAACAAAAAAGTATGATTTATGAACATGTAAAATGATGTGAAAATGGCCATTATTATCTTAGTCCTTGCACGGATTCTAAATAGGACACAACCACAAAATATTCTTTATTATTAAATTGTGACATGAAAATAGTGGAAAGAAGTTTTTCAGGTCAGATTTTGGCACCAAATTCCAAGAGTACATGTTTTAATTTATTGAGATCGTCCCTGAGCATAGAACTAGGACTGGGGCTTAGTTTCAGCTCATAGCGTACTATAAAAGTGTGGGAACATTGACCTTGAGTCTATATTTACTAATCATCAGTAGGTCTGATAAGAACCTAGCTTTACACACCCACAAACCTCACGAATATAAGGTAGGGTAAGCAATGTTTTTCATAAACACTTTTTGCTATACTGACTGAAAATTTCTTCACATCCTGATAGCAATCAACAATAGAAGTGGTCTAAATATTACCAAAAAAACATATATCTGGATGTCTCAGGAAAATGTTTGTTCAATCATTGCATTTGGTCTGAATGCAATCATTGGATGTTCTACCTGCCTGTCAATGTATTTCCATACCTCCATCACACGTCATCAGCACGTTTCATGAGGCTATGCAGAGATGTAGACAGACAGTCACTGAGCACCACAAACAAACAGCAGCTACGTTGTACAATTCCTCCACAACCAAAACAATGAACTTATGCTGCGTTCACGCCATAACTACCGTAATTAGGAGATAGCAACCTGTGGCGTCCTCAGATTTATGCGTTTCTATGGCAAGACTATCAACGCCGAAATGAATCTGCAGCAGTCAGGTGGTACAAGAGATCTTTATGTTGGTTATGTTCATTATTATTGTAATGTTATGTGCTTTGAGACATGATGTAATTTAATGTTGTCTCTTGTGACGCTTTGGTGGCTCTGCTCTGGCTGTACATGTTAATGTGTTTCGGAGGAGGCGTGGCTTTGTAAAGCGCTTTGAAGGGAGGGTGGGATCTTATGCTTTCAAAGCTAGCTTGCTATTGCTAGCCTCTCCGAAATTGCCTACCCTACCTTTCATATTTTTAGCACTGTGGATTGATTCTGGCCTTGAGCCCACTCTAACCTACCAGGCCAATTGATTACCAATCATCAATTGCATCAAGACAAAAAACAAAAAATTGTAAGACGAAAAAAGAAAAAGAACGTTGAAATTTCTGCCATATAGTACTGGTGGCATGTGAATTTGTGAGATCAGAAAACAAAGAGATCCAAATCCATCTAGATCATTGACTAACTAGCACTAGCCTTCAGATCTTGCTCCAGAGAGCCCTTCAAGGTGTCCGAGAGCTCTGTGAACTTTAATGTACCCTTAGCTAATGTTCATCAACCTGTTATTTGCTTGTTAAAATCCAACAAGTACAACAGACACATTTAGCCTATAATAAGAATTTTCAAAAATGCTAATACTCAGTGCTCACCAAAATCATCATTCTGGTATTTTTGGCCAAAAAAAGGACATCTAAATGATACATTGAAGGTCAAGACAGGGACAAGGCCATGTGTGAAGATAGGTGGAAACACACCATTGTCTGTAAACTTTAAATAGTAGCTCTATGCAACATTATCTTCCAATGTTTCTGTGAACATCACCACTCTACTGATCCAGTAGTGGGGCTTTGATAGCTTCAACTAAGCAGACAAGGCTTTGGAATATTTAGATATATTATTTGAAGGACAATTAGCTTCAGCTAGAAGAATATACCATGAGCCATTTTCCATCCATTTCCAGCTTGCAGCAAAAGTTGTACCATTTGTTTACCTTACACCTAATCGAGGCACCCACATACCGATAAGGCGATCGCTTTAGTCTCCCACAGTATTGGGGTTAGAGCAACATGCAGAACTGCGCAGTGTTTTTATAATGCCTTCACTCTTCTTCCGTCGACTGGGCTGCAGTTCCAAGCTGCTGGCATTGTCTGTGGAGTCTTCCGTTTGAGCAGCTGCAGCTGCAGCAGCTGCAGTCTCTTTGATTTGAAGTTCCAGATGCCTTTGGATTGCCAGGCCAAGCTCTTCAGGGTCTACAGCTGCACCATAAACCTCCCAGGTCATACCCTCAGCATCCCATTCCACCTCCTTCACAGGGGTCCTATGACACATGTGCTCCATTGTCAAAGGTGTGTCCGAGGTAGGATCTGCTCTCAAATTAATTTCAGGAAACACGTGAGAAAGAGAGGAAACAAGGGAATCAGACAAGGTCTGCACACCAACATCTCTGAGCTCATGGTCAGATGTCATGGTAGTAGCATCTTTGACTATCCTGTTAAGACCTGTCCGGTCTAGTCTAAGGCAGGAGGAGTTCTGCCCCCTTAACTCGGATCCACAGCAATGGCCTGTACTCCGGCTGTCAAGTCTGGTCTCGCTGACAGATGACACAAGTGGTGGAAAACCGAGCAAGCCTGAATGAAGCAGTGATCTTTGTCCTGCACAGGGGCTTCCTGCACAAGGTGGCCGTGATATCAGATGTCCAGGGCATGGAACAACACTGCAAACATTTCTCAAACAGGCAGTGTTCATCATGTGACCAGAACAGGTAGATCTATGGCATGCAGTTAAATGATGGCTTTCACAGTTACTCTGAGCATGGTCTTCTGTATTCACTCCATGTGGTGTGAAGCTGTTGCTCAGACCTGAAGAACTCATTCTGCAAGCCACTCTGCAACAGCTGCATCCTGTCAGGTTCTCCACAGGTCCACAACATCGACAACATCCCTCCCTGCAAACAAGTCCCTTCATCCTTAAATCTCTATTTGTGGATGGCGAGTGTGGAACACACTTCACACCACTATGGACTTGATTTTGCCCCAGGAGTAGATCCTGCGTTGGAGTCCTTCTGGGCGAGTCCTCCATGACGCTCCAGGATCTTGTAGTTCCTCCATGCCAGATTACAGTCTCAGGAGTGCTGTTACCACTGCGCATGCTCCCCTGTTCATAGTCACAAACATTCACAGGGATCCTAGACGCTGGTCCACCCAGACTGATAGGCCTCTGAGTGCATGGTGCACTGCTGACACTCTTGCGCAAATTCTGACGATACCATGCCAGCTCCGTTCGTTGAGGAGGTCCACTCACCATTTCTATCGAGCTTTTGGATAAAGAAATGGTTGGCAGCTCATGGTCCTCCACTGTTTCGGCATCAACAGATCCAAGGCTGATGCTTGGGAGGTAGATCTCAGATGTAGGTCGTTGTCCTTCTTCCATAGTGAAATATCTACTGGTAAAGAAAGACAATGATAAACTAAGTATGAAAAGTAGAATTAATAGCAATGTTTTAAAACATATTTATTTACACAATATATTTGAAACAATTATACATTTCTTGAGGTGGTATAGGCACACCAATTCTTCCTCTCTTTAGTTGTCTACTAGACAATCCATTGAATTTCTGATTAATCGGCATGACCCTTAAACCTTTACTTTTACGGTAGGTAAGATTTCTTTTGTCCTCACTGCACATAGATTAAAGTGAATAGGACAGAGTGATGTCTATGTATCTCCCCCTTGAGTAATTGACCAGATTACAGATGGATAAGCCCAATTTAAGTCTTAAGATCATTAGCTACAACACGAGTATACCAGCGTCTCTCAGAAGGACATTAATCCACATGGGGCTCCAGCACAGGTGGCCAATTCCACTACACAAGGTCTAACAAGGATAGGAGGTTGAATGTTGCAAACTGTCCTATATTTTATGGAATATTGGACCTCAAGTCATTTTGAGGTCTTAGGATTCCTAGGAACTCTCGAGAGCACAGAGTGAATGTGTATCAGGCCTGTTCATGTTTACATCACACTTTAGCCACTCCAGCAGATTTTTTGGGAAACACTTTTGGGTCTGTCACTCCCTCCTGTCAGCACACTCATACTGCTGAATCCAATCTACAACACACTCACACTCTAATCTGTGAAGGTTATTCAAGGCATACGTTAATACTGTACGCAACTTCAGAATATAGTTGTTACTTGCTATTGAGATGCCACTGTTTTAAAGCAACTTGCAGTAGACTAAGTGTAGGGATATTTTCTTTGAAGCAACCTAAGGTAACGTGCCTCAAAGACACTGGCATTTCAGAACTTTCAGGAGTAAACTCAGAAATAAACGCGCAACCTTTGTGTTATCTTCCTGGATACTTAATGATTAGGCCATCTGGGACTACTAGTTGAATCATAGCATATAAATCTAACTTCCAAGGATGCCCACACAGAATCTGCATATGCAAAACTCTGAAGAAAGCTGGAACACGCAACATTCACAAAGTTCAACAAATATCTGATACCTTTTGTTTGTTTTTTAAACGCTGTGGTGAATTTGACTATACTTTTTATTCTACCAGTAAGTGTGTAGTAAAATTTTGCACTGTCTAAAATTCAGATAACATGTTCTCATGAAAAGGTGTTTGATTCAATGGGAACAGAAGATCTAAAGCCCATGTGTGACAAAGCCAGTGTTCATCATCCAGCACATAAACTTCAGCAAATCCACAAATATTAATAGATAACTCATAAAATAATAATAAAAAAGTAGGCCTATACTGCAGCAACAAGTTTTCTATACTTCAAACATATTTAATAGGCAAGTGTTTCAATAATATTAATAATAATAAAGCAGACCAGCAAAAAATATTGAAAATAACCTTTACAAAATGACTGAGACTATAGCATAATGACAGATGTTATCTCTCCTCAGTTATCATGGAAAAACAAAATACTTATCTTCCCACTGCATCTAAAAATAACAGACAAGGTGTTCACTGTTAACCCTCCTCTTCCACCTCAACACACAGGCTAACCTCCACCCATCCAGACAACCATACATCCGTACTAGCTTCAGAGTGGGACACACATGAAAATATAAACACTTGAATGAACCTCTCATCAAGAAAATCAAACAAGAAAGATCTCACCTTTTGGTTTTGCTAGCAAACATACATGGTCCAATCAAGGCCCTGTGTCATCCTTTGTCTTTCCTTCCTTGTCATCTTCACTCCCCCTTTTTTAAAGCCTCATTTTACTATTCCTTTCACACTAAGCAGCACTTGCTTTATAAAGACACAGCTGCGGTTTCCCTCATGGCCACAGGTAAGTCAACAACCTCCCTCCCTCCACACATACACATGCATACACACACACACACATGCACAAGTACATACCTCCCACTTCCTCCTCTCGTCTCCTTCCCCTCTGTCCAGACAGCTCCCGCCTCTTTCACTTCTTTCCTCTCCTCCACTCGCTCCGCTCTAAGTGAACAGGACAGAGTGGGTGTATTGCTGGATTATCAGTTGTTGTCAGCTGATTACACACCACACGCTCCCTCTCTGAGAGGAAATCCATGCTGGAGGGGGGAGGAGGTGCAAAGACACACAGACAGAAATGGTGGGAAGCCAAGGAGCGCTGTATGCCCAATGGAGGGAGGCACAATTGTGTGAAAGTGTGTGTATAAGGTGAGGGATGGGGTTTAGAAGGAGAACAAGTAGATTCTGTTGAGTTGTAAGAAAAGGAAATCAGATATCCTTCTGAATCAATACAATAAATACTCTTTCTTACACATAACATGTTCATTCTCACACACTCGTAGCTCCTGCCTCTTACTCATCCAGTCTCTCTCTTCTTGTTGCTATAGAAACAGCCATGCTCAATAGGAGCCCGATGAATTTTCATCATGCCTTTTTTTTTTTTTTTTTTTTTTAAGTTGTCATGGGAACAATGAAAACAGTCTCTTTAAAAGAAGGGCTTGTGATGCTGGGAAACCATTATGATATATGTCTGTGACTCATCTTTCTGATTCACCTGTCTATATACTTGTCATTGCAGTCTCACAGATTACCTATTCCATAGTAATTCTGAGGTAAAGCAAAAGCAAAATCCTGACATGCTGTTTTGTGTATAAACACGCTGAGCTTACATTGGTCACATTTTAAATCACCATTCAACAAACCTGAATTTTTTTCTTTCTTTTTTTTATGGAGACATTTATGTGTGTGTGTGTGTGTGTGTGTGTGTGTGTGTGTGTGTGTGTGTGTGTGTGTGTGTGTTCCACAGAAGAAGGAAAGTCACACAGGTCTTAAATGACACAAAGGTAAATTATGTCAAAATATAAATTTTTCTGTGAACTATCCTTTTAAATCATTTAATATAGTTATTTCTTACAGAAATTTTGCTTTACTTTGCTACAGTATATAGTATGCATAGTATATATTTTGCTGCTTGTTTAATTTACGTAACGTTTTTAAAATTCTTTAACATTTTATCTCAATTGTTCAACATTGCTCATTGTTAAAGGGTTAGTTCACCCAAAAATGAAAATTCTGTCATTAATTACTGATGGGCGATTTCAGAACACTGCTTCATGAAGCTTCGAAGCTTTACGAATCTTTTGTTTTGAATCAGTGGTTCGGAGCGTGTATCAAACTGCCAAAGTCACGTGATTTCAGTAAACGAGGCTTTGTTACGTCATAAGTGTTTCGAAACGTTTTGACATTTCATTGGTTCACGTGACTTTGGCCGTTTGATACACACTCTGAACTACTGATTCGAAACAAAAGATTCGTAAAGCTTCGAAGCTTCATGAAGCAGTGTTTTAAAATCGCCATCACTAGATATTGTTGAATAAAGTCATTATTTGGTTTTTTTGGCGCACAAAAAGTATTCTCGTCGCTTCATAACATTAAGGTTGAACCACTGTAGTCACATGAACTGTTTTAAATATGTCTTTAGTAGCCTTCTGGGCATCTGAAAGTGTTAATTATCTTGCTTGCAATGGAGGTCTCACCGAGCCATCTGATTTTATGAAAATATCTTAATTTGTGTTCCGAAGATGAACGAAGGTCTTACGGGTGTGGAACAACATGAGGGTGAGTAATTAATGACAGAATTGTCATTTTTGGGTGAACTAACCCTTTAAGTCCGGTTAATTTGTTTGCAAACTGCAAGTTTACTAAATCCATTTGTTGGGACTACATAACAAATTTTTGTTGACATAAACTGAAACTGGTCTGGGTTCCCAGCATGCTTTGCATGGGACTAGATAACATGCATATATGGCTGCGTCCGAAATCGCATACTCTCTTGAGTAGGTATTATTTTGAATAACTTAATTTGGGCATGTTAAAAAAAGTACGTACTATATAGTATTAATGTGTGTAGTATGAATGTGATCTGGACGTACTACATTCGCCATGCTGTCATTATCATGTGACCTACCAGTGTCAGTTGCATCACTTCACTGCCATTCACAAATCCTCTCCCGTGGCCTCATGGGATAGTAAAGTGCCCATTGTATTCACACTTCAGAATCTCGCCAGAAATAGTAGCTCATCTGGGTACTACTTTTATAAATACTGCGAATTCCGACACATCTTTTGTCACTGTTTTTCATATAGTAGGAAAGTATGCAATTTCGGACGCAGCCTATATGTTAAAGTAGTGCTAACATGCACTAATGCTAGCAAGTAGTTAACAGCCAAGATCAAACATTATATATTCACTTGAACACATTAAATTTTATTGGAATTTACTCAGTTAAATTAGATTTCTGTTATGCAGGATATCTGAGATCAGTTTACAGCAAGTAACTGGTGTTTTTATTGCAATCAAATATCTTGAAACTCCATGTAAGTTAAACCACATTTAGATGTATTGTGGGAACAGCAGACGTGTTGCCTGATCACAGCCTTGATAAACTTCCCCTGTTGTCCATGAGTTATTCATTAACACTTAGTGAATGCAAACTAGGCTGTTGTGGACCATAACATTCAATCGGTAGTTATTAAACAGTCTATAAGCTCTGTGGTGGCTCCATAAAGTAATAGTAGTAAGAAGCAACATCCATATGTTAAATTAAAAATTTCAGGACTAGCTTTCAACAATAGCTCTTGCTGTTGGAAGTCCATTTAGCTTGCTATTTGCCCGTAAATAGTCACAGTTTGTATGCTCACTGTACTGCATCAAGGTTTTGTGTTTGTTTGGAAATAAATACTGCAACTGGCAGAGCACATATCAGTCACCTGCTTGAGCCAATGTACGGTGTTGATTAACTAACCTGGGAAGCCTCAGGGGGACTGTAGTACCCAGCTGTAGGGTGACCAGGCTGTCAGAAGCCACAGCTTATACTCTCAATGGGACATCAGGAAGAGTGCCAATGAGATGGCCTCTGGGCAAAATGGGAAACCGCTGATTGGTGATTCACACTGACTGGACTGGAGAGAGCAAGACACTTTATTCAGACTGTGGCCATCCATGGCTGGTGAGTAGAGGATTATTGGAAACAGTTGTACAAACCATATACTTGAGACCTTTTTACACAGATATATTATGTGATAGTGGATCTTTAAGACAAACAGACATTGTTTGTTTTACCAGGCTGCAAATATTTGATCAGTGCTCAGTCAGCTAATGCGACTTAAAATAATTTGTGCCAGACACGTTATATGTACTATGCGTGTTAGTTGCACCGAAGCTTTCTTTACCAGACATGAGGGTCTAGTGCTGTCATAGCGACATGTATTTCTGTTCGTGATCATGTGATATGCCATTAGACACTGCTGAACATATGGTTGACCCCCTGTACACTAATAATCTTCATGTGCAATTGAACAATTATTGACCAGTGAGGCAAAGTGCCCTTAGAATGTGCAATTATAACAGTACACTGCTAAACACATAAATGAATATATAAGTTCATTCTTACCTAAACGGATAGTTCACTCAAACATGAAAATGCTGTCATTATTTGAACACACACAAAAAAAGATGTTTTAAAGAATTGATTTGTCCTACACTGAAAGTCAATGGGGTCCAAAACAACATCAGACCCCACTGACTTTCATTGTATGGACAAACAACTCAAAATATCTTCTTATATGTTCCACAGAAGAAAGTCATACAGATTTGAAATGACATGAGGGTGAGTAAATGATGACAGAATTTTCATTTTGGGTGAACTGTCTCTTTAAGACTTGCTGCGCATACATTTAAAAAAGGATTTGTAGCACTGATTACATTTAAAAGCAAGCAAATAAGCTTACGTCATTTAAAATATAAATAACGTCATTTAAATATATATATATATATATATATATATATATATATATAAGTAAGTTTTAATTTTAATTTCTGAACAATTTAACTGTAATAAATCAACTACTATACCTGTGACAAAGTTCTGGTTCACCCGCACTGGATTCCTTAAAGTGGCTGCAGTAACTCCCTTATAGTAAAGGACAAAACAGGTTGTTTTTCTAGAAATACTGTGTTTCTTGAGCAGCAGAAACACAATGTGCTCCACCTCTTGCATGCAGGTCTCCATGCACTAAAGTGTGTTGACACAAGATACTTGACACGTCTATTTAAAAGGCATGAGAGAAAGAGACTGTCCAATGGTGTCACACAGCAGGTTTAGTTAATGCAAAGCCATGTTCTCTGTTGTATGAAACACTGAGTGAGAGGGGAGGGTGACCGGCAGCTGAGTTTATTCTGTGTCTATGCTATTAGATCCACTTGTAGCACTGGCTTGTGGACTGTCTGCAGCATTTCTGTTCCTGTTGCTGTTTGGCCTATCAGTCTATCTACTGTGGAGGAAGAGACGAACTCAAACGCTCTACAGGGGACTGATACCTACCACCCCCACAATCCCAAGATGCACCGCTCCAGTGCTTCAGACATCACAGAGCAGCAGCTATGGGTAAATAACAGTTGTTGCTTGTCTATAAATGCCAATAATATAAGACTTTTACTGTATCATTGCAATGTAAGGTGAACCAGATTATTTTATTGTTAAAATGTATTTTATTTATATTTTCTAATAAAATTAATATTATTACTGTAATTATTATTATTAATTTGTATTATTTGTACTATTATCTTTTTTATTATTGTAGTAGTATTAATTATATTTATTTAATATTTCATTTACTTATTATATTTTTTTATTCAATTGTTATATCTGCATATGCATTATATGCATATTATGCATTATATATAAAAATGTCAAGAAATATAAATAAACATAATAAGTAAATAAACATAACTAAATAATAATTAATTACATTAAAAGTAATAATAAATAAATATAAATAAAATACAATAAATGGAAAATAAATTTTCATATATGTGTGTGTGTATATTAGTGCTGTCAATTTGATTAATTGCAATTAATCGCATATAACATTAAAGTTTGTTTACATAATATGTGTGTATATATATTATTACATTCATATATTATACATATGTCTCTCTGTGTGTGTATACATATATATACATACACACACATGTATAATATACTATATATAAACATAATAATATATATTATATACGATACGATAATAATAGATGCGATTAATCGCAATTAATCGATTTGACAGCACTAATACATATATATATATATTTGCATTTTTCAGGCACTGATCTGTCTTATCTTTTTCCTATAAGATCTGGATTGAAGTACATTCTTATAATCTTTGAACTTTCACAGCTCAGGTGATGTTCCTTTCTTCGTGCCTCCTCAATTCAAGAGAACATCCCAATTAAACGAGGGGAAAGAGGGAAGAGAGTATGCTGAGGAATGGGAACTCCATCCAGATCTGCACACGCAGCGAGGCTCTCTGACAGTAGGGAGTATGTCAGGACTGGAATAAAGGCATTTAACATCAGAAATGATGATACAAAGAAAGTATAAGGAGAATCTTTTGACTGTCTCTCGTTCTGCTCTATGTGCTTCTTGAGGTTGGTTTCCCCTGGGCAGCATAAGGCCAGACCTGTACCAGCTCCCAGAGGAACCCAGTGAATGGGCCCTTCCCAATGGCTCAGCCGTTCGTCTGTGGTTCGCTCTGCGGTACCAGCAGGAGAGAGAGCAGCTGGTGGTGTCTCTGCTCCGTGCTGCTAACCTGCCTGTTTGGTGCCAGAGTAATGCCACGCTGGTCAAACTGCAGCTGTTGCCGTCTGATGACCGACGACACCGTCAGGCTAAAGCACGACGGAAAGGATGTCATCCACAGTTCAACGACACCTTTGTGTTTCAGGTAGAGAGTCTCTTCTGATAAACATCAGCAATCTAAGATGTACGTGGGTACAACAGCAAAATCTTCCTCATTCGATGAAGATTCAAGTGCTTTGGACTAATGTTTATTGATTTGTTTGTGGATTCATTTTCAAAAACATTTTTGTTATAAATAATGGAGAAACTTCTTGAAAATAGAGAAGACATTTCACAGTTGATGTCTCCATCTATTGGTCATGGCTAGCAGGTTGCCAGAGTCACTATAGAGCGCTTAGAGGAATGTTCTGGGTTTAATACAAGTTAAGCTGTTGATTTTACCTCACTCATTAATTAACTTAATCCCCAATTTGCAAAAAAAAAAAAAAAACTTTATGTATAATGCATTATAAAAGTATTCATAATGTAAGTTATAATGCATTATATCTTTTAATAAATAACTGTAACCAAAGTTAAAATGGATTATAATATTTGGAGATTCCTGGTTACATTTGAAATTGGTTGTTTGTTACGTGTTTCAAAGGGTTAGTTCACCCAAAAATGAAATTTCTGTCATTAATTACTCACCCTCATGTCGTTCCTCACCCGTAAGACCTTCATTAACCTTTGGAACACAAATTAAGATATTTTTGATGAAATCCGAGGGTATCTGATCCACACATAGCCTTTTGACATCCAGAAAGGTAGTTAAAACATGGTTAAAATTGTCACCGTGACTACAGTGGTTCAACCTTAATGTTATGAAGCGATGAGAATACTTTTTGTGCGCATGAACAAAACAAAAATAATGACTCAATTTGAACCAATTTGGCCTGGATCCTGTGTCAACATCACATGCGTCATGCTGCTCACGTGTTTAGCTTCGGCCAGTAGTTTAATGCATTATACTTTCTAAAGGTGTAACAAAATATTATAATATATTATAACTGTGGTACAATTATTCATGAGACCATACAATGCATTATAAGGTGCATTACAAGCATAATTAATGTTTTTGAAAGAAAACATTAAAACATGCTCATCAAGGCTACATTTATTTAATTGAAGAAAACAAACATTGTGAAATATTATTACAATTTAAAATAAGTTTTTTTATTTTCATATATTTTAAAATGCAATTTATTTCTGTGATGGAAAAGCTGAATTTTCAACAGCCATCAATCCAGTCCTCAATGTCGCAAGTTCCTTCAGAAATCATTCTAATATGCTGATTTTGTGCTCAAATAAAATTTCATATTATTATCAATGCTGAAAACAGTTGTGCTGCTTAATATTTTTGTGGAAACTGCATACTTTTTTAAGGATTCTTTGATGGATAGAAAGTTCAAAAGAGCATTTATTTGAAATAGAAAGCTTTTGTAACATTATAAATGTCTTTACTGTCACTTTTGCTCAATTTAATACATCCTTGCTGAATAAAAAGTAATATTTAAAAACTTTTGGATGGTACTATAGTCAAATAGGCCCGATAACCTGATTCCTATGCCTTGTAACAGGTATCTAACAGCTGTGTTGACCAGTGCTCTCTGAACATGAGCATGTACACTGTGGACCAGAAGAAGCACCATCTACTGGGTCAAGTTCTGATTCCCCTCAGACATTCGGAACTAAAGGACGCAGCAGGCAAAGTGCAATGGAGGGATCTGGACAATGAAAGTGAACAAGTATGATACTTTAGGTGATCTATTAAAGGGATAGTTCACCCAAAATTAAAAAAAACTGTCATTATTTACTCACCCTCAAGTTGTTCTAAACCTGTATGAGTTTTTTTCTTCTGTTGAACACAAAAGAAGATATTTTGAAGAATCGCTTTTCTCTGCTGTTGTAGCCCCTCTCTAAAAATGGTGACATCCAGGTGTCTTTGAACTACAATCAGTCGCTACACCGCCTCACTGTGGTTGTTTTACGAGCACGAGGGCTGCAGTGTTCTAGTGATGCAGGTGAGGAACAGAGCAATAAAGAATACAATGCAGTTACAAGAAGTCTCGGCACCTTTAACTCACGTGTAAAATGAATGGTACAGGTGTGTGTGCCCAGGTCTCTCTGAAGATACATACTCAGGTGGTGAGAAACAAGTGGACCGCTGTGGGAAAAGGAAACAATCCATCCTTTAATGAGAGGCTTACCTTCAGACTCCTCCCCATGCAGCTGGACACAGCCTGTCTGACCCTACAGCTCCAGCAGCCCAGCACAGCGGAACCTGGTAACTGTCAATCAATCATTTCCACCACTCTCCTGCACTCTCCTGCTATTAATACAGAAAATATTAATACAGAAATAACAGAATGCAAAACAAAGCATTATATTCATTTATATTATTTTTATCATTTAATATTAATATAATTATTTTATAATTTATATTAATTATATTAATTAGCATAATATAATTTGTATTATATTAATTGGAATAGAAATATTGGGAGAACAAATGAAAAAATTTGAAAATGAAACGCCATGGTTATTGTTAACTAACTACTAAAACTATTAGAAAGGTTTATTTTATTTCAAAATAAAGCTGAAATAAAATGTAAATATTGGATGAACATTAGATAAATTTTAGATGAAGCACTAAAACTGGAAGTAAATAAGAACTAAAACTGAACTATGACTAAAAACTGAAATAAAATAAATCAAACCTAAATAGTAATATTTTGAAAAAAAAAAAGAAAAAAAAATGACAAAAGCACATAAAATTACTACAAATTCAACTAAAATGTAAACAAAAACTGAAAATATGAAAATAAAAGGTAATTCAAATTATTAATAAAAAACTAATATTATATAAATAATACTAAAATAACAAAATTGATATCAAACAATATTGGTTACAACAAAGAACAATGTACATTTCAGAAATATTTCAAACAAATAAATGAATTTAAAATTCGACACTATTTTTAGGTCACTAATTAAACATATTTGCGCTAATCATATTCATCACTCAGATTGTTATACTGATAATATGAAATGTGACCCTAGACCACAAAACCAGTCATAAGGGTCAATTTTTTGAAATTGAGATTTATACATCATATGAAAGCTGAATAAATAAGCTTTCCACTGATGTGTGGTTTGTTAGGATAGGACAATCTGGAATCTGAAGGGTGCAAAAAAATCTAAATATTGAGAAAATCGCCTTTAAATTTGTCCAAATGAAGTCCTTAGCAACGCATATTACTTAAAAAATACATTTTTGATATATTTACAATAGGATAGTTACAAAATATCTTCATGGAACATGATCTTTACTTAATATTCTAATGATTTTTAGCATTAATTAAAAATCGATAATTTTGACCCATACAATGCATTGTTGGCTATTGCTACAAATATTCCCGTGCAACTTATGACTGGTTTTGTGGTCGAGGGCCACATTTGTGATTAAAAATTAAAGACATTACAGCTATTTTTTAGGCACCATTAAAAATTTCTGTCACCTGTGTATCTTTACTCAGTCACTGTATTTTGTCTTTAATGGCAGTGTCCTTGGGGATTGTGGTCATTGGGCCGTTCATGTATGCGAGGGGCAGAGAGCTGGAACACTGGAACGACATGGTCAGCAAACCACAGGAGCTGGTCAGGCAATGGCACCCACTGGGATCCGCTGACACAGTACAGGGCCCTCACTGAACAACATGCAACAAACTCAATGTAACCTCCATCTCTTTGAAAAGAATGCTTGACTTTTTCATGTATTTAAGGTGGAAGTGTTTTTTCAGAGCTGATGTAAAAAAATCAAATGGAATTAAACAAAGTTAAAAGAAAAGGTTTATTGATAGAATAAACTTGTGAATGAGGTTTGCTTGTAATTACATCATTTAAAAATAATAAGTCACATCAGAACAATTGTGTGACTTGATGCAGGAGGTAAAAATACAGTCCAGTTGTACCACAGGGTTCCCACACTTTCACACTTTTGACCCATGAATTTCCATTACCTTTCCATTTGTTTGTGATTAATAGATTAATCCAAACCTCTTGTAGGGTCACAGGGATTGCTATTGAATCACTCAGCCCAATTTGGTTTGATTGGTTCATTAAAACGAGCCAATTCAAAAGAATGATTCACTTACAAACTGGACATAGACTAACGTTCAAAAGATTGGGGTCAGTAAGTTTTTTATTTTTTATTTTAAGGAATTAATACTGTTTGCCATGAATCATCAGAAGTGACAGTAATGACATTTATAATGTTACAAAAGATTTCTATTTCAAATAAATGTTGTTCTTTTGAACTTTCTATTAATGAAATTATATGAGTTTCCAATATTTTTAACATTGATAATAGTAAGAAATGTTCCTTAAGCAGCATATCAGAATGATTTCTGAAGGATCATGTGACACTGGAGACTGAAGACTGGAGTAATGATGCTGAAAATTCAGCTTTGCCATCACAGGAATAAATTACATTTTAAAATATATTCAAATAGAAACAGATATTTTAAATATTTCATAATATTACTGTTTTTACTGTACTTTTGATCAAATATATGCAGACTTGATGATCATATGAGACTTCTTTCAGAAACATTTAAAAATCTTACCGACCCCAAACTTTTGACAGTAGTGTAGCTTGAGCAAATTTTACTCTACACAAAAGCTAAACCCCTTAATATTTCAACTTTTTCCATGTTTGTGGGAACCCAGCATATACAGCATGTGAAATCCCCCACCCCCACTGGGCCTACATGCATGCAAATATGGGCATAAGCCATTTTAGCAGTTTTTTGTTTTTTCCATTGATAGACATCTACATTCTGCAGTTCTCAAATCTGAATGAAATTTAAAACCCAATTATGTGTAACACTGATCAAATTTGTTAAGTCTTTGCTTTCACCCCTGACCCGAAGACTGTAAACATAAGTCACCATTTTCATCTGTAAATCTATTTCCCTTGGTGCATTTTGCAACATGGTTGCATATTGTGACCTGGGTGAGTGTAGCTGCTCTGACCCTGAACACTGGGTCTGGATAATCTACTGTAAGGCCTCTTATGGACTAATCACACAGTTCAGAAAGGCTAGCAGATTGCAGCTCGGCGTCCACCTGTTCTCATGTTCTAGGTACAGCCAGCATCTAAGACTTAAACTGCCTCGACACAACATATCTTGTGACCTGGCTTGTGATTCTGGCTCTCGATTGGTACCCTTAGCAATAGGAAACCAAGAGTTGTAATATTCTATGTTTTTTGTTGCTTTCAGATCCATTCTCTAATACAAATGGCTGAAATGAGCTCCTTAAATGTCAGGACGTGGTTTACACCAGATCACTTGTTTAGGCCACCTCAGACGTTTATTAAGAAGTCCAAAAGCACTATGATGAAGCCTCACAAGAGGGTATGAAGCACTGCCGCCCTCAGATTCCTGTTTCTCGGTATGTTCTTCACTGAGCATTTGATAACTTTATACAATTTGGGGCAGCTGCCCAGGTGGGCAAAGTTCGGTAAGCGGTGTCCAGTCTGGTGGCCGTTTTTTGCGCCCCACAGCATCGTGGAGCACCTTTGAAGTACTTCTACTGCCACAGAGTACTGGCCGTTAGTCCATTGTTTCAGCCTAACCAACGTCACAGCCGTAGAGAAGCCGAAACAGTAACGCGAGGTGCCACGGAACACACGTTCCCCTTCGCCAAAATATGCCCCTTCCTCCCAGGAAAGCAGGGAGCCGTCCTCCTCGCCCATGTCAGCCAGGTTACAGAGGGCCAGAAGGCAAGAGCTCAGCAGTGCCTCATTTTCACTGTGCTGGAGAAGAACCGACACCAGTCGTGGGACAGCTCCAAGCCTCAGGAATCGCTCTTGCTGCAAGTCTACAAGAAAGTAATCACACTTACATCAAAAAACTCCAATGTCAGCATCAAGATATATGGTGCCAGGCTCTACTTAGGGGTGCTTCAGCTCCCTATTTTTATCTCAGCCCCCCTAAAAATCTGCAATGAAGTTGTCAGCCTCTTAAAGGGATACTCCATCAAAAAATGAAAACTCTGTCATCATCCCTTATATGGTTCCAAACCTGTATGCATTTCGTTCTTCTGCAGAACACAAAAGAATGTATTTGAAGAACATTGGGAACCCCTTTGACTTCCACTGGATGGACAAAAAAACACAAAAAAAAACGCTGAAACATTTATTAAAGTATCTTCTTTTGTGCTTCATAGAAGTCAATGACAAAAGAATGTTTTAGGCCCTGTTTACACCTGGTATTAAGATGTGTTTTGGTCGATTGGATCACAAGTGGATGACGCTAAATACAGGTGTAAATGGGATCTAAAACGTTTTGAGGTTGTCCACTTTTAACCACTTCCAGAGGAAGTAGAAAACGCATTCAACTGGATTGCTTTCGTAGTGTAGACTCTCATGTGGTTGAATGTGTTCGCACAGCCACAAAAGACCGCCTACGGATCTAATGCGTAAACATTATGAGAAGTGTGCTAGCCAGACAGAATTTGAACTTTGCTGGCTGGAGACCCAAGTTTGGGTTGAAGACAAAAAATGTACCAAGCACAATGTTCTCTCACCATTCCTGATTTCTAACAGCACTCACAGAGTTCGACATGTTATTGCGGCATTCAGAGCAGAAATGAAAGCTGCTGCTCACCGTATGTTTTTCCATCATCTCTGGTCGCGTTCATATGTAAATTGTGTGAGCTTATTTTTTCCATTAGATCGAAAGATCTGAAAAAGCCCATACATTTACCTGCCCATAGACCCTCACCTCAAAGAAATCAGGACAGAAGTGGTTAAAAATGGACAAAAGAGACTGATTAAAACATCAGGTGTAAATGGGAATGTGTCTCCCTCATCTACTTGTGATCCGATCAACCAAAACGCATCTTAATACCAGGTGGAAACAAGGCTTTAGTTTCAGTATCCCTTTAAAAACCTGATGTGATCTCTCTTCACATTCTCTGAAAACAGCTAAAAACTGAGGTTATTTTACTCTGAATCCTGCCAGTATGTATGTTATAGTTTGTGACATTAAATATTATCCTGCAATGTTCACACACAGCTCTTGAAAGCTCCACTTCTCTATCTCTTATGTGAACACCATATGTTCCAGCATTATCATTATTAAAAAGGCAGCCAAATACACCACCGCTGCCAATGAAAAACATGCATTTTAAACACTTTCAAAAGTGTAACTATTTGAAAATGTTAACTATTTTCTGAAACTATTCTTCTGAGCCACATCATCTCAGATTCAGGTCCTGAAATCGCCTCTAATCAACTGGGGGTCAATACCTACAGTATGTTATCGCAAAAAGTTCAGGTCCACTCACTGCTGTCATAGGAGATCCTGGCGATGGCCTGGCTAACGTGAAGGAGAAGGTCCTGGTCTTGGCTTAGCAGTAAGGTCATAAGGGCAGACACAATGCCTGTCTCAAAGCATTGCTCTCTTACAGGAGCTAAAAAAGAAATTTTAGAATAATCAATAGAGTTAGTGCTCATCAACTGTATGTATTCAGTTAGATGTCAAGGCACTTGGTTTATGCAAAAAGCTGCCATTATTTTCAAGATTTGCAGTTTATCCACAGCAATTTAAAGTTTAAAGACTTATTACAGGGACAATCCCACCAGCAACCTGAGGTTAAGGTGTAGCAAAGGTCTCGTTCATGGATCACCTATTGAGTTTAACCTTTTGTTACAATACCAGCTAACAAGGCTACACCACCAAACACATATATTATGATACATAAAAAAAAAACTGTTCTTACCGTCTCTGGCCAGTTCAGCCACTAGTCTGGCTGTGTGAGTAGTGAGCGTGCTTTTCCTTCTTAAAATCTGAGCCATAACAGGGAGAATCCCGCTTTCCACCACCTGCTCGGATATGCCTTTCTCTAGGGCAGGGAAAACACATGGTTATTCTCAAAATATGCTCAAAAGTTTGGGGTCAGTAAAATGCACAATTGTTTTAAAAGAAATCTATTATGCTCAAAAAAGGCTGCATACAGTTAAACAGTGATATTGTGAAATATTATTACAATCAACAATAACTGTTTTCTAATTTAATATAATTAAATGCTCATCAAAGCTGCATTTATTTGATCAGAAAAAATATTTTGAAATATTATTACAATTTAAAATAAGTTTTTTTTTATTTTCATATGTTTTAAAATGCAATTTATTCACGTGATGGAAAAGCTAAATTTTCAGCATCATTACTCCAGTCTTTAGTGTCACATGATCCTTCAGAAATCATTCTGATATGCTGATTGGCCGCTCAAGAAGCAGTTCTTATTATCATCAATGCTAAAAACAGTTGTGCTGCTTAATATTTTTTGTTAAAAACGTGACATTTTTTTTCAGGATTTGATAAATAGAAAGTTCAAAAGAACAGTATTTATTTGAACAATCTTTTGTAAAATTATGTTTTCACTGTTTTTTTTTTTTTTTTTTTAAAGTGTAATTAATTTAATGAGTTCTTGGTTAATTAAAAGTACAAAAGTGTTTCGGTAACACTTTATTTTACAGTGCTCTTGTTACACGTTACATATGCTTACTAAATTAATAACAGTAAATTAAGCGTAATTACATGCAACTAACCCTAAACCAAACCCTAATCTTAACCATAACCCTATAGTAAGTACATGTTGTTTAATAATGTTGCTCAGTACTTAAATGTATAACACACAAATGAATAAATCCACAAACTACAGAGGTCACTCACAGCTGGTCATCTGGATGCTTGTGTACAAAAGCAGTCTAGTTAATCATTCCTGTCACTCAATGGCTCTAACAGAGACAAATGCGGATTAGAGCGTCTCTGTTTTCAAATCCACAGGAGTTGCGTATGCTTCTCATAGCCACTCTCATTGGCATATTAAGTATGGTTTGTCACCTATGCCCAAATGATTTGTGATATGCAATGGATAATGCACAGTCAGCTGGTCATTAATCTTAAAATAAACCTGACAGGATCTTGTATCATTTCAGTACATAATCATATCCTGCATTTTACACATCAAACATTGATTTAAGTTTAAATTATTTGAATATGTGAGAAGAAAGAGAACACAGAGTAGTACAAAAAACATGAACCTAGCATAGCTATAAAAGAAACAATTTGCTTAGGACAACGTCAATTATACAGTTTGGATGTCTTTATGCAATATTTTCAACCATAGAGTGTTCTGACTGTCCAATCAGAATAGAGTATTCCAAAAAAAGACACATAATAACTTCTGGTAGTAGCTTCAATCATGTCTAAAGCCAAAGTGTTATTGCAATACGCACTAAGCAGCTTTCACACAAAGTGCTGGCACATTCTGCATTTAACTAGTTCAAACAAGCTCATACTAACTGACATTCTCATACTAATACTAACTCATACTAACTAACTGTTTCATTTTACTTTTTTGTTCTTTTTTAAATGAACTGCTTTATAAAGGCATAATGTATAAATATATGTCACAAAATATTAGAACATCCTGTATAATGCTGGTTTTTGGTAAACAAGTCCTCAGCTAGTACTATACATGTCCACAGGGACCTCAATTCTTTCTCAAGTTTATTTAGACATTTAGTTAGACATAACTTAAGTGTTTAGTTACACATGTGCACCAATACAACTACAGGTACATTGTTGATACAGCTCCTCAGGTACCAAACATTTGACACCAAAATAAATAATCTAAATCTTAAAATATATATCAAAATCTGAAATACTCACTTCTTTCAATGGCAACATTCAGCACTGTGTCCAAATAAGGTTTTAGTTCCTCCTCAACAAGTTCTGTGCTCACACTGATGGCTTCTATTGCAGCACTTAATGAATCTGAGAGAAAAGAAAAGAAAATGTATATCAAAATGTACATCCTTCAGGCAGTCTTTCTATTGTGTCTGCTGTTACTTACCCTTGGGCGCACTGGGCAGTGGACGACTTGCCCCCATCTTGTCCATATGTCTATGTGAGGTTGTGATGACCTGTTTAGTTCTCAGCACTGCTCGTGTCCCAGATTGCCACGACAGTCTAGACTGCATTTCTGTTCTAAAATCTCACACAACTCCATCTCTTGGAGTCTTGGAATTTTATCCTTTTTTGTGTCCCCCTCCTGCTTTGTTTCTTTCCACTCTTGTCCGGTCTGTATATACATGTATGTTTGTGACACAAACTCCTCCCTCCCTCACTCACTAGTTTATTTTCTTCCTCTCAATCCCTGTCTCTCCACTGCCTGCTCTGATTCAGACCTTCACTAATGCACTCCAAATCCTCAGTCTAATGAAAGCCTCACAGTGGACAGGCCGCCTGTAGGTGACACTATGGACTGCAGCACGCCCACATCAAATGTCTTCTAGAGGTCAGAAGAGAGAGTGAAACAACAAACAGACAATGTCATTGACTCATTGGCTCAGCTACAAAACTGACTCCACGGTGAGGATTTTCTCTGCAAGCTTGCCAGGGATTCAGAAAAGCTGCTTTGTGGGGGAAATCTTTTGTGAAAATACAAAAGATAACAAAGCAGTTGAACTGAACATAATTGAAAACAATACAATTAGCTATTATTAATAGTTGAGAGGATGTATAAACAGATAAATGATAACATGCTACGTTGCTGCATCTGGATTGTGTCCCTTCTTCCATGTTTTATCGTTCAATGAAAGTTGTAAGGCACTTTCGTGTAAAAAAAAAAAAGCATCAACACAATGTAAATTAAAGATTTATTGTGCACTTTAGTTAGATTCATTAAATAAAATGTGAGTTTTCACATCATTGAGCTTGCGCTGCACTGACCGACAGCTTCTGTACCTAATTATTAAGGGAGAGCAAGGTGCTTGCTTTCTGTGTAATTCATTCACAAGAAAAGTTATTGTTTTTCATGAGATTTTGTGAGTAGTTCATATTTCACCTTGACAAAATGTATTTTTAAACCTAGTGATTCTATAATGTTTAATATTTATTCAAAAGCGAAGCTGAGTGAAAAACTATTACAGGAAATGGCTAATATAGGCTATAATAATATATGCAAGTGGTACTCTCTGCCGCCATCTTGTGGTTATAGTGGTAATTATGTCTTTTTTTTTATTTTTAAATAAGTGTTTTCTATCAAATGTTGGATTTCCCACATCCTGAAATGTTTAAGTTTTACAAATGGGCACAATCTCAGAAGGATGAACAAATAATGTTTTTGGTCATCACATTAAAAATAACATTTGAGTGCTGAAAAAATGTTGTGTGTGGGTGTCTTACAGACACCGCGTTTCTTATTCAAACATTCCTATTAGCTTCTTCTTTAGTGCAATTCAATAAAACTGTTTTTTTTTTTTTTTTTTTTGTTTGTTTTAGTAAATTAGGCAAGTGTGATAACTGCATTAAAATAAAAATACAGCATTAAAAAGTCAACCATTGATGGTTTTGTGTCGATGTACAGAATGACAACAGTTCACCCGAAATGCCCAAGCTGGCTTAATGAAAACCAGGAAGTAACCGTGCATATGGTCAGGTATGATTCCAGACCGTAGCACAAAGGGTGCGGGATAAGTAATGCTCCAAATTGTAATACTTAAGATTAAGGGTTTGTTCAAATCCCTAACCCTAATTATGAGCAATAGAAATTGCAATTATTTTGATACATTTTTAGCTATTTGGATGGATCCTTCTTTGCTCTGCGAAGCAATAAAAAAGTAATAAATATACAAATTGCTTAAAAAAGGTAATGCTTTTAATACAAGCATATGATGAGCAATCTGCAAAACTTACAGAGTACAGGCTATAGTCGTTCACATACACTACATCAGACACAAACAGAAGAAGGAAATAAATAGTCTGAAAAATCAAACAATGTCCAAGAGAAGATATGTTCTTAGTCAAACTAAATTGCTCAGAGATTGTAAGATTAAGTACAACAGAATTAAAGAACATTTCAGAGATAAAATTCTAAAATGAGAATAACAGAAAATGATATTGTGATCAATTTCATGAGAATACAACATAGTGCTCGAAAAAAAATTTGCTTGCATGCTACTTTAATAGCATACATTGTCTGAGTACATTTGTTTTTTACCACAAACAACAAAACAAAAGGTCGAGAGAGACACGTGATTAAGGTTTAAATCAAAACATCTCTGCCGAACACCCTCTCAGACCCATAATATTTTCTTGATTGACTATAGTGAGAAAAAATGAAAACAATCAGTCTTCAGAAAAGGGAAGTCTAATGTTTATAAAACTAACATTTTCTATGAAAAATTTTTGCACTCAGAATTCACAGTGTCTCTGTGTGCCTCTCAGGCACGTGACGTTACGCAAGACCTGCATTGGTGGGGTTGAGTCCACTGGATATGGTTTCGTATCCTACAGAGACTAGTGTTAACACGCTGCTCTCCATCTCTGTGGACTGTTGAACCTCAGGAACAACAGAATCCAGCCGCATCTGTTTTCCTTTCTTCCGTCCCCTTTTGCCCTTTTCTTTAGGTTTGCCGTCTTCTGTTGCGGCTTTGGGCTTGCGGTTGCGTTTCCGAATCCTTCTCACCGGAGGTTCGGGTTTGGGGTCCGTATTCCCCGAGAGGATTCGGATTTGTCGGTCGATGACGGTATCTATGATATCGAGAGCCACGTCCATCATGCCGTTACCAAGACCATGTGTAACATTGGAGAACAGGCGGGTATTCACAGGGTCGTTAAAAATCTTCCGCATCTCCTCTAGATAGTTCCTGTTTGACAGTAAAAAACAACCAAAATTACTTTCAGAATCAAAGCAGAACCATTTCTCGTTCTTTCTACGGGAATACTAGTACTTTACCTTGTTTCAATGATTTTCGACCAGTGCTGCACCTGGTTTGTTTCAGGTAGCAACTGTTTAGCCATATTCTCATAATCGACATACTGCAGTGCAAAATCCTTCATGTCTTTGCAAAGGGCCGCTGTGTCACCTGAAAATAATGAAAATTCATGTAGTTATGTAGAATTATTTTGCTTCCATCTAGTGTCTATATTCATTTCATGTTGTGGTTAAAAGGAATGCAAATTCAGTCATTTACTCACCCTCATATTGTTCCAAACTTGTCTGATCTAGGGTAAACTGGGATAAATGCGCACAGGGGTAAAAGGCGCCTTTGATTTTATTTTCCTCTAAACCACTAGATGGCACAAAAACTTTGAAACATGGAAATGTGGCTGATCCTTGACGCGAACGTGGACAGCAGCACAAATTTGATTCTGTGCTAATTTGATCTAATATTTGATGTTTTTTAAAATGTTGTAGATTTAAGTAGCAAATGAGAATCGCTACATTTATTGAATATATTTTGAGACAAAGGTCTTGTTAATGATTTTCAGTTTTGTTCAAAGTAATTAAATCAACAGTTTTTCAATAACAGAAGAATATGTAAAAGTATGGTGTTTGGGGTAAAAAGGACCCCTGCTGTTGGGGCGAAAGCACAATAATTAACATGATAATAAATATCTGGATGACTTTTTCATTTGTTGACATGACATGGTTAGATTCAGATGGTAAATATCATGTATTAAGTTAGGTGTCCACCTTAGAGATATAATGAAAATATCATATTTAAAAATATGATATTAATCATATCATATAATAGAATATCATTTATTGTTACAACTGTAAATCTATATTAAATTATTATGGGATCTCTTTCAATGCTTTCAGAATCTTTACTTTTTAAAATAATTTTGTTTCTGTATTTTTAAAATATATTTTTATATTAACATATTTTAATGACAGTACATTTATTGAACAAAAATTAATTATTTTATCAACAGAAAATAGAACAAACTTAGCTAAAGTGAATGTTTTGAAGTATTAACTTTATTTAAAACATACTATTTTAGCTAAAGTATTTGTATATGTAAAGTATTTTATCTCGTGTGTGGGGTAAAAGGCCCCCCTCGCCACCTCATACATTTATTAGACTTTTAAACAAAATAAACCACTTTTATGATTTATTTTCACACTAAATCGGTTGCTCCATAAATGTTCAATACACAGTGTTGGGGAAAGTTACTTTTAAAAGTAATTCATTACAATATTACTCCCTAAAAAAGTAGCTAATGCGTTACTTAGTTACTTTTTATGAAAAGTATTGCATTACATTACTTTTGCATTACTTTTTCTCTGGGCTAGGCTTGCTTGTTTGTTTTTTTAAATAACAACAAAAAAGTTCTATTTTTAGCAAATGTTAAGGCCCTTTCGGACCAAAAATTAAATAAGCCTCAGGCTGAAGGAAATGCATATTTATGCCTATACAGTAGAGGGCGCAGCTCAAAAATTGCAGCTGTGCTGCAATTCTGGATTAAAGAAGAATAGGATACAGGAGAAGAAAGTTCAACACTCTTATTTCTAAATCTAATCGAAAGTATTTTTTGCTTATTAGTATAGCTGAATTTGATCATTGAAGGTCAGCAGCAAAGACATTGGTTAATGAAGTGAGATTAAATACATAAAGTATATTTGTGTAATTTAACACAACACCTCTGCACTTTATTTCTCTCAACAAGGGGACAGGAGAGCTTTCAGTGAGAAAAATAAACTTGCGTTTCATTATTTGGAAAAAAAAGTAACTTAGATATTTTGTTGCAAATTGAAAAATTAATGTGTTACTTTACTAGTTACTTGAAAAAGTAATCTGATTATGTAACTCAAGTTTCTTGTAATGCGTTACCCCCAACACTGTCAATACATATATATTTTTTTCTGCAATCATACATTATGGGTGTAGTGAAAAGCACATTTTTTCTTAAGGTGTGCATTCAGCCCCGTTGTACCCTGCTATTTAATCTGCGGAACATGAAAGATGGAATTTTGATAGTTTTAGTGTTTTTTTGCCCATACAATGAAAGTCAATGGGGTCTGAAACAACACTGATGAATTTCACTGAATGTGCAAAAAAACACTAAAACAATCAAAATACCTTCTTTTATGTTCCACAGAAGAAAGTCATACAGGTTGGAACAACATGAATTCTCAATAAGAATTTTTCATTTTTTTTTTTTTTTTTTAAGTATATGATCCAGACTTACCTTCAGTTAGCTTGGAAAAGGAACTGGACACTGCTGTGTTGGTGCTTGGTGACAGTCCAAAGACATTTAGGGACTCTAAGAGTGTTTTCTTACTAGCTGGACCTCGACTCACTCTTGTGTAGGCAGCCAGAGAGCGGAGAGACATCTTCTCAGGCGGTTCCAATCTCCTCTTCACCTCATCATAATGAATATGGTACTTGCGAGCCTTTGAGCTCTTCATGTTAGGGTCCAGCAAGGAGGCTACCTCTGCAAAAGGGACCTGCAGTGAGTTTGCTGCACCATCTTGAGACGATGCGGCACTCTGGCCTTCTGACGGACCTTGTGTTGATACGTGGCCTTGAGTTGGAATATGAGCTTGTACTTCCACATGGCTTTGCGGTGGGTTCTGCAGATGTTGAGCAGACTGGACGTGTGACTGAGTCTGGATGTGAGTTGGCATGTGGATGTGCGATGGGACTGTGTGCGGTATAGCCTGACAGGAGACTTCTTGAGGTACCACGTGCTGTGTGATGATTTGTGCGATGTTTGGAGGTTGTTGTTGCGGCTGATACATGGTTATAATGGGATTACTGACAGAGACGTGGACGACATCACTGTTCTGGGGAACAGCGGACATGTGCATACCTGCAGACGGATCCATTTTTTCCCTCTCACCAGCACAATGATCATCAGCTTTTTAATGCAACTTTGTATCTAACAAAGAAGAAAATATTAAAAATGTGTAGTTAAATGAATGTATAATTTACAGGTCAACATGAAACACGTAATGTGATGCATTCAGAGTGAAATATTAAATAAGATGGATATTTAATTGGATTAAGAAAAGTATATGAAAGGTGGTAAGATGGGAGTGGTTGAAAAATAAGAGCTGAAAAGCTACATTTCTATATTTTGTAATGTTTTTTGTAACTTTTTTTTAATTCAATGCCACAAGAACAAGATGTTTCATATTGTTAACAACAATTCGATACAAAATTTGTTTTGCTTTTCCTATGCTTTGCCTTAATAGATATTACATAAAAAATATTAGATACTAGATTAAAAATACACACACACACACACACACACACACACACACACAAAAACCCAGAACAACCTCATTACCTTATGGTTACAATGATGTTTTAAAACATCAACATTATCATATATTTTGTCAAATATACAGGTGAAAAACTGAGCCCACATGACATTTTTTTTGACAGCGACACCTCTGCGCGAGACGGCTGAACTTTGGAGCGCGTGCATGTCAGCGCGCGACGGTATGTTTCTTCACACTCTGAGCATTAAAACCACCCAGTAAATAAAACTGGGCTGCAACACATGCATCTGATAAAGTATGAGTATGTGATAAAATGTTGCGTCTATTTCACATAATGAGAAATCTTATACACATAAAGCCTGCCAAACTCAGTGTTGACTTTGAGAGGAATGATAATCTACTTGTTTTGATCAACAGAAGAACAGGCCAAAGCCACCATCATGTTTGAAACTTGATATTCCACCGTATTCATGTGCTAAAAAGCGTCCAAACCACCGTTTTATTCGGACTGTTCTGGTTACGAACGCTAACCTTGAATCAGACACAAGTTACTGACAGTATTCTTACTTACCGCTCTATAGTTAGAGTCGTATTTAAACCTTACTGATCCTAGAACAGTCCATGGCGAACCCCTCGAAGGTCCCCTTCTTCACCGATCCTATTTCGGCGGGTTGCAAATCAGCAGACGGGGCACAGACGCCATAGCTGCCAAAGCTCGTACGCTCATTGGCCAATGTCCGTGTCAATCATGTTCTCTGAAAGCGCTTATTCGGGGAGATCTGTGTGAGTCATGTTACGTCATAGAAAAGAGGCGGAATATCCGGAGCTTAAAATGGTAGGACGTGAACAAAGCTTCCAGGTGTCTGCCTGTTTGTCACATAATGTTTTTGACAAAAACAAGCAGTTAATTTGAATTGGTTTAGGTTTATTATGCAGAAGTGATTAAATATGATCAAGTCCAAGCACACTGTAGATTTATAATGGTCTTTCCTTGATCAAATTTGACATTAAAAATTAGTTTTCATGTTTAAATAATAGGTTGCTTATTTGCGCTAAAGTATATCGATCACAGCTAGGCTTTCTTAATAGTTATAGGAACTTTACAAAAGAAACATTCTTGGACACTGGATATGTTATTTTTAAACAGTTTACTACTTCTTTTGTGCACTAGATGGCAGTATATCTTCTCAAATGGCTTTATTTCATTGCCTCTAATGATCTCATTAGATGCTGCCCATCCCAAAGCTGCAATGTTTATTTGCGTTTTCAGCTAGTTGGACAATTAGTCTTAAGTGCTAATTATTAAAGCCAAACCCATTATCTTGATAATCTTGCTAGTGGAAGAGTGATTTAGGAGACCGGGGAGCTATTACTGAGAGTATTTGTCTAGAGATGCTACCATGGGAAGAGAGGTGATGTCTCTCCATTTCTGTTGTTGCCTCCTGACACAGAAAATTCATATATCTGCCCATTATCTATTGGTCACAAATGAAGTGTCAGCACAGGAGGCGCAAGGGGACCAGAGATGTAGAGACGGATGTAATATGTGCTGGAAAAGCACAAATATCTCCTTCTTCAGCAACCTCTGCATCAGGCGTGTCAGGTCAGATTGACATATAAATCAAAGGTCTGCCAGGACTCATTACTTTTGGTCTTTTTATTTGCCCAGGCTATAAATCTCGCATGTTTTACATGCATCAAATTAAAGACTTAGTATGCATTTTTCAAGCTGATGTTTTAGCTTATTTTAGAGGAGGGGTTTATTGTTTTTCTTTGATCAGCAGACAAAAGCCCTCTGTGGTGCTCTTTTGAGTGGATGCAAAAAGATTTTGAATAAGCTGCAAAAATGAATGCAACTGAATAGGCATTTGCAATGTTTTGTAGCCTATCTATCTATCTATCTATCTATCTATCTATCTATCTATCTATCTATCTATCTATCTATCTTTAACTGGTTATTTCAAAGCCTTAATGGAGCAAATCAGTTTCATTCTCATTCTAAACTAATTTATTGTGAAACAAGATTGATGCTTGGTACATTAGTAAAGTAGTTAAGATCCTCCATTAACAGAAGAACAACCCTCGATGAGGCTGGTCGCATCTTCGACAGCATGCGCCACTTCAAACGCTATCTTACAAAAGCATCAAGAGTGCCTGCGGCAGCCAGCACTAAACGTTCTGCTGTTGTCCCGTTGCCAAACTCTAGGGAAGGATACAGATAGAGGGAGCAAGGAAGTCTAAGAGTATTTTAGTATTCAACTATAAATATTTAACTGAATAAGGAAGTCTATATCATGTTGGAAATTTGAAATAATTCATAAATGAAGAATACACAAGGTTTGCATTCTCTTTTTGTGTGTGTATATGACAGTTAAATTAACATGCTAAATGTAATAATAAACATAACAGACAGGTTATGATTTTTAAAAAAAAACTCCAAAACATGATGCTAGAGGACTGGTGCATACATACTGTATTAGTTCAGACCTGTCTGAATAAGCTAAATTGTTGATACAAATATCTAATATCTCAACTTCATGCTCATGTGCCATTTGTCCCTTGGACCCTTTGTCTGTAATGACTGCTAGACTTTAAAAGAATAGTTCATCAAAAATGAAAATTCTGTTGTCATTTACTCAACCGGTATCACTTTAACTAACAATGAGCAATACATTTGTTACATTATTTATAAATCTTTGTTAACGTTAGTTAACCATGTATAACCTGACATAATAGGTTTTTTTTGAAATTGTGCCGTTTATTGAACCTTTAGACGAAATCAAAGTCAAGTTGCAATATGTTGTTTGTTGAGTGTCATATTTGATACATCTTTTATGCCTCATATAATATGACAGGAGAATATGGAGTTCATAATCGAGGAGTCCCAATATAAGCAATGCATTTTGTTGCCATTGCTGATATTTACATGGCTAAAAAGTATAGCTTGTAATGTAAATCAACAAGATCTTTATAGCAGTATATAAGAATGGTTGTCACTCTTCATTTCCCATAATGTCTTAGTAAGATATTTAAATGCTTGAATTATTATTATTTTTTTTTTATCAAACCTCTGTAATTTGTATTGTGGGGAACAAAACAATGCAATGATGTTTAAGACATGTACTAAAGGTTCCTCAATATCCTGATGTATCATGTTTGATACTCACATTTTAACATGATTTTTCTTAAAATTATGTGAATTATCATATAAAACATAAGTTGCTTCAGTCAAGTAAATCGTCATCTTGTAATATTACTAACATTATAACATGTATTCTTACATTTACTTTATAAAAAATAGTAAAGAATTCGAAGCAAAAAGACACATGAGCCACAACCTGAAGGTGGATTTTTACAGTTATACTGAAAGACTTGCCAAAATCAATCAGACAAAATGTAATAGATTGTGTACAACAATTTTTTTTCAGCAAAGTTTTGATCATGCTAATTTAGGGACCTTAGAAATTTGTATATAAATACAGTAGCATTTATAGGGTTAATAAAATATATATGCTTTTTCATGTTACCTCAAGTCCATTAGATAACATTAACAGATGTTGATGTTGAAAATTAATACATTCTTTATAAATATTTTTGTGTTAACTAATGTAACAATAACAAATGGAAGCATATTGTAATGTGTTACCACTCAACCTTATGTTGCTCCAAATCCATATTCTTCTGTGGAACATGAAAGGAAATGTTCAGCAAAATATTAATGCTGCTCTTTATTTCACAATGGAAGTGGATGGTGACCATAGGCTGTCAAGCATCAAAAATGACAATTAAGACTCAATTAAATACATATACTGTAAGTGCATGACTTGGAATATAGTGCTTGAATCATCATTTCTTTTTTTTTTTCTTTTTTTTTTTGGACCATGACAGCCGTTGGTCACAAATATCTCCATTTGTCTTTCATGGAAGAATTAATACACAACATAAGGGTCAACAAATGTTCATATTTGTGAGCACTATTACTTTAATATCTGTTAACAGTATATGCAGAAGAAAAAAGAGAGGCCTATTCTGTGCTTCTTTCTTATCTGTTTCCATACCAACTGAATGGGGATTGGCTGCTGTAGTGGGGGTTAATGGAACTGAGAGATGATGCCTCTGGGTAAAGACAAGTTATGATAGACAGACAGAACCCTCAAATCTGTGTGGAGATGTGGGTTTTTGTGTGGCTGTGTAAAGAAGAAAGACTTTGCAAAGCATTATGACCCACTGGTGTATTTGTTGCCAAGATAAAACATAAACTCCTGGGCAAAAAATGGGCCTTGGCAAAAAATGGCAAAATATTTAGTGGTTTTTAAAGGTCTTAACCATTTTAATCACAAATCACTGGTCAGGAAATTAGCAAGAATTGCACAAATACTGTAGATAAAGTATCTTAGCGTGAAATGGCCTTCCCCTAATGGTTAAGCGGTGTGGATAAAACTTGCAGACAGCTTTTTACAGGAAGATGAGTCAGTGTTGTTCCACTCAATGTTAATGGCTTCAAACAATTCATGAGTAGTTGAAAAATGTCTCCCAATTTGTTTGAGTTTAATGTGAGACCAAATACATAGGGTTCAAATCTCAGCCAAAAACATGAGCCTAATGGACTTGTTCTCAAGTCACTTGTCTTCGCAATGTTTTTCTGAGACAGCAATGGCTTTTTAAGTAGTGCATTTGACCTATATTTCCTGACCAATAATTTGTGGTTAAGACAGTTAAAAACTTAGTGTTTAGCCATTTTTATTTTGCCCAGGAGTGTATTTTCTATGTTATCTCTTTATCGTCCTTTTTAATGTCATTTCTAGACAATGCCACTTTCAGGTTATTACATCCCCCCAACCCCCCTTTCATGACCCAATTTTACAGAGAGCACAAAGACAATTGTCTCTTAAAAATCCTTAAATATGCTGTGAGTGTTGGAGGTACTGCTGGCAGTTTAACCATTGTGTTGCCATGACAACACCGCATCCATCAAAGTGGTGCACCAGTAAAATTCTTGTTTCCCCCATTACAACCACAGATCATCGTGTAGCAGGTGTCTCTGCGGCACAGAGATATAACACGACTGTAAAACACGTCAGTGCCAATGATCAGGTCATGAGTGTAGCGGGAGAAAGGGAGGATTGAGAGGGTAATGTATGCGTACTTGTGTGGGTGCGAAGACTCCGTGGGTGACTTTGCATGCCACTAGGAGAAGGTCACTCATGCTGGGCTTCCCAGCTGTATAGCTTTATTATTATGAGCAAACATGAAGCAACTAAATCTATTACGCTCTGCTCTATTTGTTTTTATTGAAAGTAATTGAACTCATGCCATCCCATAAATGCTATAGAGTGGATGGCTGTTTCATCTAATGTATTGCATCAATGCACTTCATAAATATTCTTGGACTTTTATGGTTTCCATGGTATATATATATATATTAGTTTTTCTTGGTTTCTGTGGGAAATAATGCTTAGATGTAACTTTCTATATTGTTATGTTTTCTGGAAATATCCATAAACTTTTTTCGACTAGTGGGTGCATTCATCACGATTATTTGTGAGGGAAATATTCTGTTCTTCCTACCCAAAACCCACACAAAAAATTAATTTTCTTATTTTTCTCCCCTCTTAATCATTGCTGCACTTTATAATGTTCCCTCTGCTGGTTTTATTCAAAATCCCTCCAGGTCTTTTTCTTTTTTGAAGATTCAGACCTCATATTCACCTATCTACTGTTGCATGCAAAACAAACATTTGTTGAGAGAGATCACTTTGTTTATGCACATTTAGAGGGTAAACGTACAACAATACAAAAAAAGGCTGCAAAAATAATCTCTTGATAAAGCAAATTGGCTGGAGGTTATTAATTAAACTATAATTTTATTCAGTTTAACTTTATTTATATAGCACTTTTAACAATAGAGATTATCTCAAAGTGGAGACAAGTTTTAGAACTAAAAACCCCATTGTGTAAGCAAATGACAGCAGTTGGACATACAAACTCCATGCATAAAATCCCTATCTAAAATGCAAAGGGAGACTAATTCTCTTCTGGTCAGTATGGTGGATTAAATAGTCAGTCATCCTGCTTACCTGAAGGGGTAGTTATTTAAAGGAGACCTATAATGCCCCTTTTACAAGATGTAATGTAAGTCTCTGGTGTCCCCAGAATGTGTCTGTGAAGTTTCAGCTGAAAATACCCCACAGATCATTTATTATAACTTGTCAAATTTGCCCCTATTTGGGTGTGAGCAAAAACACGCCGTTTTTGTGTGTGTCCCTTTAAATGCAAATGAGCTGCTGCTTCTGGCCCCCTTTCCAGAAGAGGGCAGAGCTTTAACAGCTCACACTTCGGTTGCTCAACAACAACAAAGCTGGAGAATCTCACGCAGCCAAAATTACGATTGTCAGTAACAGTGTTCAGCCTTACATTGTTCAAACCGGAGTCGGACGCTGATGGAGGGACTCAGGAAGAAGTTACACTTAAAGAATGCATCTGGACATTTCTGAACGGTTAGTGGATGAATTTATATAGTTGCTGTGGAGTTGATTCACCTCATCGACTAGCATGTGTCATCATGTTAAACTTTTGTGCAAATCTAGTGTTGAACTGACCCTCGTTTGTGAAGCAGTCTGGTGTAAAATGACGGTATGGCAACAATACACTACTACAACAACTCTTCCTCTTCTCTAAAGCAGCCCAAAATGACCTCACCCCCCTGGTTTATGTACATTTTAGGGTTAGTGATGTCACTAACCCTGGAAAAAGCTTGTTTTAGTCCCTACCAGCCGTTTGTTGTAGTCCTTAAACAGAGAATTCTTTAAAAGAAAATGTCTTCCTTTGCATTGAACTATGAGCGTCGTAACAGATGTTGTGCAGACGTTGTTTATGCCCTAACAGCAATATTACACACTAACTAAAGTTAAAAAAGTGAAATCATAATCAACCACACCTTTAAAGATGCTGTAAATTGAGTGTTATTTTTAACACATAAAATGTCCCTAGTACCTGATAGGACCTATGTGTTCTGAGAAATCACACATTCTTAGGCTCTGTGAACAGCAAAACAGTATTTTTTTTCCATCAAAATGACATATGTGCTATAGGCCTTTTCTAAGTTTTTAATCCAAGTTGTTATTCTCTCTACAAAGTTTAATATCCAGCCTTGGTCTCAATGAAACATGGCATTCATTAGAGATTTTGTAGTTCGAATTCGTAACAATTCGTTTGAATCGATTCAATTCGATCGGACCTTTTTAATAAATCGATCCGATTCACAAACACAATCGATTCTAAAGTTCAAAATTGTATAAAAAAATCAGTGAATAATTACTTACTTTCTGTTCTTCACAACAACGCTGTTGTGTGGATATAATAACCACTGAGTTTTACACATTGTGAACTACTACAATACTATTGGTCTATATTTTGTGGAGAAATTGAATAGCATAACTAAACAAAAATGTATTTATTTATAGTTGTAGGTTTTATTTCACACATTATTATAATATTATTATTATTAGAGTTATAGAGCGCTATTTCCATTTCGGCACATATGTCACAAATGGCTTTCACTTGTTCTTTATTAATTATTATTATTATTTCTGTGTTGCCAGGTTTGCACTAAGGCAGCAGTGACGCCCAGTTTTGTTGGCTGCGGGGTGCGTGAGCGCTTGGAGACGTAGCGCTGCGCGTGGGTCGCTACGAGAGGTGTGTGCGCGTCCGTGACACTATACTCCACAACACCGATTAGACATCACATATCAACCTACGGCGGGTCACGGAGCATCGCATCACTCACCCTGGAAACCAACGCTATTAAACGGCATCCTCGCAGTTGTGACAGTCAAACCGTTTGAACAGCGCTCATTCGCGAATACACCCTGCTCCGGAGGTAGCTTCTAATACCGGACAATGAAACTGACCCATAGCCGCAGATAGGGATGGATCCAAGAGTGTGGAGGATGCTCGCCCTGCTTGGTGTGTTTGCAGTCTTGCTGGAGGTAGGATGCGCCTTAGGGCTATTCAAATACAACTAAATGGCTTTATTGCATTTGCTACAACCATGTGTGCTTTTACCTGTTCTTATTTGTATCGCTTTGAGCCGGTAACATTAATGCAGCATGATTTCAAAGTGCACCTTTTTTGGTCAAATCTAGTTCAGCATCTAATATCTGTCATTGTGCAATATAACACTCACATGCTGTTTAATGGATTCAAGCAAAGCCACCTCCCTCTAATAGAGGATCTGACATGCTGTAGAGAGGAAATGTCGCTTAAGCGATACACACATGGAGAATTAATTCAGTTTTCATTTGAGATCTTTATTTTTGTGTGTGTCTTCTTTATCATATTTAAATGCATAAAAACCAGTGCTTGCAAACCACAATGATTCCATGGCAAAAATACAACACATTGACCCATATTCTGCTGTAAGACTAATGAGTTTGATGAGTGTGCTAGAACAAAATTATTGACCCACACACATAATGGTATTTCAGGGGATGTGGAGAAGAATTCGCTATCAAAATTTCTGAAAAGAATGGTTGATTTTATTGGGTATACTAGAGCATATCTGCACATAGGAGTCTCAAAACTCAGCTCAGCACAGAAGACAAAGAAACATCCATTTGTGAAAGATTGGACAGAAATGCTTTGAACAAGATTTAAGTCTCTTTTTTTTGTACTAATATCTGCTAAAGCATTTCTAAATGGTTCGTTTTTTAGCATAACATAAAGAAATAGGCATCAGCGTGATTCATCAGCTAGATAACTGTACATCTCCATCTCATTTCACATTCACTACAGAGCTGGAGTATCTTAACATCTGTTTGGGCGGTGAAACAACAGCACTATGGGAAGGAATTAATGAGTAATATGACTGCCGTGCTCCATTAGAGACTTTATGCACCTCTTGATTATGAAAATTTTACAGCACCAACAAATCTGTTGAAAGGCTTTGCTCCTGAGATTGTGTAATAACACCGGATTGATTTTATATATCTGCATGCATTTTAAAATGTTCAATTGCAATTAGACTCCTGAGATACAGAGCAGCAGCACCGGATATGTGCTATAGGCTAGACATCGAGGTTGTTGTGTGCCTTCCTCTGTTTGCAGCTGTCAGTATAAGACACACCTGGTCATATGTTCATTCATCTGTGCTATACTCCATTACCACAGTCTGTTTCTTGTATAGGTGTCATTTGAGATGCAAAAGCCAATAGGATGTAAAAAAACAAAGATGCTGCTTTAAATCAAGGGCTTTTTGATGTGTATTTTGCTATTTCAGGGAAAGGAACATAATCAAGGACAGCGTCAGTCTGGACTCAGTTGCTGCTGTGGAATGAGAATGACAGATGCAATTATGGCCGTAACTGACCGGAGAGTGTTGATATGAGCATAAATATCAGGGTGCATAACTGGAGCTTGTTATCTATAATGCAATTATCCCTGCTGGTGGTGCTAAACCCCCAGATCAGTTTATTGGTTATAAATTAATGAAGTAAATCAATACCATGTTTTCATCTGAAGATGTGTTTGATAAAATAACCGTGCAGTGCAGCATAGAAGCAAAAGGGTTTCAAAGGAATAGTTTCTTTCAAAATTGAGAATATTGTTATTATTTACTCACCCTCATGTCTTTCTATACCTGTATGGAACACAAAAGAAGTTTAACAGAATGACTGATCTGCTCTTTTCCATGCAACGAAAGGGCTGTCAAGCTCCAAAAGCATCATAAAAGTGATCCATATGACTCATGCTGTATATTGTATGCATCTTCTGAAGCCATTTGTTAGCTTTGTGTTTGGAATTTAAGTGACTGAAAATCTTGCGTTGAAAGTATTGCTTGAACACCATCAACATTCACTGTCGTTGTATGGGGAAAAAAAGCACCTTGGGCTTTATGCTATAAATAACTCCTTTTGCGTTCCACAGATAAAAGAAAATCATACTAGTTTTGAAAGACATGAGGGTGGGTAAATGATGACAGAATTGTTATTTATAGATGAACTATTCTATTATATATTTTTGAAGACCTGGTAAACCTACAAGAAGTTTAAATATTCTTAAGGGTCAGTGATGAATGCTAGGTCAAATGTAGGATTACAAGCTGCATGGTTTCTAATGCTCTGCGAGAAATCAGTTGGGAGAACAGAGTCCAATTGGTTCTGGAAAACTCAACCCTTTATAGCTGTTTTCCTGCTTCACTGAAATCTCTCATTGCATTTCAAGTCACAGAAGCAGCTTTAGTTCTTTCTTGCTGCCACAATGACACTCTATCAGCAACCCACAGATTTCTAGGGTGTACTCAACCTTGACAGGTGCCCAAATTTTAGCTGAATGGTTTGAAAACCCAGTGCCAGATTTCATCACCATATGAGTAGCTTGATTTTCAACTGAATATTGAGAAGTTAATATATTAAAGGGATAGTTCACCCGAAAATGAAAATTCTATCATTAATTACTCACCCTCATGTTGTTCCAAACCTGTAAGACTTCCGTTCATATTCGGAACACAAATAAAGATATTTTTAATAAAATCAGAGCGATTTCTGTCCCTCCATTGACAGCTACACAACTACCACTTTGACGCTTCAAAACGTTCATAAAGAGATCATAAAAATAATCCATATGAATTGAGCGGTTTAATCCAATTTTTCTGAACTCATTGGTTCTTGTGGAAGCTAAAACGTGCTGCGTAACACACGAGAATAAACCTCATTGGTTCTCACGCATCAAGCAAGCATGCTTGAGCTTCCGTTTTCCATATCTGATGTGTATGTTCATGAATGTTTATAGGCCTATGTGAATAAAAGCCTAAATTCAATCTGTTCAGCATATAAAGCAATCGTGTCTCTTAAAAAAATTTGGACTAAACCACTTGGATACACATGTGGATTAGTTTTACGATCTCTTTGTGAACTTTTTGAAGCGTTAAAGTGGTAGTTGCGTAGCTGTCTATGGAGGGATAGAAATTGCTCAGATTTCATTAAAAATATCTTCATTTGTGTTTCGAAGATGAACGAAAGTCTTACGGGTTTGTAACGACATGAGGGTGATTAAGTAATGACAGAATTTTTATTTTTGGGTGAACCCTTTAAAGCGTATTGTTGTAGCATTGTTTGCAGAGTCATCCAAAGTCTTTGTGGAACTGTTAGTAGAAAATAGGGCTATAGGCAATTGAGTATTCACCAAGATTTTAATGTGCATTTTATTTGACTATTAGGTTTCCTAAAGAGTGTATCATCAGACTAGTTTCATGATTCTTCTTGGTCTCGTGACTATGAATATGAGATTAATTAAGAGCGTTAAGATGGGTTTTTTTTTGCATTTCTGATTTGTTGTTCGATTAATTTCCTTGAATCCTGTCAAACTGTTCATTTTTTTTGTGAATCAATTAAAAAAAATGGTGGCATTATTTTTCAAATGTTACAATAATTCAAATTAAATGTACATTTTGCTGTTTATCGCTGTGTTATATGGATCAAAAAATATAAATGAATATGATTAAATAGCAGTTTTGTGTTTAGTGAAAAACATGCTTTGTTATTTTTAAGAAGATTTTTACTTTGTATTAAAGCCACTTAAATATAGTGTGGAAAGGCAATTTTTCCCCATTTACCCATTTTTTTCACACCACAGTCCTCTCTTCCATTGTAAGACAGCAGTTACCTTTAAATATTAAGATGATAACTCATCTCCTAATTGCTCTTCAGTCACAGTGCAGTACAAGAAAATGCAGAAATAAAATGTCAGTTAAAATATTAACAGATATTATCTTCGTTCCCTGTCAGGAGTGACTCTCACAGCATCCTCTGAGCCAGGCAGAAACGGAATGTACCGCTGTTCAAATGTGTGTCACGTCTAAGAAGATAAAACTTCACTTTTCCAGAAAAACAGACACTTTAGTGTTCCGAACAAATCAATTCATAATTCTGTCAGCTTTCTGCATTTGAACTCAGTTTCATTTTTTCCTCCCTGCAGGTGAATGGTGATGACAGCTACCTGAATGCAGTGCAGAATACAGGTGAGCCAATATGTGTCCTCTCTGTTTTAGACCCCATTTACACCTGCTATTAACATTCATTTCAGAAGATCCAATACATGTAAAGAGATTCCAAAACGTTTTGTTATGATCACTCAAACCACATTCAGAGGTGGTCAAAAATGCATGTGACCCAACTTCATTTGTCGTGTAAATGCTAATTAGTCCAAATGTGTCCCAGACAACATATTCATCACCACTGTGCTAAGAGATTTAAACTTTGTTTCTGACTCAAAAAAAATAAATAAATAAATCAGAAAAGCCTAAATTGACTGTTGTATGCAATGACAGATAGTTTGATTTGCATAAATGCTAAATGAAATAAATATAGATCATATAAAGCATCATGAGTTCATTTAGTACAGGTATAGTATTAAAATAACTGTGTATTTTGCTCAAAATGTTATTTGCGACAAGAATTAATTTCAAGTGTATTTGAGAATATGGTGTGCAAACATTGCTGCACTTCATCAACATGCAGTACCATACTGAAACAGTACGTGATTTGTTTGTGATGTCATTTGTCATGAAATCAGAGACCATCCATTCAAAAACACAAGTAGTCACACATTTGAGGTGCATGTAAAAACCAGGGCTAAATAGTAATGTGTATCTTCTGGAAACTCGTAATTGGATCACCCTAAACGGATGTTAATTCCAGGTGTAAACGGTATTGAATTCTCCATGAAATTTCATTTATTTTTTGCAAAAGAACATATTTATTGAAGAGATTGCAGCCATAAGCATGATTTGCTCCTTGTTTGATGGTTCAGGTGGTATTAGCGGAGAAACATCCTCATTCTAGAGAGCGTTTGATTGCACAAAAATCTGCGTAGTGCAAGATGAGTCATCAATATTTTCGGTTGATTTTCCCAGAAGCGAAAGACTATAAATTTTAAATGTGAATATCTGCTTAAAGTTACGCTTCTATCATATTTGAAGAGTACACTAGCATATACTGTAGATGGCTTCAAAGTACTAAAAGCCACAGAACACAATTTTCATTTCATGGTCTATAAAGAAGGCGCTCTCTCACTTTCATCTTTAATGCATTTACAGATGTATGAACAATTAAAAACAAATGCTTGTTTAGAGTTACATTCCACTATATCTCATTCTCTCAGTTCTGGCTGTGTTAGTAATGAGCCGATGAAGATGGATTTGCGATGGGTTGTCTTATATTAATAATTCATCAATTCCTCTAGAGCTCCAAAATGTGACATTTACACCACATCACTGTGCGCTGGTCACTGGATATCGCCAGTGTGGATGCTTAATAAGGGCATCCACCCTGTGATGGTGTCCCATCTTTCTGAGCTGTGTCAGATTTTCTCCCTCATCTCGCCCTCATATACTTTGACAGCGTGAAATTCCCCAGTACCAATCCCGAAGTGCTAATGACTGTCAGTGCTTTGATGTCACTGCATCAAGACAGATAAACAGCCCGCCCTGGACTAGCCAATCAGACGGCTTTATGGTGCCGGGAAAACGGAAAGGGCTTAGATTGAGCGATTTGGTTTTCTTTTCTCATTTAAAACATAAATCGTGCCCGAAGCATCCCTTATACATCAAAAGAAATGGGTCAGCTTATGATTTTATAGTTCTCTTGAAAGTTGCATGGTTAGATTGATTCCTATAGATCTAGGTAGCATGCCACAGTGGACCACAAATAAAAAAAAATGTTATATCCTTTGAAACAATGTGCAAAGTCTTTGTTGTCTTGCACTGAAGCTTTGTACATGAAACAGTTGCCATAAGAGAACTCATTTTTGGTTTATTTTGCAAATAAAAAGAAAATCCAATGCTAAATGCCCTGAATTCCCTGATGTTCTTATGTTGTTTCCTGTCACCCATTGGTGCCCCACCATGCATCTGCTCCCACATTCGCTTAACACGCCAAAGCACGTTATGTGAACCGTATCAAATATTCATTGTGGTGGGGAAATGGATTATTTGGGGATGGAGAATGAGCTCTCCTATGGCGCAGAGAGAGCGTGTGTGTCCAAGTACGCCATACGGATGCTTTGCGTAAATGACTTGATTTCTGCTGCCATTCGTTCTGCCAGTGTGCTTCCATTAGCTTGGAGCGGCACAGAGGGTGTCAGTGGCTGAAGGTGAATGAATTCCAGCCAAAGAGCTCTAATACAATGCTCTGGATTATTTATTTGTCTTATTTTGTTTTTTCTTATTATTTTTAATGATTGTTTTGCTTATTTTTTGCACCCACTGTTAACTGCATATTGTCTAGAAGTTCTATTATATCTAAGCTATTTTATCTGATTGTTCCTATTTGATTGCCCGTATTTGCTTTTAAAGTATTTTTATTTTTTTTTGTTGTGCAACAAAATTGAAATTCTTCGTGTTTGTTGGCTCTGTTTATATCGCCCAAGCTTTGATTGAATTACTTATGTCCTCCAATTTTGATAGTTGACTCATAAGGTAATTTTTTAAATAATTCTTTTTGGAATACAACATCAAAACCTCACAGAAAAGACTCTCTCAGCTTCTCTCCCTCTTCTGTGCTTCTGTGCCAGTCTTTGCTTTCTCAAACAGCTTTGATGTTTCATCCCCCACCTTATGTGTCAGATCCTCGTGTGTTTGCTTCAGAATGGAGAAGAATGTCAGTATAAGATGATTTCACAAGAGTTTTTGTTTCTTGTTTTCAAAGAGCGGGATGTGTTCATTTATCAGATCCATGGTAGAGCATGCATCCTACATGCATCTCTCTCTCTCTGTTTCCCCGTAGCGTCCCCTCCCCCGACCTATTCCATGTCGTAGGAGTCATTAACACCTGGGGATCAGCCATTTTTTTCTTGCACTGTAATGGAATTGGATCGAAATGTCTGAGCCTGTGTTGAATAAGCATGGCCAACTCTTGGTGTTGGTCCTGATGCCAGACGCCTGTTTTACACTCTTTTATTACCTGACCTTCCCTGTCATTCCTGTTAAAATCTCTCTGCTTCTTTTTATCATCATATGTATTATTCCATCACACAGAAGATGTCTATCTCCTCTGTTCTCTTTTATAAAAGGATCCAAACGTCAGTCTAATGTATCAGTCTTAAAGACATAGTTCACACTGCGCTTAACCCCGGGCTATCGTCGTTCTAAACACTGCATTTAACCCCGGGTAAAGGAACGTTTCACACTTGTAATTTAGAAGCGGAGTTAGCACCGGGGTTATGACACCTTGCTACGGAGCAGGTTGGCACTTTTGCGGTGTTTACCCCGCATTGCAGTGCCAAATTGTACAGTGTGAAACGATGCGGTGTTAGGGGCCGTTCACCCATCGCGTCTAAAAACTTTCTCCTTCTTTCCAAAGCGCTTGCGCTCCCGTGGCGTCTGTCGTTGCTATGCAATCACGAACTGCGCTCTCCACGAGGACGAGGAAGTTTCAGCAAAGGATAAATTGATTTCTAGCCCTTGCATTAGCTTTACTACTAGATATATTTATGGAGATGAGATATAAAAACCACCCTGTACAGCAATGTACAACCACCCTGTACAGCTTTCGATGTTTTGTTACAGAAAGGCCGAAGCTGATCGGTTGGTTCTTGTCACATGACCCGCGGTGCGTTTGCGGCTTTCTGAAAAGTTGAAAATTTTTCATCTCGATGCGACTGGAAAACGCACTGCATACGAGTCACTTCCATTATGAGCGCACCTGCCGCACGGCTACATTTGAAATAACGAATTTGAGCGCGCAAAAGACGCGATATGTGAACAGCCCCTCAGAATGTTACAGCCAGACGCTTAGCAACAGACAACCAATCACATACTCATATTTGCCTGCTCTGGACAGTCACAGAAACACTGCGCATTGTCTATAAACAGTAAATTCAGCGTTTGAGAGGAAAAATGTCAAATGCAGACAGAAAACACAACAATTTGAGTGAAGAAGAGACCTTACATAGTCCTTACATGTCCATTCAGTATGAACTCAATAGTACAGTCGGCAATATGAAGATGCACAATGCTAGAGCTATGTAAACAGGTCGCGCGTTGCGTTTATCCAATCAATGACACTGACACCGCAAATATGCAAATAAGAATGTTAACCCAGGGTTTAGGAATGTACAATGTGGAACGTCAGCTTATGAATACCCAGGATTAATTGTTAACCCCTGGTAAATTATGAGTAGTGTGAAACGTGAAGCAAGATAACCCAGGATTCCGTTTATCCAGGGTTTAGAATGACCCAGGGTTAGCTATTTCAAGTGTGAAAAGCCCTCAAGAATGGAAATTCTATCATTATTTACTTACCCTTATGTCATTCCAGTTGTGTGGAACACAATATTTTTTTTTTTTTTTAAAGAATCTTCCATATAATGTCAGTTTATCATGACCAGGGGCTGTAAAATTCCAAAAAGCATAATAAATGCACCATAAATTCTAAAAGCAATATCAAATATAGCACCTATTGTGCAGGATGGATGTTGGTTACATCAAATGTCAATGATAATTTAGTCTTTCTTAATGTCATGACATCAAAACTGCACCATAAGTTTGTTTCAAGAGCTGCAAGGTGAAGATAATCTGTGAATTATGAATAAAGTCTTTTATTACGGTCCATATTCTGTTTACTATATAAAAATTGCTGGGGTGAGTTGTTCCTAGGGTGTTGATGTGCGGTTGCCAAGATGGCAAACAATCCACACCATGCTTCTATGATATTCTGTTCCATAGATTAGACTCAAATTCCTCCTTCAGTATTCACTACCATTAAAAAGTACTAAGAAGTCAGTAAGATTTGTTTTTGAAAGAAATTACTTTTATTCAGTAAGGGGGCATTCAATTAATCAAACGTAGCAGTAAAGACATGTATAATATTATAAAAGATTTCTATTTCAAATAAATGCTTAATTTTCCATTCATCACAAAAATATTAAGCAGCAATGTTGATAATAATAAGAAATGTTTCTTGCAAATCAGCATATCAGAATAATTTTTTGAAGGATCATGTGACACTGAAGACTGGCGTAATGATGCTGAAAATTCAGCTTTGCCATCACAGGAATAAATTACATTTAAAATATATTTAAAATAGACAACTGGTCTTTTAAATTGTAATATTATTTCAAAATATTACTGTTTTTACTGTACTTTTGATCAAATACACGCGGCCTTTCAAAAACATTAAAAAAATCTCACAGATCCCAAACCTTTGAACAGTAAGTCTGTTTTTAGAGCGTAAACACTTTATTAGCTTTATCCTCAAAACAAGATAGTTACTTTGCCAATGGTGTAAGATAACCTTAATTAAAGAAATATTCTCTTAAAGCAAGTCCTACTATCTGACACAATTTTGCTTCTCAAGTAAATTAATCTTGTTTAAGGATGTTTAGATTTTTTTATTGTAAAGCAAGACAAAATACTAATTAAGATGAAAATGAATGTAAAAAGCAATCAAAAGCTTTTTATTCTGTGACACTCTCTACAGATGAAATATTTTTCGGTTGGTTCCAGACACTTTATCGACAGCATTATGGCGTTTCCTGCCCACACATCTTTATGCATCCAATTAAGCAGAAACGCAGTCAACGATTTCCCTGAGGTTGGCACAACTCTTTCTGAGAGCGTTCTCTGTCATCCTGTTTTAATATGTCTAATTCAGCTCTGCCCTGATTGCAGTGAGTCTGTCTGAGCTTGCAGATGGAGACATTAATCTACTGCTGCTCTTTACACACACACACACACACACACACACACACACACACACACACGGTTCCTCTGTAATATATGTTTTTCTGATATCACTTGAATACAGACAGCCTGGCTCAGAAAGTGCAGTCGCATGAGTATACAGACAAAGAAGACTGCAGACGTGCCATTCGTGACTGTGATTAACAGCCTGTTCTTCCCACTGCCAGTGATGTGTTTTCAAAAGCAAATGGAAGGTGGAGGAGCCTTCATATCTACAGAGCTTTCTAGTGACAGGCTGGGAATGACATTCTGCTGAGTCATGTAGTGCTGGATTCTGGGACTTAAGGAATTGTGGGTTAACAGAGGATTATGGGAAGTGAAAGATCACAGCCTCTCCATCCTTCTCTGACTGTCTTTGGGTCCAGCTCACAACAAAGTTCCTCAAAAACTGCAGACAAACATGGAAAATCTGCTGACATCTCTTGGAGGCTTTTTTGTGCAATGTCTGCAGCATTTCACAGTCCATATGGACCTCACCATCTAAACTCTCCATGAATTCTTCCCATAGTTCTGCTCTCCTCCCCACCATGTGTTCAGTTATCCGGCGAGAGAAGCAAAGTTGTGTTCAAACTGTTCGAAAGTTTAGAACAGCACCACTAATAATCTTTCCTATACACATTATCTAGCCATTCACAGTGTGTGTGATGTTGTTGTGTGCGAAATGCATTTTGATCCTGATTTTCAAGCACTACAACACTAAAATTGAGTTAACATAATCGGGTTTGAGTTCTGGAAGAAGACCAGCTATGATTTTCCATCCAGCTAGCTATGATCCAGCCATAATCGTGTGAGAACTTCTGTTTACTTCAGTCATTTTTCCAATCATTTCTTCTTTTCTTTGTTTTTTCCTTCTAAGGTTTTTTTCCTCATATTGTTCCAAATCAACTCTTTGTAAAGCTGCTTTGGAACAATGTGCATTGTGAAAAGAATAGTTGTATAAAAAATAATTGAATTAAATTTTTTTGCATTCACTTGCTTTCTGTTTGTTGTGTTGCATTGGGTAGCCCCACCCACAGTGAAATCTCATTGGTCCAAAATCCTGGTCTATATTAAACATCAAATACACTCTTGATTGTGTCACATCTTGCAGAATTTTTTCTTTCAGTTTGGACAGACAAATTACTTGTCACTGGAAGCTTGTCAGTTCGTACCTGCTGGGATACATTGTAAGTGACAGTATAATTGCTAGGCATGGCAGATGTCTATCCATGAATAAAGCTTTGTGATAATTTCAGATTCATTGACTTCTGCATTGGTTCCTTATACTTTGTCAAAATGGATCTTGTAGCTCGATTTTACTCCAGAAATATCACATTTAGATGGCATATGATGTGAAGAGTCACATTTTGAGGTTGTCAACAATGCATGTGACATTTATAGTGTAAATGCTAATCCATATGACTGATGCATCCATCAACGAACCATCTTCTCGGACTGCCTACTCATCTGTCAATCAAACACTGCTTTGAAACAAGGTTTTGTTATTAAAAGAAAATAACCATCTAATCTAAAAAATTTAGGAAAGTAACACATGTGACAATGACATAGTGATTGATATGCGTGTAGTCTTAAAGCTGGGCCTTAGAAACCACAACCACCTGTTTTCCTTAACATTATGTGCAAGTTTACAATAATTGTGCCTTTAAATCCAGTACGGGTGGTGTAGCTCTTGCTCAAGTAGGGCAGGTCAGTGAGAGTTCGGCTCCCTGCCGCTTTATTGGCTGCTCATCTTGGCTTCTCAGCACCTGCTTAGAGCACAGCCTTGTCTAATCCCTCGTCCTTTATGCTGGGAAAGGAGGCTGTATAAGGGATCCAGATGCCCAACTTCTCCCTCTTTTCAGTCTCCAGCCCAGGGGCTGAGGATTCAGTGCTTATGGCTTGGAGGCCAAGGTGGGTGTTCTGGAGAGATAAACAAAAGTGTCGCTGTTAAATATAAAATATGGGCAGAAAAGCCATATTGAAAGGCCACATGTGCAGAGCTCTACACATTGGCAAATTATACAACAGGGATTAATATTTTGGACTCTAATGACAGAAGGGGATTTTGCTGGATAGCGAGCACTCTTGGAACTAAACCTGAAACATTTATTTACTTATTTTTTTGCATGCAGACCAATAGTTACTTCTTCAAAACTTAGAAAACTCACAATAAATCGCTGACATAATTTTTTGATTAATTTTTGACTCTTTACATCTTTACAGCCTATATTTTTCATGAGTCATGTTTCAAAGAAAATTACATTTCTTTGTGTGCTTTTCAAAAAAAAAAAAAATTCATCATTTCAACTTTAAATACAAGGTATGTCAATATATTCTGTGCCATGCTGCCTATTAGCACAGGAAATATTTTTGAGTCTGTTTGTAAAAAAAAAAAAAAAAATACCTGTATTAATGTGCATTAAGAAATTTCCAGTGAAAGTCCGTAATGCAACTGTTGTACTATTGCCCCATAGACTTCTAATATAAGTACAGAACATACTTTGTGTTTCTTTTCAATAACTGAGTAAGGTTTTTACATGTACACTAAGGTGTACATGTAAAAAATAAAATAAATATTTTCTATTTTTAGTTGATTTTTTTTCCCCCTATTTCTCCTGCTATGATGTTTGACAGACACATATGTCTGTCAAATTATGATTTTTTTATGACATATGATTTTTGTTTGTTTGTTGTTGTCTGAACAGTAAAATACACATGAAATGCAAAGTTATAAGGTTTGAAATCTGATTAAAAATATATATTGGAATATGGAATTTTCAGAATGTTAAGTAATTTTTTTTTTCATTAAAAGTTCAATATTGTCTGGAGCCATGTCCAAAGATGCTCATTTTGCTCACTTCTTCCTAAAATAAGGGTAAAATAATTATCTTTTATTCATATTAATATTTATGCGTATTAATAATGGATAATAATAATAATGATAATGTATTTAATATTAATAATAATACATTGTTAATATTTTATCTTTTTAAATATTCCTAAAATATGTAACATTCACTAAATTGTGAGTAGTGAATGAGTGAACAAGGCAGTGGTTTTGAATACAAATTCTGTGCGTCATTCGTCGAATTGACAATGTTCTCTTGTGTTAAGCATCACAGCAAGATGTCATGATGGACTTAAGCAGAGACTAAATTTCCATTTTTCTGACCTTTCTTTCAACACTGACAGCTGCTCTCGAGTTTTGAATGAGAAATTCTCTTGGTATCATGCTCATATTATGTACAGTAGATACACCGGATATTGACTACTCTCTGAACAAACAGATCAGATTTCATCACTTGCAAAATGGACAGTCAGCCTTGAAGATGGGATTTGAAAACTAAATCGGATTTGTCTACAGTATAAAATCCTTTTTCTCTTTTTTTTTTTTTTTTTTTTTCTCTCCAGTTCCTCTATCCTGCTCTGAGGGCTTCACTGAGCTGGGCTATTACAACGGCACCGTTTCTCAGACCGACTCAGGTTCACCCTGTCTGAAGTGGACTGAATTCCCAGATTATGTGCAGCAGTATCCGGGCAGGGGTCTGGGAGAGCACAATTTTTGTCGAAATCCTGACCGTGAGTCCAACCCATGGTGCTTTTTCAGACAGAGCTCAGGGGCCATTGGTTGGGCCTACTGCGATTGCCACCAAGGTGCGTATTACTGTACAGTGTTTTCAATTAAAGCTCTGCTTTGTGAGTTTATAATATTCCTTAAGGAGGTGTTCCACTAGCCAATTCAAAACAACCTATTTTTGCTTTTTCTAAAATCTTCTGTTGGAGATCTGTCATGCTCACGGATTACTGTAAATACAATATTAAGAACAATCTTCGATTTCCTGTCATAGATTGCAATAATGTGTTTTGGCAAATCGATTTGAAATTTGCCATAATAGCAACAGAAATACCAGCAATTCAGAGTACTTTTACCCCATGAATCCCTCTGGATTTTGCTGTGGAATATTCATCGCTGTTTTATTTTATTCATTTTAGAATCCCAGAAAAACACAATCAGTGTTTGCAATATGTGGTTTTGCGTCTGCTGAGGAAAAAGTTTGTGTCAGATCCATTAACTCTTCAGGGAGTTTAGTTCCCTGCGGAGAGAAACATGGGTGCTTATGACTGAAAATCAGCTAGTGGGACGTCAGCCTTTGATGTTAGAAACTTCTAACATTCTTCAGCTGATAAATATGTGTTTTTAGTACCTCTTTGTGTACTGTTGTCTTACTTCCCTTTCTGTCTCTCTTGGAAGACTGTTGTGTTTTGCATCGACTGTATATTTAGAAATCAATGGTTGACATTCTTGACTTGACAATATTCTGTATGTATCTCAGGAAAATTAGATATGGTAAAAAACATCATTGCGTTCTGTGTGCAGTGGAGACAAATGGCGGCTGTGACTTTGCCAAGTACGATGTGTTCCTGGATCAACATTCTGTTCCTGTTATCAAGCAATCACATATTACTGTTAGGTTTAGGGCTGGGATTAGATGCATAAATACGTTGATAAGAACAAAATTCTTTTTTATAATTCGCCTCTGATTTTAGGAGTTTATGACGGATCTGAAATAACTATTGGCACCACTAATACTCTGAATGTCTCTGTAAAGAAGCTAAGCTGTTAATTTCCACGTCCAAATTCAGTTCTTTAAAAGATAAAATGCTATTTTGGGCAGTTTAATAAAGAAAAAAAATGAATTTAAATCTTAAAAGTTTTGTTATCCTCCCTGTAAGGAATAAAATGGCCTTGATTGTTTTTCAGTAAGATTTTATAACTTACTGTTAATTCTTATTAAATTCTACAAAATAGTCAGGAATGAGAATACTGGTTTTAAATAGGTTTATTTATAGGTTTACAGACTTTTCCTAGAACAATTTCCTAGAAACCACCCAGAACAATTTCAATATGCTAAAAATTAGTTTTGCGTGGGTTTCGTTCAGAATCTTTCTATTCTTATTTCCTTACCTGTTCAGGAGCGGTCAGGTTAGCGGGAGGTTCGTCCTCAAAGAGTGGCCGACTGGAGGTCTACCTGAATGGCCAGTGGGGGTCAGTTTGTGACACACATTGGACAGACCGTGATGCCAGTGTGGTTTGCCGACAGCTTGGACTGGGGTATGGGAATTTATGTTTCCTTCTAATAAGGTCTGTCAATTTTAATACATGTAGAATTCAGAAACCCTTGTTATTAGCGACACCGGTGGTCATTACGTGAACTGCAGCCAGCAACTTTTGCTCGTGCTCGCAGTCGTACACAAGTGACTGAACGTGATTCAGTGCGCTGATATACTCATGGTGAAGTTCTTTTTTGTTCTTTGCTGTTGGAAGTTGGAAATACCTTTGCAACGATATACTGTTAACGAACATCCAGAGGCCGTCCATGCTACTGAGAGTGGCATTTACATGAATTTAATGTATGCTGCACGCTTTCCTCAGTAACTAAATAAACATACAACATAAATTACAGCTGTGAGAAAACAGCAGTTAAGAAAGCATCGGATCATAGCGATGTGGATATGTTATTTGCACAAGCACTGCAATTCACCGGCATCATGTCGACAGATGAGGTAATTAAAATTACACTGTTATGATTGTTTGAATATAAAGTATGTTTGAGACTATAGACTATATTGATCTGGCTATATGAGACTATACTTTGAATTAATACCTTTTCTTTGCATGACACATTGACATTATAGTACAGAATAGCTCTTTCCGCATTATCCTCCTGAACATTGTATAAGCATTCATTTCTTGTGTCATTGAACGATAGAGCGGCTCTCGGGAGTGTGCGTAAACGTCACAACTTTTGGATTTTGTCAGAGAAACTGACTCTTTCACTAAAAAATAAGTCTACAGGCCTTCATAAACAACCTACTGTAGGAAGTCGGGGAAGGTCTCATTTTTTAAGTTTCGTTACAAGCTGTTCACACATTGGCAATACAAAAAGCGATGAATACATGAAAATTCTTACATGTAGCCCCTTTAATTTAGTACAGTTAATTAAAGATAATATGAAAATTGACTGCCACAGTATGGTATTATCTTTGAATAATATACTAATTGTTTTTTCTCAACAAATGTGTGATTATTTGCAGTTAATTTGATTAATTAGTCATGTAATTAATTTAATACATTTCTACTTTATTTGACAATCTGTGACTATCAGATCTGATTTTCCATATAATAATGGATCTGTGCTCCTCATTGTGTGGATACTTATTTCCAAATTTAAATGATTCATTAAAATGTACATGTGTCTTTGTCATTACTATATCTATTTTTGATTTAGCCTTTATAAAACGAGCTAAAAGTGGGTGGAAAGCCTTATGTCACTGAACAGTGGAGGAGATAATTTGGTACTTCTTTCTTTCTCTCTTCATAATTCCTTTTGTTTGTTGTAGTGAGATTGGCACAGCTCTTCAGCATTCATATTTTGGCCCCGGTTCCGGGCTTTTTCACTACGCCCGCCTTGGCTGCCGTGGTGATGAGAAATCCCTGCTGGAGTGCAGAAGCAGGAAGTTTGTTACTAGTGACTGTAACCATGGAAACGAGGCTGGAGTTGTGTGCGCACCACCTGAAGGTCAGTGTGCTTTCTGTGAGAGTGAAGCTAATGACCTTTTAAGTGACAAGTGCTGTAAACACCCCTGCATCTAGATGCCCTCGCAAAACCTTAGAGCTGCCATGAGACAGAAAAAGTGTTTAAATACCTCACAAAGATCATCAGGGTTACTCAAAGTCTGGTTCTGAGAATTCAGTTTCTGCCTCCATGTCTGCTCTGTAAGTGTACAAAGAAGATTGCTCCCATTATAATCAACAAAGTGGTCTGCAATTGCTTATAATGTGAGCATCATTTTTTTTCTTCATGTTGTGTCGTGCTTCACCTCGTTGCTTGCTTCCAGTGCAGACCGGGTGTAAAGTTTGCTAATTAAATTACATTCAGTTGCAGATTAATTCACAGAAGTTTTTTCACTACTTTTTTAATAATCTTGACATAAAACATCAGCATATCCAAATACTATCATCTCTGGTTGATGAAATTCTATAAACTACTCCCCTGACATGTTCACTTGTTAAATATTTAGACTTTTATTATGCTTTCAGCTGCCGATAAGAGTGAACTATTCTCAGCTATTCTTCCAATTTTACCACTTTAATTCTCATTCCAACGATTTTGCCCTAAAAACAGCACTGAAAATGTGAAAAAAAGTCTTTGACACTGATTTTTGTTGAATATTGTGATATAAATATGAGGTTGGTCTGAAACATTGTTCTAATTGTTGGTTAATGCACATTTCACACTACAGTCCCCCCTGTAGTCAATAATTGTATCCCTTAAAACTCATCTTTGATCACCAAAATGACATTTAAAAAAAAATTCCTGTAAAAAATTTTATGTATTCATGCCTTAAAATAGCTTGAATGTAACTCTACACCCTTGCTTCATTTAATATACACGGATCTATGAATATGCTAATTAGCCCCGCCTCCACTCACTCGCACGAGCTCAAAGATCCACTCGGTCAACTTACTGAGGTAAGTTGACCGAGTGGTATCGCTTTTTACAACGTCGGACACGTAACGTTTATTAATATGATTAACCTTTTGCTTGACTATGTTATCAAACAGCTAATAATGTGTTGCTAATGTTACACAAACCATGTTCCCGTTCGTGAGTCAGACTGCTGTCTTCTAAAAATCAGTATCCTTAGAAATGCTTTGAACATCTTAGAATGTCAGTGGAGAAAGGCATATTCATCATAACATCGTAATATACATCATACACCCGCTATATTGCTAAATCTACCCGATTTTTCATATCAACAGAAAAATATACCTGGATAACCTGGCTTCTCAAGACTCCCCTGCTTCAGAGCGGTCATAGTTAATGATATGCTAAAGCCTGCTGGCACGTTGACGTGATTGGTTACAATGTTGTTTGTGACGTCAGAAACACTAGCGATTTCAACCACGTTTTTGAAACTGTTTTTAGATCACTGCAGTTTTAAAGAGAAAATACTTTGCAATGGTGTTGACTAATGAATTTGCACATGGTTTGTCTTAAAGCATATTAAAAACACCACATAGAGATATAACAACATTAAAGACTTGATTTGTACCACAGGGGGACTTTAATATAAAAACAAATGAAAAATTACTATATTCACTGGCCACCCTGCATTTTCTAAAAGTGGCCCTCGAGCAACATCATTTGAGTATCTCTGATCTACATGAATACTAAGACAAAAACAGCAGGGTGTGTGATGGAACATCATGAGGACGATTATGTTATCTTTGAATTCCCGTTATTGCAGCTTCTCTGTCCATTCATATTGACTTACTAAATCGGCGCTCTCTGAAATTAGAATTTTTAATGAAACATTTCAGTGGGGGCTTATACTTTCTTTGATGGAATCAAAAGATCCATACTGTCTTTTGTAGAAAGGAACAAAAGGGAGGAAAAAACAGGAAAATAGGTTGGAAAGCAAATTAATGGCGTCTGAACTGATTGCCTGCTGAGAGCTTTATTGAAGACACAGTCTGAGGACACACGGACAGATGTGCACTGTGCTGGGTTACCAGGGCAGCAAAGGATGTGTTTTAGCCCTTGAATGGGAAAAAATGGCTGCGTATAATGTTTTCCTGATATGAATTATTATTATTATATCTGAAATATTAGTGGCAACTGCGGATATATCTAATTGCAGTGGTTCTGGTTTTGGTTCGGGACTCAGATTTTACATTGGACATCAACTGATGACCCAACACTTTTCCAACTGTTTATTTTACAGAATTATTATGATAAAATAATAAAACTGCATAAGTCCCAACACTACGCAAATGCAAATGGATCGGTACATTTTTTATGTTTTTGAAAGAAATGTCTTATGCTTACCTAAGCTGCATTTATTTGATCAAAAATACAGTAAAACATTATTATATTATATTATATTTTAAAGTATAATTAATTCCTGTGATGTCAAAGCTGAATTTTCAGCATCATTACGCCATCATTATTATTTGTAATAGAAATCTTTTGTATCATTATAAATGTCCTTACTGTCACTTTTGATCTGTTAAATGCACCCTTGCTTAATAAAAGTTTTAATTTCTATAAAAAACAAATCTTACTAAACCAAAACTTTAATACATACATAAATAAAGTATTTATATCAACAGCAGATTTCTCCATGAAACAGTATTTAATGTAATCTTGGTTATTTTCCTTTACTTTTTTTTTTACCTAAAAGTTCAGACTATATTTTGCATTATTATGGTTAGTCGTATTTAGCATATTTTTTTCACTGCCTTCTGCGACCTTATTAGAAAAGACCTGCAACCTTCCAGTTAAGAAGTGCTGGGTTATTGCACAGAGAGAGTATTGCATGCAGAACATTCTGAGTGTCACTACATATATTGATGTGTTTGTGGCTTTGGGTCATGATTCTTGGTTTGCTCACTCAGGTAATGGACCGCCGTTGCGGTTGGTTGGTGGGGAGGAGGACTTTGAGGGACGAGTTGAGGTCTTCCATGATGGGCGCTGGGGGACCATTTGCGATGATCAGTGGGATGACATGGATGCTGAGGTGGTCTGCAGGCAGCTCGGACTGGGGTGAGTCCAATGCACAACTAATACATGAAATACTTACCATATACTCCCCGTCATTAATATACAGTCGGGGAATCACAGAGACAGAAACTAACTACTGACAGACTTGGAAGAGAGGTGCTGCAACGATGAAAAATATGTGAAAAATATTGTGTTTTTTCAACATTCAAGCATGAAAACCTATTCTATTAGTCCCCAAAAACAAAATCAACACTATAAAAGGGCATAATATGGCCTCTTTAAAGAGTCAGTAGTACATTCTTCTTCACAACACCCAAAACTTAGGAGCTCTTGTGAGGTATTTTCATCCCTGCATGCTCTTATCTCGATGAGAGAAAGATTGAATTATTTATTTTGCGCTGTTGTATTTTTTGCTCTCTTACACCATCTCCATCATGTTGTTGTAGCAGTTGTAGAGAATAAAGACTGTGAGATGGCACATGATATGAGCACAGACTCGCACCGCTGCTGCAGAGATGATACGCACGGCTTCAGTTACTACAGCATTTGTATGATGACTTTGTCAGTTATAGTTAAAACAAAAAATATGTTAGCTTTCAAACTGATTGTGTAGTCAGAAGCAGTTTAAAGGTTTAAAATGCTATACTTAGTGCTTCTCAGGGCCTCTTGGTTTCCCACTGAAGCTAAGCAGGGTTGAGCCTGGTCAGCACCTGGATGGGCGATCACTGAAGAGGTGTTAGTGAGGCCAGCAGGGGGTGCTCACCCTGAGCTGGTCCTAATGTTCAAGTATAGTAGTGCGGAAAGTGTTCAGCAAAAAGGCACCGTCCTTCTGATAAGATGCTAAATTGAGATCCTGAGTGTCTGTGGTCAGTAAAAATCCCCACGGTGTTTCTTGAAAAAAAGAGTTAGGCTCTAATTCTGGCATCTTTGCATCAACCTCTATCCATCATGGCCTCTTAATCACCCCCATATACACACACACAGGTTGACTACATCACTCTGTCTACTCTCTTCTGATTCCCCCTCTCTCACTCTGTAAAGTCCTTTTATTTATTTATTTATTTATATATAATAAATTGTAACAAATTACATGTAACATTTAAATATATTAAGATTGAAATTGTCAACATCACAACATACTGATTAAAATTGTGTCCTGCATATTAGAGGAGTTTGAGGTATAATGACATAGTATTTGACATAAAAAAACACCAGCAAATTAAGAAAACAACTTCATCAGTTTGAAAACACATGTGCTGCAAATACTCAAAATGCAACCAAATACAGAAACGCTCTGCAAATACTTACAGCCCAACTAAATACAGAAAGCTGCTGCAAATAACCAAATACAGAAATACGCTGCAAATATTCACAACACAACCAAATATAGAAACGTGCTGCAAATACTCACAACACAACCAAATACAGAAACGCGCTGCAAATACTCACATGCAACCAAATACAGAAAAACGCTGCAAATACTCACAACACAAATACAGAAACGCGCTGCAAATACGCACAACACAACCAAATACAGAAATGCGCTGCAAATACTCACAACACAAACAAATACAGAAACGCGCTGCAAATACTCACAAAGAAACCAAATACAGAACTGTGCTGCAAATACTCACAACGCAAATACAGAAACGCATTGCAAATACTAACAACACAACCAAATACAGAAACGCTGCAAATACTCACAACACAACCAAATACAGAAACGCTGCAAATACTCACAACACAAATACAGAAACGTGCTGCAAATACTCAAAAAGCAACCAAATACAGAAACGTGCTGCAAATACTCACAACACAAACAAATATAGAAACGCACTGCAAATACTCGCAATACAACCAAATACAGAACTGTGCTGCAAATACTCACAACGCAAATACAGAAACGCGCTGCAAATACTCACAACACAACCAAATACAGAAACGCTGCAAATACTCACAACACAACCAAATACAGAAACACTGCAAATACTCACAACACAAACAAAGAAACGCGCTGCAAATACTCGCAATACAACCAAATACAGAAACGCGCTGCAAACACTCACAACGCAACCAAATACAGAAATGCGCTGCAAATACTCACAACGCAACCAAATACAGAAACACGCTGCAAATACTCACAACACAAATATAGAAACACACTGCAAATACTCGCAATACAACCAAATACAGAACTGTGCTGCAAATACTCACAACACAAACAAATATAGAAACACACTGCAAATACTCGCAATACAACCAAATACAGAAACGCGCTGCAAATACTCACAACGCAACCAAATACAGAAACGCACTGCAAATACTCACAACGCAACCAAATATAGAAACGCGCTGCAAATACTCACAACGCAACCAAATACAGAAACGCACTGCAAATACTCACAACGCAACCAAATACAGAAACGCGCTGCAAATACTCACAACGCAACCAAATACAGAAACGCACTGCAAATACTCACAACACAAACAAATATAGAAACACACTGCAAATACTCGCAATACAACCAAATACAGAAACGCGCTGCAAACACTCACAACGCAACCAAATACAGAAACGCGCTGCAAATACTCACAACGCAACCAAATACAGAAATGCACTGCAAATACTCACAACACAAACAAATATAGAAACACACTGCAAATACTCGCAATACAACCAAATACAGAACTGTGCTGCAAATACTCACAACGCAAATACAGAAATGCGCTGCAAATACTCACAACCCAACCAAATACAGAAACACGCTGCAAATACTCACACCGCAACCAAATATAGAAATGCGCTGCAAATAGCACAAAGCTGCAACTGAAGAAAACACATGCAAATAGAAAAGCCACCAGCAAATTAAGAACAAGTGTTGTCAATGACCTGAAAGGTGAGTTTTTTTGTTTATTTTAACATCCTGATCGTATGTGCGTTGTGATTATTTGCAGCGTTGAGCTTTCTCGGCCACTGTACAAATATCCTGTGAAGTCTACTTCTTTTTTGACCATTTATATGTCTTTGTGTGTGTCTAGGGGCATCCCCAAAGCCTGGTCATGGGCTCATTTCGGGCAGGGCAGTGGGCCGATCCAACTGGATGCAGTACAGTGCACAGGCAATGAGCTCTCTTTGGACGAGTGCCGTCACAGCGGATGGGAACAACACAACTGTGACCATATGGAAGATGCTGGGGTGTCATGCAACCCTTATACAGGTCTTGTCCTATACATAGACACACACATACAAACACTTACAGCCCTACTTATAGGAATACCTGATTCTTATTGGTCAACCGCAATATTGACCCTAGTAAACTTAGTTTTCCCTATTTTTATAGCTCTTGTATCACTCCATGGTTTCTTTCTTCTCACATTAAAAAATAATTTTAGCTCAACTCAATATTTCATGTCTACTTATTTATTTATCTGATAGGTAGTCGTGTAAATAGGATTATGTACATTGTACAGCAAACAAAATAAACCCTTTCAGGATGACACAAGACTCCTTCGCTCCCATTGACTGTTTGTTGTCACTTCCCATTGGCAATACAGAAACTGTCCAGAGAGGAAATGTGTGTATTCAGTGTGTGTTTTTGCATATGTATTTAGATGGCGTGGTGAGACTGGTAGACGGTGATAACCCATGGGAAGGTCGTCTGGAAGTATATCACTCTGGGGACTGGGGCACAGTGTGTGATGACAGCTGGACAGAGCAGCATGCACAGGTGGTCTGCAGACAGCTGGGATTCAGGTGCTATTCTTTAATCCTCCAGTAGCTGTGAATATACAGTAGCTGTATTGCTTAAAACTGAGGAATGATATACTGTCAGATGAATTTGAACAGTTGGGCCTTGATTTACTTTCATATAAAGGACATGCAATAATGCATTCAATTTTAAATATACAGTATGTTCACAAGTTTAGGGTCAGTTAAGATTTTTTGGTGTTGTTGAAAATAGTCTTTTATGCTCACTAAGGTTGCATTTGTTTTAATCAAAAACACAGTAAAAACATAATTTTGTGAAATATTATTACAATTTAAAATAACTGTTTTCTATATAAATGTTTTAAAATGTAATTTATTCCTGTGATGGCAAAATCACAGGAATAAATTTTCAGCATCATTACTCCAGTCTTCAGTGTCACATGATCCTTCAGAAATCATTCTAATATGCTTATTTGGTTCTCAAGAAACATTTCTTATTATTATCAATTTTCTAAACAGTTCTGCTGCTTAATATTTTTGTGGGAACTATGCCATTGTTTTTAGGATTCTTTGATGAATAGAAAGTTCAAAAGATAAAAAATAGATTTTTTTGTAACATTGTAAAAGTCTTTACTGTCACTTTTAATCAATTTAATGCATCCTTGCTGAATGAAAATATTAAGAAAAAAATTTTACTGACCCCAAACTTGTGAACAATTGAGTAATTTTGAATAAAGCAATTACCAAAAGCTTGCAATAAATAATTTTGTATATTTTTTGTACTTCACAACATTGTTGCATTAATTTAAATATAAGTTATGGAGAAATAAGCAGAAGTGTATAAAGTATAAAACAAAGCAAAAAACTAATCATTTTATTTCTTTGTATATGGGGTTTTGCTTCAGTTCTAGTGAAAGACATTTAATGTTTAAATATATTAAAAGCAGATTAAACCTGAAAAAAAAAAAAAGAAGCCCATTGTAGACCAATAGATGAGACTTTCCACACTAAAAAATAAATAAGGTAACACTTCATTTTAAGGTGACGTAGTTACACGTTACTACATGTACTTACTATAGTAATAACAGTAAATTATGCACAAGTACAAGTAACTAACCCTAAACCAAACCCTAACCATAACTCTATAGTACATGTAGTTAATTAATATTACTCATTACTTATTTGAGTAAGTACAATGTAACTACATTTTCTTAATTTTGTGGAATTCTAAGTGGACTATGGCTGCGTCCAAAATCGCATACTTCCCTACTGTATAATTCATAGTACTCGTAAAAGAGTAGGCAAATAGTACCCGGATAACCTGCTACAATGGACACTTTACTATCCCATGAGGCCACGGGAAAGGATTTGTGAATGGCAGTGAAGCGAGGCAACTGACGCTGGTAGATCACTTGATAATGACATTCATGCTATATAGAACATGCTTTTTTAGCATTCACAAAGCAAGTACTTATTCAACGAGAGTATGCAATTTAAATTGATTAACAATCTGTTAATCTGTTAATACATTAACTTGTGCATGCAATTAAGTTTGCATGTTTTTTATAGACACAAACCTTCAGTAAATCCATGCCCAGTTACAACAAACCCCTTAAGTTAGGAAATCCTTAGTCATGATTGTAAGAATATTATCACTATTAACTTCTTAACTTAAGTGGTTTGTTTTGCAAATGGCTGCAGAGGATTAGTAATTAAATTTTCTTAGAAGTGTCCTACTCAACAATAGCGAGTGTTCAGTGTGGGTGTCCACATTCTCTATATGTTATATATGCATACATAAAGTATTTTGTGCAAGATTTTCAAGTGGCTTTATGTTATTGGGAATTTATCATGAGTGTGTGTGTCCATGTAGGGGCGGTGCGGAGGTCACCCCCGCTGGTGCGTTTGGAGAAGGAACGGGGCTGATTCTGCTGGACGATGTGGAGTGTGAGGGGAGTGAGAGCTCTTTACTGGAGTGTAAACATAGTGTGTGGGGTCGACACGATTGCTCTCATAGCGAAGATGTTGGAATACGCTGCCACAGGGTAGAAAACAATGAGGTCCCACTGGCTCCAGAAAGTACTGGTAAGCTATCTTGAACACACACCAACAGACGCTTCAGTGTGCGTGAGTAAGGCTTTGTGTGAGGTATAGATACATTTTGCTGATAGACTTCTCTGTCTGCGCAGCTTTGACCCTTTCTGAAATTCAGAGGGGTTTTAAATGTCATTTGTTGACAGAGGCCGGGAATAAACGCGGCCATTGTAGTTTCCCCAGCACTCGCGTTTATTGATAAAAACTTCCATTTGAATTTCAATAAAGTATCGTGTAGCCCTTGGCGACCACAACACTACCTTTGACATTTGACGGTGTAACATTAGACAAACATGATTTTTTTTCCACCCAAACAAACACCGTTTCAATTTAAACTCCATTATCATATAACATCACTGCTCTTTTTGCTCCCAGCCTGTGACATTTTGGGTTTGTTTGAATAGGTATGTTTGAAATAATAGTTTTGAAAGTGGCTGTGGAGGAGTTATAGTTGCTTGTACAGTAGCTGATGTTAAGACAATGCTGAATGTTCCGTTAGTGTTGCTGAGATGAAAGTGATGAAAGATGACAGAGTACATCAGAATGACAAAATTTATGATTTTATTGGATAAAAATGGTAGCCTTTTGTTTAAATCTTGCAATGTCTCTTTGTATAATAAAATTTGTAGTTACCATGGTGGGAAAAAATAAATTGGTACTGTAATTGTGACTATTTCTAATAACCAAGACTTTTTATATCAAAATCATGACTATTTCTCATAATTGCAACTTTTTTTCTTGTATTTGTGACTTTATTTCACATAATTGTGACTTTTTACACTACCATTAAAAAGTCTGGGCTCAGTAATGTTTTGTTTTAAAGAAATTAATACTTATATTTAGCGTAATTGTGACTGTTTCTAATAACCAAGACTTTTTATATCAAAAACATGACTATTTCTCATAATTGCAACTTTTTTTCTTGTATTTGTGACTTTATTTCTCATAATTGTGACTTTTTACACTACCGTTCAAAAGTTTGGGCTCAGTAATGTTTTGTTTTAAAGAAATTAATATTTATATTTAGCGTAATTGTGACTATTTCTAATAACCAAGACTTTTTATATCAAAATCATGACTATTTCTCATAATTGCAAATTTTTTTCTTGTATTTGTGACTTTATTTCTCATAATTGTGACTTTTTATACTACCATTCAAAAGGTTTGGGCTCAGTAATGTTTTGTTTTAAAGAAATGAATACTTATATTCAGCAAGGACACATTAAATTGATCAGAAGTGACAGTAATAATATTTATAATGTTACTTACAATTTATAATGTTAAAATATTTCAATTTCAAATAAATGCTGTTCTTTTAAACTGTCTTTTCATCAAAGAATCCTTGAAACAAATGTATCACGGTTTCCACAAAAATATTAAGCAGCACAACTGTTTTCAAGATTCAATAGATAAAATTCTATTAAATTAAATTAAAGGGTTAGTTCACCCAAAAATAAAAATTATGTCATTAATTACTCACCCTCATGTCGTTCTACACCCCTAAGACCTTCGTTCATCTTTGGAACACAATTTAATATATTTTTGATAAAATCCGATGGCTCAGTGAGACCTGCATAGCCAGCAATAACACTCCCCTTTTCAATGCCCAGAAAGCTACTAAAAAAAATATTTAAAACAGTTCATGTGACTACAGTGGTCCAACCTTATTATTATAAAGCAACTAGAATACTTTTTGTGCACCAAAAATACTGCCTCCAAACTTTTGAACAGTAGTGTATACTATATCTCAGTATTCACCTTATATGCAGTAATTATGGCTTGATTAATATCTCAAAATGCGACTTTATCTCTTTAAATGTTATTCTAAACTTCAGCTCACAATTAAGAGAGGGCAGATACAGGCTTCCATATTA